>NC_087352.1:94552818-94855848 GCF_030014295.1 Loxodonta africana
ATAAGGGCTTTATCTCTGACTTTCCCGGTAAGGAAACACTCCTGTAGAATCACCTTCAAGCTCTCACTCCCTCAGTCTACTTCACACATTGTGCTCTGAGTTTCACAGACTGGCTCTCTCTGTGTCTTGTCCTCCCAGCTGAAAGTTCAGGTGTTCGTAACTACTGCACTAAGCTAAGCAATGCTTATCTCTGTTCTCTCTGTATCTGTTGGTGGCCTCCCTACCCTGGGGCAATTAGCTTCACCCTCAAGTCTAGTTTTAATGATGAAAAGGACACAATGTGCTAAAGTATCAAGCGAAGTAAAATACAGCAGATAGCAGTTCATAATATTATCCTGCTGCACAGGGATGTGGCACTTTTCTAATAATTTAGGTAAGTATTTTTAAAGGTTTAGACAAATGGTAAAAACCCTCTTAAAGTGCTTGATCAATTTATAGCGGAAGTTAGTTAACTATTTATAAAGGGTAGTTAAAGCAGAGTCATCTAGAAATACATTCCTCAAACATTTCATTTTAAATTAAAACATATAAGTAAATATTCATTCACTAATCTTTTCATGAAGGACCAAGGCTTGGCTTGCTTTATGTACGCATGTATGTATCTACCTACCTATCTTTGTATTCACTGGCAAATGAACTCAATTCCCAAATTGTCTTTCTTATATAAACCATTATCTATAATTCTTGTTTCAATTTCTTTAAATTTGGACATGCAAAGCAATCTAAATCCTTCCACATTTTTGTTATTTTTCCCACTATTTACGGTGATCTCACCCACAACTACTTTGGCAGCAGTTTTTAGCCACTTATGTTTATCCAATCTTTACAAAACTTTCCAATTTAGTTTTTACAGAAATGACTCTGCTTTCCTGCAATCATTCTTCAACACTTTTTGTAATAACTAATGTACATAATTATAATTCTGACTTAAGTCAACATAAACAAATTTGAGGAAAGTCCTGGGAAGCCCCAGAGTACCTTGACAGTGTTAACATTCATTGTGTCTTGGGCAGCCTAGCTGTTTCGGAGGGAATGAAGAGCATCCACTAAACTAGGTTAGGTGGAGTTTTGTCTAAAGAGTTTCTACTGTACTGAGAAAAAAAATACTGGACATAACATAAAGCAAAATGCAAGCTATAATAGTTTCTCAGAAGTGCCTTCGCACAGTGGAGAGGGCTGTCTTTGATGGGACAGGGAGAAGGCAGAAGTGAGCAGATACTGGATCCCCTCTGACGCTGGTTCATTAGTAACCCTGGGTCAGTCAGTTAAACCCCCAATCAATTAATGTCTTTGCGTTTTTTCTTTTAAATAGCCACTTCTAAGTTCCCTTCCATTTCCCATTATAAGATGATTTCTGAGTTCCCTTCAGCTTCAAAAGCCCATTATTTGTACTTACCCAAGGTCCATGTGAGGAAATTGTGGTTCCTGGGAAAGGAGAATGAATCACGCTCAGTTTCCTCATCTGTGAACTGAAGGACTTGGAATAGAGCAGCAATTCTACTCGGGTATGTTCTGCAGAATGGTCATTTCCAGAAATGGTTATTATCAAAAAGACCAGAGACCAAACAGTTTTGAAGAATGATGGGGTAAAAATGTTAAAAAGGTTTCTTGCCTGCAAAATGTCACAGCCTTTAATAGGCATTGGGAATCTCTGAAGGGGGAGTATAATAGCTACCTCTTTGCCCCAAATCTCCTTTTTCAGAACCACTCTCGGGACTAGAGACTCACAGAACATACTTTGGGGAAATTCTGGCCCAGCTATTTCCATAACCCGTTCTAGCTCCAAATTCTCTGCTTAGCTGGTACCCAAAGTGCTGCATCATTGAGACTTTTAGTAAGCAAGGTATTGGAAATCACCTGAGAGGCAACTTTTAAAAGACAAAACCGTGAACAAAGTCAGGAAGGCAGGTGGAAAGTTTTAGAGCCTTCTTTAGACATTCTCTTTTGCACCAGTACTGAACACTCCTAAACGTGTTCATTATAAAGAAATTTGTGCAGACTATTGATATTGATAGAGGGGACTTCCAAATTATCTTCACAAATTCTTTGGTTCTTCCCTTTATGTACATATATTTCAACTGTCCTGATTTATATTTTTACTATCAGTGAGAAGACTATATAGACAAAAGAGAACAGAGGTTAAAGATAATAATAACAGTAACTAATATGGCTGGGATTTTCTATCAAGAAACCTTGCAAATATATACATATCCAGCAAACAATATATCTACCTATATTGAATGAGTGGGGTACCTGTTTTTATTCCTTTTATACTTTACATACAAATTGTAAGTGAGCAAGAAAGTATCTCGTGAAAGACTGGATGACCTCAAGATTTCTCAAGGAGTGAATAAAATAACATTTAGTAAAAATAACATTTTAGTACATTATCAGATAACAAAACATTTGATCTTGATGTCTTTGCTTTAATTACGAGATCTATCTGTTCCTCAAACACTGATTCGTTAAGTGGTTAAAGTGTAAAAAATCAAATGCTTTTCCTCCTGGTTTGAATAAATTCCTTAATCGTTACTTAAAACCCACTGAATGGCAACTCCAAGAACACTTATGATCCTGCTGTATATGCTGAGGCTAGGGGAGAGCAGGGGGACACCAGGCAAACTCTGAGGCTCTATGCTGCTAGCAACACCCTCAGAGGCCCCAGACTAGCCTTGGCTCAACCTAAGGCTGAGGATCCCAAATGAATAAATAAAATTCCTAAAATCCTATTTTCCTAAAGTTTGATACCGTTCTCAAGCCAACCAGCACTGCTGCAGGGATTCTGGACTTAACCAGACACGTGCCAACTACTACCTCAAGACCTTGTGTCCGTAACTGTGACCACAGAGCACCCCAAGCCAGTTCTAGACCAGACCCTGCGGAGTTGGCCCAGAGCGGGCTATGGCGCAAAGCCGCATGTCCTCCTTGGCATCTGTCTAGCAGTCCTCTGAAAAAAGAGACTGGTCTTCCAGGTGGTCCTTTCCAGCCATTGGTTACTTCAGGGATTTGTTCCACTGATACAAATGCCGCACCCAAGAATATATCACCCCAATTCTGTTAGTGGTGTAAAGGGAGCAAAAGGAAATTCTCACTAGACAAGGGTCAGGAAGGAAAATTTTCCCTCAAGCCCAGAGGTGTAGTTTTGACTAGGTGTTTCCTTATGAAAGTGACCCATTTTCCAGGAGATCACTAAGCAACAAGGGACTCAAACCAACAATCATAAAAATGGCACAGAACTGAGCAACCGTTCATTCTGTTATACATATGTTGTATGAAAAGGAGCCAACTCAACAGCAACTAACAATGACAAGGCCGATCTTCAGCCACAGTCTGTTTTTGTTTTTCTGGATAGTTCTAGAAACACTGAGACATCTAGTATGTAACAAAAGCGAAAGTGAAAGGCAAGAGGCAGCTATTGTAGAGGGATATGCTTTCAAATGTATTTTGTAGTAATATTACTCGACCATGAAAAGAACTGTCAGTCTAACTAGTCCACAGAAATCTTAGCCGTCTC
This sequence comes from Loxodonta africana, assembly GCF_030014295.1. Classification (NCBI taxonomy): domain Eukaryota; kingdom Metazoa; phylum Chordata; class Mammalia; order Proboscidea; family Elephantidae; genus Loxodonta; species Loxodonta africana. Next base: position 94,556,333 of record NC_087352.1, read on the forward strand.
TATGTTCCCATCAACATCCAACAATATTAGAGCCAGTGGAGTCGCCCATGACCACACACTATCTGTGTAACGGTCCTTATTTGTGGCCGTGTCCATTGTTGAGAGAAATTTATAGGGTGTGATTTATCTGAGGTTTAAAATATGTGTGGCAAAGAACCAAAGGATTATTTTTACAGTAAACACTGCCCTAAACCCATTGCTCTTGAGTCGATTTTGACTCATAGCGACCCTATAGAACAGAGTAGAACTGCCCCATAAGGTTTTCAGGGAGCGGCTGGTGGATTCAAACTTCTAACCTTTTGGTTAGCAGCCATAACACACCCGAGCTCTTAAACATGGAGCCACCAGGGCTACCCTAGTCATATGTAAATGTATTATGCCTATATGTTTGTAATATTGTTTCAATTTTCTTGCCTCTGAAATGAAAAAAGGAATTTGGACTAGATTATAGAGAATAATCTTTTGAAAAATATTTTGTAAATATTATTACATTTCTTTTTTTAAAAGGAGGTGGGTTTCAGTAGTCAAACTGGGTCATTGGCCATATTCATTTCTTCAGCTGAGGCAGCATTTGTAAGCAGTGCTCTGATTTCCCGCGTTTCCTTCCCACCATATAGCCTGAAATATCTCCATCCGTTTCTTAATTCAGTCAGTGGGTCACTTAATCAACGAAAATAGAGCAGGGATGGAAAGGTGTACAAGAATTGGTTCTTGCCTTCCTAAACCCTGCAGTCTAAAAGGGAAAACAGGGCACTTCAAGAAACACTGGAGGAATATCGTAAATACAGTGTGGATATGATGAATACTTCCCCACAGCCGAAGGGATGCCTGAGTTTGAAGGAGAGAAAAATCACTCCCAAATGGAACAAACGGAGCCGGCTTTATGGAAGGAGTAGGATTTGAATGGGCTTTTAAGGATAAGTAGGATTCTGAAGGCTTTCCACCAGGGGAAGGCTGGGGGCCAGGAAGACACTAGGTCAGTTGCCATTGAGCTGACTCCAACTCATGGCAGCCCCATGTGTGTCAGAGTAGAGCCGTGCTCTGTAAAGTTTTCAATAACTGATTTTTTGGAAGTAGACTGCCATGCCTTTCTTCCAAGGTGCCTTTGGGTGAACTTAAACCTCCAGCCTTTCGGTCAGCAGTCAAGTTGCCTTAACTGTTAGCACCACCCAGAACTAGTCTAGGAATCACAAATACTGCCATGATTTCTGCAAAGGAACTTGCCCTGATGCATGTGGAAAGATAGATTAAGCCAGCCTTTGAGGACCTTGAAATGGCTGAGGTTGGAGTTTTCTTGCTAGGCGAGATGAAACCACAGCACATTTTTGAGTAGGTGATACGGATGCAGAGATGGGGAGCTGGGCAGAAGATGGAGGCAGGAAGGTAGCTTAGAACATGAGATAACTGCAGGTATACAAGCGAGACAGAGGCAGCTCTGTTGTAGAAGTTGTAAGAATTTAAAGAAGAGAGGAGGTCCAGGAGAGATTCATTTATCCGTTAAATTAATATTTATCGAGCCCCTGACGTGTGCCAGTGTTTGCCAAACATCCATCAGGATTTGTACCATGTCCACTTCTACTCGGTTTTTTTTACTTATTATTTCTCTACAAATGGACTTGTTTTTAATTAAATGCATTTATTTAAAAAAAAAAAAAATACGACTTCCATTTGCCTTGCCTCAAACATAAGTTAACCATAAAGATAAAAATAAGGAATATAAAACAAGTTTCTCACTTCAGGTAGATGAATGCATGCTTGCTGAAGCCTGCTTAAAAGGGGGGAAGCAAATATTAAAGGAGTGTTAAAAACACACACCAGTAAATGGCGATTTTTCTGCTTTGACTAAACAAGAACAATTAAAAGGGACCTCATACACAGCCACCACCCATCTATCAGTGGAGGCTTGTGTGTTACTATGATGCTGAATGTATTTCAGTAGAACTTCCAGGCTAAAACAGATGAGGAAGAAAGTCCTGGCAATCTATGTCCAAAAAACCAGCCAGTGAAAACCCTATGGATCACAACTGATTTGCATCTGATCATGGTAATGGCACAGGACCGGTTAGTGTTTTGTTCCGTTGTGCATGGGGTCACCATGAATTGGCGTGGGGGGGCGATTTTGATTGGACTGTAGCTAACAACAGAAGGACTGAAAGAGAATTGAAATGGAAATCACTTTCTCACTGTTTGACTCAGTGTTGGTACTCAGGTGCATGCTCTTTGCCAGCCACTGTGCTAGGAATGGGGCGTGGAGAAATGAAATTCCCACTCTTCTCAGAGAGCCGGTTGATCAGAAAGACAGACAAGCACACAGAGAAACACTGGATAGTGTGAGAAGAAAAAGGTTGCCGTGTGCTCTGGACATCCAAGGATATTCCTGGCCAGTTGAGAGTTTGAGGGCTTGCTCTTAGACTTCTCTCTCAGCTCATTATTTCTGGGGTATTAAATCCTAATGCTGGGGTTTGGTTAATTCCCACTGCATGTGTGTGGGCTGCTTCCTTCTAGTTACTGAGAACAAGCATAATAACCCAGCTTTATTTTCTGAGAAAGCAAAACAAAGGGGGAAGATTTCTTAGGCTGAGCAGAAATGTTAAAATACCGTGGGGAATAGTGCAGGCAGACGGAGGAATATTGCCCCATATCTAGGAGGCTTTCTCTCAGGGTGAGACCCCTCTCCCCTGTCAGGGCTGCACCTGAGATGCAGAGCCAGCAGCCCTGCGTCCTGTTGCCGGGAGCACGCAGCACCACGCCTATGCAACCAAATCCAGACTTCCTGTGTGTGCTTTGCTTGTTAACGTTTTAGGAAAATTTTTTTAATTTTTTATTTTGGTAAAATACAACGTAAGATTTGCCGTTTTAACCATTTTTAACTGTTTAATTCAGTGGCATTCGTACTAAGTTAAATAATCCTAAATGGTTTCCTCCCCTAAAGGGCGGAGGATGCTGACCATGTTTCAAACAGGTGATGTAGCTGCCAGCTGTATGCCAAGGCCCTTCACAGAAGAACTGGTACACTTCATAGAGCTGGCTTTTCCTAAAGAGCTCTCCTGGAGGGGAGAGAGGGAAAGAGCCTTTCCAAGCCCACGGAAGCAGAAAATTCTATTTCCATTAAAAGATGCTAAGCACTGGGATAAAGCTAGACTGAAGCTAAAGGCAATGGCAAAAACATTTTCTGAAATCTGACCAAACCTGGGAATTGTGTATAGAGAGAATAAAAAGTAAGGCAAAAGCGTCCAGATTTTGAATCTGACTTAATAAGTAAGCATCCAAAATGTTTCCTCAGTCCAAAATTAGCTATTGTCCTGCAAGCAACATCCTTTAAAATCTCATTCCCATTTGAAGCCACTTCTCATCTGACTTACGCGGTCAGTTCTACACTCCACACAGGCATGTGTGCTAGCGTCCACTCGGCACGCTTAGGGAGCCGGCTGCTCTGGAAGCGTAGACTGCTCGTTTACTTGGCTGGGAAATGAACCTTGTTGTTGTTAGTTGCCCGAGCATCTGCTCCAACACACGATGACCTTATGGACAACAGCAGAAAGCACTGCCAGGCCTGTGCCGTCTTCACGATCATCGCTGTGTTTGAGTTCCTTGTCATAGCTATTGTGTCGGTCCGTCTCCTGAAGGGTCCCTGTGTTTTGCTGACAGTCTCCCCTAACCAAACATAGTATCCTTTTCTAGCAATTGGTCTTTCCTGATGACACGGGCGCAGCAAGTGAGCCGAAGCCTTGCATCCTTATTTCTAAGGAAAATGCTGGTTGTATTTCTTCTAAGGCTGATTTGTTCATTCTTTTGGGAGTTCACAGTATATTTGATAATTTTTGCCAACACCAGAGTTTGAACACCTCAGTTCTTCTTCTGTCTTCCTTTTTCACTACCCAACTTTCCCATGCACATGAGACAATTGAAAAGACCATACTTGGGTGAGGTGTGCCGTATTTGTCAAGGCAACATCTTTGCTTTTTAAAAAAATTTTCATTGTGCTTTAGGTGAAATTTTACAGCTCAAGTTAGTTTTTCATAAAAAATTTATGCGCATATTGTTATGTGGCCCTAGTTGCTATTCCTATAATGTGACAGCATACTCCCCCTATCCATCCCTGATTTCCCATGTCTGTTCAACCAGCTCCTGTCCGTTTCTGCCTTCTCATCTCGCCTCCAGACAGAAGCTACCCATTTAGTCTGGTGTATGTTTTTTAATCTACTTGAGCTAAGAAGCACACTTTTCACGAATATCATTTTATATTTTATAGTCCGGTCTTATCTTTGTCTAAAGAGTTGACTTTGGGAATGGTTTTAGCTCTTGGTTTGTAGAGAGTCTGGGGACCATATCTTCTGGGGTTCCTCTAGTCTCGGTCAGACCATTAATTCTGGTCTTTTTACGTGAATTTGAGTTCTGCATCCCACTTTTCTCCTGCTCCATCAGGGACTTTCTGTTGTGTTCCCTGTCAGGGCGGTCATTGGTGGTAGCCAGGCCCCATCTAGTTCTTCTGGTCTCAGGCTGATGGAGTCTGTGGTTTATATGGCCCTTTTTATCTTTGGGCTCTTGTCCTTGTGTCTTTGGTGTTCTTCATTCTCCTTTGCTCCAGGCAGGTTGGAACCAATTGATACACCTTAGATGGCCACTCGCTAGCTTTTAAGACCCCAGATGCAGAACATTTTCTCGATAAACTTTGTTATGCCAGTTGACCTAGATGTTCCCCAAAACCATGGTCCCCAGACCCCCACCGCTGCTACTCTGACCCTTGCATTCAGGAAACTTCTTAGCTTTTGCTTTAGTCCAGTTGTACTGACTTCCTCTGTATTGTGTGTTGTCCTTCCTTTCACCTAAGATAATTCTTGTCTACTATCTAGTTAGTGAGTTCCCCTCACCCTCCCCCCCCACCCTTGGAACCATCAAAGAATGTTTTCTTCTGTGTTTAAACCTGTTCTTGAGTTCTTATAATAGTGGTCTCATACAATATTTGTCCTTTTGCAACTGATTGATTTCAGTCAACATAATGCACTGCAGATTCATCCATGTTGTGAGATGTTTCTCAAATTCATCATTATTCTTCATCGTTGCGTAGTATTCCATTGCATGAGTATACCGTGATTTGTTTATCCATTCATCCATTGATGGGCACCTAGGTTGTTTCCATCTTTTTGCTGTTGTGAACAGTGCTTCAATGAACATGGGTATTTGTATATCTATTTGTATGATGGCTCTTATTTCTCTAGGACATATTCCAAGGAGTAGGATTGCTGGATCATATGGTAGTTCTATTTCTACCTTTTCAAGGAAGCACCAAATCGATCTCCAAAGTGGTGGTACCATTTTACATTCCTACCACAAGTGTATAAGTGTTCCAGTATCTCCACAACCTCTCCAACATTTATTATTTTGTGTTTTTTGGATTAATGTTAGACTTCCTGAGGAGAGGTGGTACCTCGTTGTACTTTTGATTTGCATTTCTGTAATGGCTAATGATCATGAGCATATCCTCATGTATCTGTTAGCTACCTGAATATCTTCTTGGTAAGGTGCCGCCATATATCCTTTGCCCATTTTTTAATTAGCTTATTTATCTTTTTATTGTTGTAATTTTACAGTATCTTGCAGATTTTAGAGATTAGACCCTAATCGGATATGTAGTAGCCAAAATTTTTTTCCCAGTCGGTAGGTTGTCTTTTTACTCTTTCAGTGAAATCTTTTGATGAGTGTAAGTGTTTGATTTTTAGAAGCTCCCTATTATCTAGTTTCTCTCCTGGTGATTGTGCATTGTTAGTTATGTTTTGTATTCTGTTTATGCCATGTATTAGGACTCCTAGCATTGTCCCTATTTTTTTTTCATGATCTTTATCTTTTTAGATATTATATTTAGGTCTTTGAAACATTTTGAGTTAGTTTTTGTCATGGTGTGAGGTATGGGTCTTGTTTCATATTTTTGCAGATAGATATCCAGTTATGCCAGCACCATTTGTTAAAGAGACTGTCTTTTCCCCAATTAACGGACTTTGGGCCTTTGTCAAATATCAGCTCATAGGTGGATGAATTTACGTCTAGATTCTCAATTCTGTTCCATTGGTCTATGTATCTGTTGTTGTACCACTGCCAGGATGTTTTGACTACGGTGGCAGTAAAATAGTTTCTAAAATCAGGTAGTGTAAGGCCTCCCACTTTGTTGTTCTTCTTCAGTAATGCTTTGCTTATCCGGGGCCTCTTCTCTTTCCATATGAAGTTGGCGATTTTTTTTCTCCATCTTATTAAAAAATACCATTGGAATTTGGATTTGAATTGCATTGAATCTGTAAATGGCTTTGGGTAGAATTGACGTTATCACGATTTTGAGTCATCCTGTCCGTGAGCAAGGTATGTTTTTCCACTTATGTAGTAGGTCACTTTTGGTATTTTGCGTAGTGTCTTGTAGTTTTCTTTGTATAGGCCTTTTACGTCTCTGGTTAGAGTTATTCCTAAGTATTTTATCTTCTTAAAAAAAAAACTATTTTATCTTCTTAGGGCTATTATAAATGGTATTGATTTGGTTATTGATATGGTAATTTCTTCTTCAAAGTTCTCTTTGTTGGTGTCAAGAAATCCAACTGATTTTTGTATATTTATCTTGTATCCTGATGCTTTGCTGAAATCTTCAATTAGTTCCAGTAGTTTCCTTGTGGATCCTTTGGGGTTTTCTGTTTAGAAGATCATATCATCTACAAACAGGGATACTTTTACTTCTTCCTTACTGATTTGGATGCCCTTTTTTTCTTTTTCTTGCCTAATTGGTCTGGCTGGGACCTCCAGCACAATATTGAGTAAGAGTGCTGACAAAGGGCATCTTTATCTGGTTCCCATTCTCAAGGGGAATGCTTTCAGACTCTCTCTATTTAGGATGAGGTTGGCTGTTGGTGTTGTATAATTGCCCTCTATTATGTTGACAGATTTCCCTTCTGTTCCTATTCTGCTGAGAGTGGGTGTTGGACTTTATCAAATGCTTTTTCTGCATCAGTTGATAAGATCGTGTTGTTCTTTTGTTTTATTTATGTGATGGATTACATTGATTGTTTCTGTACTGTTGGACCATCCCTGCATACCTGGTATAAATCCCACTTGGTCATGGTGAATTATTTTGATATGTTGTTGGATTCTATTGGCTAGAATTTTGTTGAGGATTTTTACATCTATGTTCATGAGGAATATGTGTCTCTAATTTTCTTTTTTTGTGGTGTCTTTACCTGGTTTTGGTATCAGGTTTATGCTGGCTAACATTGAATGAGTTTGGGAGTATTCCATCCTTTTCTATGCTCTGAAATACCTTTAGTAGTAGTGGTGTTAAATCTTCTCTGAAAGTTTGGTAGAATTCTCCAGTGAAGCCGTCACGACCAGGGCTTTTTTTTTGTTGGGAATTTTTTAATTACCTTTTCAATCTCTTCTTTTGTTACAGCTTTATTTAGTTGTTCTACCTCTGTTTCTGTTAGTTTAGGTAGGTAGTGTGTTTCTAGAAATTTATCCATTTCCTCTAGGTTTTCAAATTTCTTGAAGTACAGTTTTTCGTAGTATTCTCTTATGAGTCTTTTAATTTCAGTTGGGTCTGTTGTGGTATCTCCTATCTCATTTCTTATTCAGGTTATTTGCTTCTTCTCCTGTTTTTCTTTCTTCAGTTTGGCCAGTGGTTTATCAGTTTTGTTGATCTTTTCAAAGGACCAGCTTTTGGTCTTGTTAATTCTTTCAATTGCTTTTCTATTCTCTATTTCATTTATGTCTGCTTTTGGGCTGGGTAATTTTTATTATTTCCTTTCTCCTGGTGCCTGAGGGCTTCTTTTGCTGCTCTCTTTCCATTTGTTCAAATTTCAGGGTTAATGTTTTGATTTTGGCCCTTTCTTCTTTTTGTATATGTGCATTTATTGATATAAAGTGACCTCTGAGCACTGATTTTTCTGTGTCCCAAAGGCTCTGGTAGGATGTCTTTTCATTCTCACTTGATTCTATGAATTTCTTTATTCTGTCCTTTTCTATAACCCAGTAGTTTTTGAGCAAGATGTTGTTCAATGCATTTGGTTATTTTTCCTTGCTTTTTCTGTTATTGATTTCTACTTTTATGTCATTACAATCAGAAGAGATTTGGATTCTGTTAAGGCCTGCCTTGTGGCCTAATATGTTGTCTATTCTAGAGAATGTTCCATGTGCGTTGGAAAAGAAAGTGTACTTGGCTGCTGTTCGGTGGAGTGTTGTGTATATATCTATGAGATCAAGTTGGTTGATTGTGGCATTTAGATCTTCCGTGTTTGTATTGAGCTTCTTTGTGGATGCACTGTCCTTCACCAAAAGTGATGTGTTGAAGTCTTTTACTATTACTGTGGAGCTGTCTATTTCTCTTTTCAAATGCTGTTAGAGTTTGTTTTATGTATTTTGGAGCCCTGTTGTTGGGTGCATAAATATTTATTATGATTATGTCTTCCTGGCGTATTGACCCTTTAATGGTTGTATAATGTCCTTCCTTATCCTTTGTGGTGGGTTTTACTTTAAAGTCTATTTTGTCAAAGATTAATATTACCACTCCTGCTCTTTTTTGATTGTTGTTTGCTTGATGTATTTTTTTTTTCCATCCTTTAAGTTTTAATTTCTTTGTGTCTTTGAGCCTAAGGTGTGTCTCTTGAAGGCAGCATATAGATGGATTGTGTTTTTTTATCCATTCTGCAACTCTGGCTCTTTTTTGGTGCATTTAGTCCATTTACATTCAGTGTAATTATTCATAGGTATGAGTTCAGTGCTGTCATTTTGATGTCTTTTGTGTGTGTGTGTGTTGTTGACAGTTTCTTTGTTCCACTTAATTTTCTGCGCTGAGTCATTGGGAGGAGGCAGGTAAATGGGGAGAGGTACTTCCCAAGGGGGGAAAGGGTTTTTTTTGGTGGGCACAGTAGGTTAGAAGTTGTACTTATCTTTCACTGATTGAACAGCACTTCTCCTTGGTTCTGGAGGCTTGAGCAAACTCTCCACTACTCGGTTTCTCCTGATGTGGAAAACACATCCTGAGCACTACAGCTTGCCTTAGCCCATGCTCACCAGCCGATCCAGGCTACGGGGTGCCAACCAGGTCAGGTCTGGTGAAGTCTCACTGCTTCTAAACTCTCTCTCCCACCCCATCCCACCCCGTCTCTCAGTCTGACTTCTCAATTTTTTCAGGGCTCCTAAAAAAAAAACCATTACCACTGAGTCAATTCCAACTGATAGCAACCCTATAACAGAGTAGAACTGCCCTGTAGAGTTTCCAAGGAGCGCCTGGTGGATTTGAACTGCCGACCTTTCGGTTAGTAGCCGTAGCACTTAAACACTATACCACCTGGGTTTCCTCAAGGCTCCTAGATTGTCATATATAATTGGCTCACTTTTAGGGGGGCGGTCGTAAGAGGGACCCCAGGAAGCATCTGACTACTCTGTCATCGTGGTACCATCTACACTTTTTAAAACTTCGAAAAGGTCTTTTGCAGTAGATTTATCCAGTGCAACCCATCATTTAATTTCTTGACTGCTACTTAGAGTTGTATTTAGATGCAATTCTGTCTTGATACAGATTTAGCTACAGGAATCAATACTCTTCAGTAGTCAGAGGAAAAAAACAACTATGGACAGTGATTACTATATAGTGGCAAACGAGGTACTACACTGGGTTAATCTGCTGCAAATCACCTCTTGAAAATGTTGAGGATGCAGGGCCAAGATGGCGGAATAGACAGACACTTCCAGGTAGTCCTCTTATAACAAAGACCCTAAAAAACAAGTAAAATGAGTATATTTATGACAAGCTAGGAGCCCTGAACATCAAAGGCAAAGTTAGAAAAAGAACTGAGCAGCAGGGGGAGGAAGAGACAGTTCAGAAGCAGACAGGTACTTACTGGACCTGAATTGCTGGGAACCCTCAGGCGCCATTCCTGGGAGCAGCTGTGGCAGGCTGGTACAAGCGTTTGGCCACAGTTTCCTCAGGGAGAAGCAATCAGCCACACAGCCTACTCACACGTCCAGAACCAGAGAAGTACTGCTGTCTCGGCAAAAGCTGAGTACTTGCATATATTTTACGGTGCCCTACGCCCCCAAGCTGGCTTCAGCAGCTGTAGATTTCCCTGGGCCTGAGATAGGCCCTGTTGAGTGCCTAGAGCCATCCTCCCAGCCTTGGAGAAAGAATAAATTCACAACTGGGGAAAAACATAATTTGCCAGCTCCACTAACCGGGCAAGCTCAGAACATAAACAGTCCATGCAATCTGAGTATCTTTCCCTCTGCATGGACCTGTGTGGGCCTATTTCAGGAGAATACGTCCTTGTTGGCAGACTGCAACTATTTCAGCTGTGAGGTAGACAGGTGGGTGTTTGATGTTTGACACCACTTTCCCTATTAAACAGGGTCCACACCTACCCACATCAGGGTACTAAAGACTGGTGGCTCCACTCAGGTCACCCAGCCACCCACAACATTGGTCTAAGGATAACTGGTACCTCCCAGTCCTTACAACCAAAAATATTGGGTGCCCAGGGTCTGTCTGCAGAACCCACCCACCTGTATGCTCTAGGAAAGAGGGACACACTTTCCTCAGACACACTTGGGGAATGATTCTCAGCACCCTGCTTTGTTCAGAGCATAACCCCCTGCTGCAACCAGATACCAGTACCTACACCAATCACCCCTGCCCCTCTAAGACTGTAGGACAGAGCCTGTACCACACACTTGAGGATCAACTACCTGACGCCTGAGCTGAATTCATACAAGAAAAGTGAATGGACTCCTAGACTGACACACCTGATAACAGCTCTAGCCATCTGGGGACAGGACTTCAGAGTTCCAAAGGCGGGAGTAATCGAGCTAGCTCACTCAAGCAACCCATTTGGACATATCAAAACAAAACAAAGCAAGAAGCGACGATATAGTAAGCAAATATAAAATAAACTAATACATGGCTCAGAGACAAAAGTCAATATCAAGTCACATAAAGAAACAGACCGTTGTTGCCTCAACAAGCTCTCAAAACAAAGAATCAAGGGGTCTTCTATATGAAAGGGCCTTCCTGGAATTACCAGATGCAGAATACAAAAGATTAATATACAGAACCCTTCAAGACATCAGGAAGGAAATGAGGCAATGCAGAGAATAAGCGAAGGAACACACAGATAAAGCAATTGAAGAAATTGAAAAGGTTATTCAGGAACATAATGAAAAATTTAATAAGCTGGAAGAATCCATAGACAGGCAGCAATCAGAAATTCAGAAGATTAACAATAAAATTACAGAATTAGACAACTCAGGAGAAAGTCAGAGGAACAGAACTGAGCAAGTGGAAGACAGAATTTGTGAACTTGAAGATAAAGCACTTGGCACCAATATATTTGAAGAAAAATCAGATAAAAGAATTTTAAAAAATGAAGAAATCTTAAGAATCATGTGGGACTCTATCAAGAGAAATAACCCACGAGTGATTGGACTACCAGAACAGGGAGGGACAACAGAAAATACAGAGAGAATTGTTGAAGATTTCTTGGCAAAAAAACTTCCCTGATATCATGAAAGATGAGAAGATATTTATCCAAGATGCTCATAGAACTCCACATAAGGAAAACTTTAAAAGAAAGTCACCAAGACATATTATAATCAAACTGGCTAAAACCAAAGATAAAGAGAGAATTTTTAGAGCAGCTAGGGATGAACAAAAAGTCATCTACAAAGGTGAGTCAATAAGAATAAGCTCGGACTACTCGGCAGAAACCATGCAGGGAAGAAGGCAATGGGATGACTTATATAAAGCATTGATGAAAAAAATTGCCAGCCAAGAATCATATATCCAGCAAAATTGTCTCTCAAATATGAAGGCGAAATTAGGACATTTCCAGATAAACAGAAGTTTAGGGAGTTCTTTGGTTAGAAAATCAATAATATCAAGTATCAAAACGCAAGACTGGAACACTGGACAGAGCAATCAGATGTCAACCCAGACAGGGAAATCACAAAAATACATGAAGATAAAAAAAATGCTCAAACCAGGGAAACAGCAATGTTATTATGTAAAAGAAGACAACATTAAAACAATAAATAGGGATTAAGAAATGTAGTCATGGATCTTTCATATGGAGAGAAAGCCAGGGCAATACAAAGAAATAAAAGTTAGGTTTAAATTTAGAAAAATAAGGGTAAATAATAAGGTAACCACATATCCTTCACATCAAAATAAAATACGGGAAAAAAAATACTCAGCAGAAACAAAATCAGCAACATCAAATATGAGGAAAAGACAATATATAAACTACTCAGCACAAAAAATTAAGTGGGAAAAAGAAACTGTCGACAATACACAGAAAAAGACATCAAAATGACAGTACTAAACTCATACGTATCCATAATTACACTGAATATAAATGAAACTAAATGCACCAGTAAAGAGACAGAGAGTGGCAGAATGGATTAAAAAACACGATCCGTCTATATGCTGCCTACAAGGGACACACTTTAGACTTAGAGACAAAAACAAACTAAAACGGAAACGATGCTTCCACTCCTGTTTTTCTTTTGTCAGTTTGGCCAATGGTTTATCAATTTTGTTGATTTTTTCAAAGAACCAGCTTCTGGTCTTGTTAATTCTTTCAATTGTTTTTCTGTTTCATTTAGTTCTGTTCTAATTTTTATTATTTGTTTTCTTCTGGTGCCTGAGCACTTCTTTTGTTGCTCTCTTTCTTTTTGTTCAATTTGTAGGGATAATTCTTTGATTTTGGCCCTTTCTTCTTTTTCTATGTGTGCATTTATTGATATAAACTGACTTCTGAGCGCTGCTTTTGCTGTGTCCCAAAGGTTCTGACTGGAAGTGTGTTCATTCTCATTGGACTCTATGAATTTTGAGCTTGTTTTTGTGCATGGTGTGAGGTATGGGTCTTGTTTCATTTTTTTGCAGATGGATATTCAGCTATGCCAGCACCATTTGTTAAAAAGGCTGTCTTTTCCCCATTTAACTGATTTGGGGCCTTTGTCAAATATCAACTGTTCATATGTAGATAGATTTATGTCTGGATTCTCAATTCTGTTCCCTTGGCCTATGGATCTGTTGTTGTACCAGTACCAGGCTGTTTTGACTATCTTGGTGGTATAAGAGCTTCTAAAATCAGGTAGAGTGAGGCCTCCCACTTTGTTCTTTTTCAGTAATGCCCAGGGTTGAAATCAAGACTCTAGGTTAAGCTTAGGGATGCGCAAAGAGTAAAAAGCATTGTGCATGAAGAAGTTCATAGATTCTTCTAGGTTTCTAGCATATCTTTACCTTAAATGGCCTTTCTAAAAGTATACATAATATATATATTAAATAAATGTAGATATGTCCCTGAACGATATATGTAGTGTACATGGTTTCAGTTATTGTCTTAGTAGATAATAATAATGTAAATAAATCTATTTCTGTTTGATGTTGAAATGCATGCTTTTCTCCTGTGTTTTCCTTTTTAATCGTGCTTATGTTAAAGTTTATTTAAATTAAAGTACAGTCCTTGACTACACATCATTGATAGCAAAGTGGCAAGCTGCTGCACCATGCAACTCCAGATTGTCCCCTGGAGTGGTGCCGCACCCGATTTATGCAGCCCAGTGCTGCATTCTTGGCAACATCCCATAACTATATTCAGTGACAAAAAGGAACGTTTTTCACTGATAGGGTAGTGGTGCATAGTGCAAAATCTGGGCTCTGACTTCCTGGACCAGCTTTGGGTAAATGGTTTAAGTTCTCTGTGCCTCATTTTCCTCCTCTGAGTAACAATAAAAGTACCTACTCCATATGGCTGCTGTGATCAATAAGACGGATAATACATGTAAAGTACCTAGGACACAGACTTATCCATCTGCCTAATGATTGCTGGAGCATAATAGATATCAATGTTACTAATCTGCTTCTTTATTAAGTGAACCAACATTTTTGTAAAATTTTTAATGCCTCTGTGAAGAGTTCATAAAAGACTATTTATAGAAGTCATTTAGTATGTCAGCACCTGACATATTATGTGATACAATTGTCACCAGTTTATACATTAGGTTGGTTTAGTGTCTGTCTCCCAATGCAAGAACGTAATTTCCATGAAGGCATGGGCTTCGCCAGCTGTGTTCATCGCAAGACCCCGGAGCCCTGCAACTATACTTGCAATTTAGTAGATGTTCGATACATATCTGTTGAAAAAAATGAATAAATGAATGTTAACTGTTTTATTAGCTTTTGTAGATAACTGAGAAGTGACTGACTATACACTAACTCACTGATATATAGAGACTGAAACCATTATCCACGTATTATACAAATGCTTTGGTGGTGGGGGGAAGGGATATGAGTAGCATCGGCCTTGGGCTTTGCAGCATTCATAGGCTGACCTCTTTGGCTTGCACAGAATTGCTCTCTGATATTCTGAGTTATGATCATGGTCTCAGGGTCACCTGTTCATTCCCAGAAAGCAGTTTGCTGATTAGACTCTTAAAACGTTTAGCCTGGGTTGGTTTTTTTGTATCAAAAAGAGGTAAAGTGGTATGGAATGGTAGCCTTTGTTTTTTTCTTTTTTTTTTCCCCCTTTCCTTCTTTCTTTTCCTCATTTTTTCTTTTAGCAGCTAAACGTTTCTTCAGAGGAAAGCCCCAAGAGATGAGGAGCAATTCTGATTGCAGGGAGGCCCCTGCCATGCTGCTGCAGGCGTCCTAAGGTTCTGCGGAACATAGCTAGAATCCATTGATAGGGCAGGAAGAACACGAGCTTTCATGTCTCAAAGACCTGGGTTCAAGTCCTAGCAGAGCTGCTTAGTCGTTGTGCTCCTTCGGCAAATTATTTAACTTCTATGAAGCTCAATTTCTTCATCTGAAGAAAGGGGATAAATAATGCCCAGTTTGCAAGGGTTACAAATATTGTATATAATATATAATACGCCTGGCACACAGTAGGCCTGTAATAAACTAAAGTTTGTCTTTCACAGGATTCAGAAATTCCAGTGAGATAATTCCCTAGTTTATTGAGTGGACCTCGTAGTCCACTGCAGAAAGAGAAAGTCTTCCCTATTGACATCAGTGTACTAGCAGCCAGATTCTAACCAGAAAGTCCCTCTGCATTCAGAGATATACAGAGAATTTGGCATGGAATTCTCTAGAACAATTTATTATTACAAGTGTAGCTCAAGGGCCTGCAAGTGCTCAGGAGGCTGAAGGATGATGAATGAGCTGCAGAAGACACGCAATTTGTGTGGTGTGGATGAGATAGCAAAGGAGGCTTTGGTCAGTAATCTGCATTAGTCACCTTTCAGATATTTTCTGCTTAGCAATGTGCCTCATCTTTGTACAGTTCCTACATTAAAAACACGCTACTTCCAGTTCAGAGAGAGTCATTTTATTTCTAAATTATCACATTTTACATGAAACCATCTTCTTTCCCAAGTAGAAGACTCCCCATTCATGTAAATTTGGCTCACATTTTATTAAGTGCATACTATGTGTCAGGGCACAGTAGTTAAGAGCTTGGCTGCTAACAAAAAGAGTGTCAGATCGAATCCACCAGCCACTCCTTGGAAACCCTATGGGGTGGTTCTACTCTGTCCTATAGGGTTACTATGAGTTGGAATTGACTCGACGGCAATGAGTTTGGTTTTTTTGGTTTATGCGTCAGGGACTTCCCTAGGAACTGGTGATACTAAAAAAAATAAGATCCCATCTGTGCCATCTAGAATTGTCTGGTCTACTTGGGGGGAGTGGGGATATGCAGACAGGGAAATAAATTACAGAAAACATTTCCAGTGCCTGGTAGAGGTACAGATGAAGTACTGCAAGAGAACATATGAGGGGTGGTTAACTCTTCCTAGTGGGTTCAGCAAAGGCGTCATGGAAACAGTGACAGCTGGCGCTTGAAGGAAAAGCATGAATTTAGCCTAATGGAGGGAGGGAAGATGTGCATTCTGGGAGAACCAGAAATGTAAGAAAAGGAGAGCCCAGTGCAGCAGTTCTCAAAATGGGCAAGCATCAACATCACCGGGGAATTTGTTAGAAATGGAAATTCTTGGAAACCACCCCAGAAACTCGGGAAGTAGGTCCAACAGTCTTTATTTTAACAAGCTCTCCTGATGATTCTGATGCCAACAAAAGTTTTGAGAACCACTGTTGTAGTCAATTGATGGCATCAAGTGAAAGAAAAAATGTATTAAGGAAATATCTATCTTATGTAATACTGAGGTATCTGGATAGATACAGATTTACCACTGCCACGTGTTTCCACAAAGGATCAAAGTGCTTTATAAAAGTAATGGAAAAGGATAAAATAAACAGCCAAGGGAAACATAATGAAAGTTGAATAAAAGTAGAAAAGAAATAAAACCATTACTATTTTGTCATAAATTGTCCTATAAACTTCCCGGTAGTCAAAGCATCAGTGGAAACACAGTTACAAGAGTAAAAAGACCTGCAAGATTAAATGGCAGTTGTTGAACACACGGCGTTTGCTAATCTAAGGCTTGAGACAGATTCCCCCGTGCCACTTCATACAGAAGGCACTGCTTGCTGTGCCAGATGACATCCCAGTATTCAAAATGATGGCAAGTGTAAATAACTGTTTCTTACAACTCCCTGACACAAACCAGCGGCAGAACATCAGAGAGCAGTTCCATGAGGGAACTCAGTGAGAGGACTGACCACTGCCCGGCTGGTAGCTGTCAGACAACCTGCCTAATATCTGGATACTCCACCCCAGTGCCACCGAGTCAATTCTGACTCATAGCAACCCTACAGGACAGAGTAGAACTGCCCCGTAGAGTTTCCAAGGAGCACCTGGTGGGTTTGAACTGCCGACCCTTGGGTTAGCAGCTGTAGCACTTAACCGCTACACCACCAGACTATCATCATCAAAAAACCAAGGAAACACTGAAAAAGCCAAAGGACAGATGAGATGGTTAGATTGAAAAAATACATAGAATAGGCATGGCACATTGTCTTACAAACTTCATTTCTGAAGAATGGGCTGCCTTGAACTCTGAACTATCTAAAAATAAAAAAAAAAATGAAAAGGTTTCATTGTGTTGGTTCCAACTCATGGCGACCCTCTGAGTGTCAGAACAGAACTGTGCTCCACAGGGTTTTCACCGGGCCTTTCTTTTTTTTTTTTTTTAATAACTTTTATTAAGCTTCAAGTGAACGTTTACAAATCCAATCAGTCTGTCACATATAAGTTTACATACATCTCACTCCCTACTCCCACTTGCTCTCCCCCTCTTGAGTCAGCCCTTTCAGTCTCTCCTTTCTTGACAATTTTGCCGGCTTCCCTCTCTCTCTATCCTCCCATCCCCCCTCCAGACAAGAGTTGCCAACACAATCTCGAGTGTCCACCTGATATCATTAGCTCACTCTTCTTCAGCGTCTCTCTCCCACCCGCTAACCAGTCCCTTTCATTTCTGATGAGTTGTCTTCGGGGATGGTTCCTGTCCTGTGTCAACTGAAGGTCTGGGGAGCATGGCCGCCGGGATTCCTCCAGTCTCAGTCAGACCATTAAGTTTGGTCTTTTTATGAGAATTTGGGGTCTGTATCCCACTGATCTCCTGCTCCCTCAGGGGTCCTCTGCTGTGCTCCCTGTCAGGGCAGTCATCGATTGTGGCCGGGCACCAGCTAGTTCTTCTGGTCTCAGAATGATGTAGGTCTCTGGTTCATGTGGCCCTTTCTGTCTCTTGGGCTCTTAGTTGTCGTGTGGCCTTGGTGTTCTTCCTTTTCCTTTGCTCCAGGTGCGTTGAGACCAATTGATGCATCTTAGATGGCCGCTTGTTAGCATTTAAGACCCCAGACGCCACATTTCAAAGTGGGATGCAGAATGTTTTCATAATAGAATTATTTTGCCAATTGACTCAGAAGTCCCCGCAAACCATGTTCCCCAGACCCCCGCACTTGCTCCGCTGACCTTTGAAGCATTCATTTTATCCCAGAAACTTCTTTGCTTTTGGTCCAGTCCAATTGAGCTGACCTTCCATGTATTGAGTGTTGTCTTTCCCTTCACCTAAAGCAGTTCTTATCTACTGATTAATCAATAAAAACCCTCTCCCACCCTCCCTCCCTCCCCGCCTCGTAACCACAAAAGTATGTGTTCTTCTCAGGTTTACTATTTCTCACGATCTTATAATAGTGGTCTTATACAATATTTGTCCTTTTGCCTCTGACTAATTTCGCTCAGCATAACGCCTTCCAGGTTCCTCCATGTTATGAAATGTTTCAGAGATTCGTCACTGTTCTTTATCGAAGCGTAGTATTCCATTGTGTGAATATACCACAATTTATTTACCCATTCATCCATAGATGGACACCTTGGTTGCTTCCAACTTTTTGCTATTGTAAACAGAGCTGCAATAAACATGGGTGTGCATATATCTGTTTGTATGAAGGCTCTTGTATCTCTAGGGTATATTCCTAGGAGTGGGATTTCTGGGTTGTATGGTAGTTCTATTTCTAACTGTTTAAGATAACGCCAGATGGATTTCCAAAGTGGTTGTACCATTTTACATTCCCACCAGCAGTGTATGAGAGTTCCAATCTCTCCGCAGCCTCTCCAACATTTATTATTTTGTGTTTTTTGGATTAATGCCAGCCTTGCTGGTGTGAGATGGAATCTCATCGTAGTTTTAATTTGCATTTCTCTAATGGCTAATGATCGAGAGCATTTTCTCATGTATCTGTTGGCTGCCTGAATATCTTCTTTAGTGAAATGTGTGTTCATATCCTTTGCCCACTTCTTGATTGGGTTGTTTGTCTTTTTGTGGTTGAGTTTTGACAGAATCATGTAGATTTTAGAGATCAGGCGCTGGTCGGAGATGTCATAGCTGAAAATTCTTTCCCAGTCTGTAGGTGGTCTTTTTACTCTTTTGGAGAAGTCTTTAGATGAGCATAGGTGTTTGATTTTTAGGAGCTCCCAGTTATCGGGTTTCTCTTCATCATTTTTGGTAATGTTTTGTATTCTGTTTATACCTTGTATTAGGGCTCCTAGGGTTGTCCCAATTTTTTCTTCCATGATCTTTATCGTTTTAGTCTTTATGTTTAGGTCTTTGATCCACTTGGAGTTAGTTTTTGTGCATGGTGTGAGGTATGGGTCCTGTTTCGTTTTTTTGCAAATGGATATCCAGTTATGCCAGCACCATTTGTTAAAAAGGCTATCTTTTCCCCAGTTAATAGACACTGGTCCTTTGTCAAATATCAGCTGCTCATACGTGGATGGATCTATGTCTGGGTTCTCAATTCTGTTCCATTGGTCTATGTGTCTGTTGTTGTACCAATACCAGGCTGTTTTGACTACTGTGGCTGTATAGTAGGTTCTGAAGTCAGATAAGGTGAGGCCTCCCACTTTCTTCTTCTTTTTCAGTAATGCTTTGCTTATCCGGGGCTTCTTTCCCTTCCATATGAAATTGGTGATTTGTTTCTCTATCCCCTTAAAATATGACATTGGAATTTGTATCGGAAGTGCGTTAAATGTATAGATGGCTTTTGGTAGAATAGACATTTTTACTATGTTAAGTCTTCCTATCCATGAGCAGGGTATGTTTTTCCACTTAAGTATGTCCTTTTGAATTTCTTGTAGTAGAGCTTTGTAGTTTTCTTTGTATAGGTCTTTTACATCCTTGGGAAGATTTATTCCTAAGTATCTTATCTTCTTGGGGACTACTGTGAATGGTATTGATTTGGTTATTTCCTCTTCGGTGTTCTTTTTGTTGATGTAGAGGAATCCAAGTGATTTTTGTATGTTTATTTTATAACCTGAGACTCTACCAAACTCTTCTATTAGTTTCAGTAGTTTTCTGGAGGATTCCTTAGGGTTTTCTGTGTATATAATCATGTCATCTGCAAATAGTGATAACTTTACTTCTTCCTTGCCAATCCGGATACCTTTTATTTCTTTGTCTAGCCTAATTGCCCTGGCTAGGACTTCTAGCACGATATTGAACAAGAGCGGTGATAAAGGGCATCCTTGTCTGGTTCCCGTTCTCAAGGGAAATGCTTTCAGGTTCTCTCCATTTAGAGTGCTATTGGCTGTGGCTTTGCATAGATGCCCTTTATTATGTTGAGGAATTTACCTTCAATTCCTATTTTGGTAAGAGTTTTTATCATGAATGGGTGTTGGACTTTGTCAGATGCCTTTTCTGCATCAATTGATAAGATCATGTGGTTTTTGTCTTTTGTTTTATTTGTGTGATGGATTATATTAATGGTTTTTCTGATATTAAACCAGCCTTGCATACCTGGTATAAATCCCACTTGATCAGGGTGAATTATTTTTTTGATGTGTTGTTGGATTCTATTGGCTAGAATTTTGTTGAGGATTTTTGCATCAATGTTCATGAGGGATATAGGTCTATAATTTTCTTTTTTTGTAATGTCTTTACCTGGTTTTGGTATCAGGGAGATGGTGGCTTCATAGAATGAGTTGGGTAGCATTCCGTCATTTTCTATGCTTTGGAATACCTTTAGTAGTAGTGGTGTTAACTCTTCTCTGAAAGTTTGGTAGAACTCTGCAGTGAAGCCGTCCGGGCCAGGGCTTTTTTTTGTTGGGAGTTTTTTGATTACCGTTTCAATCTCTTTTTTTGTTATGGGTCTATTTAGTTGTTCTACTTCTGAATGTGTTAGTTTAGGTAGGTAGTGTTTTTCCAGGAATTCATCCATTTCTTCTAGGTTTTCAAATTTGTTAGAGTACAAATTTTCATAATAATCTGAAATGATTCTTTTAATTTCATTTGGTTCTGTTGTGATGTGGTCCTTCTCGTTTCTTATTCGGGTTATTTGTTTCCTTTCCTGTATTTCTTTAGTCAGTCTAGCCAATGGTTTATCAATTTTGTTAATTTTTTCAAAGAACCAGCTTTTGGCTTTGTTAATTCTTTCAATTGTTTTTCTGTTCTTTAATTCATTTAGTTCAGCTCTAATTTTTATTATTTGTTTTCTTCTGGTGCCTGATGGATTCTTTTGTTGCTCAGTTTCTATTTGTTCAAGTTGTAGGGACAGTTCTCTGATTTTGGCTCTTTCTTCTTTTTGTATGTGTGCATTTATTAATATAAATTGGCCTCTGAGCACTGCTTTTGCTGTGTCCCAGAGGTTTTGATAGGAAGTATTTTCATTCTCGTTGCTTTCTAAGAATTTCCTTATTCCCTCCTTGATGTCTTCTATAACCCAGTCTTTTTTCAGGAGGGTATTGTTCATTTTCCAAGTATTTGATTTCTTTTCCCTAGTTTTTCTGTTATTGATCTCTAGTTTTATTGTCTTGTGGTCTGAGAAGATGCTTTGTAATATTTCGATGTTTTGGACTCTGCACAGGTTTGTTTTATGACCTAATATGTGGTCTATTCTAGAGAATGTTCCATGTGCGCTAGAAAAAAAAGTATATTTTGCAGCAGTTGGGTGGAGAGTTCTGTATAAGTCAATGAGGTCAAGTTGCTTGATTGTTGTAATTAGATCTTCCATGTCTCTGTTGAGCTTCTTACTGGATGTCCTGTCCTTCTCCGAAAGTGGTGTGTTGAAGTCTCCTAGTATAATTGTGGAGGTATCTATCTCACTTTTCAATTCTGTTAAAATTTGATTTATGTATCTTGCAGCCCTGTCATTGGGTGCATAAATATTTAATATGGTTATGTCTTCCTGATCAATTGTCCCTTTTATCATTATATAGTGTCCTTCTTTATTCTTTGTGGTGGATTTAAGTCTAAAGTCTATTTTGTCAGAAATTAATATTGCTACTCCTCTTCTTTTTTGCTTATTGTTTGCTTGATATACTTTTTTCCATCCTTTGAGTTTTAGTTTATTTGTGTCTCTAAGTCTAAGGTGTGTCTCTTGTAGGCAGCATATAGATGGATCGTGTTTCTTTATCCAGTCTGTGACTCTCTGTCTCTTTATTGGTGCATTTAGTCCATTTACATTCAGGGTAATTATAGATAAATAAGTTTTTAGTGCTGTCATTTTGATGCCTTTTTATGTGTGTTGTTGACAATTTCATTTTTCCACATACTTTTTTGTGCTGAGGCGTTTTTCTTAGTAAATTGTGAGATCCTCATTTTCATAGTGCTTGACTTTATGTTAGTTGAGTCGTTACGTTTTTCTTGGTTTTTATCTTGAGTTATAGAGTTGTTGTACCTTTTTGTGGTTACCTTATTATTTACCCCTATTTTTCTAAGTAAAAACCTAACTTGTATTGTTCTATATCGCCTTGTATCACTCTCCATATGGCAGTTCAATGCCTCCTGTATTTAGTCCCTCTTTTTGATTATTGTGATCTTTTACCTATTAACTTCCATGATTCCCGGTTATGTGTATTTTTTTTTTTTAATTAATCTTAATTTGTTTGTTTTTGTGATTTCCCTATTTGAGTTGATATCAGGACGTTCTGTTTTGTGACCTTGTGTTGTGCTGATATCTGATATTATTGGTTCTGTGACCAAACAATATCCTTTAGTATTTCTTGTAGCTTTGGTTTGGTTTTTGCAAATTCTCTAAACTTGTGTTTGTCTGTAAATATCTTAATTTCGCCTTCATATTTCAGAGAGAGTTTTGCTGGATATATGATCCTTGGCTGGCAGTTTTTCTCCTTCAGTGTTCTGTGTATGTCGTCCCATTCCCTTCTTGCCTGCATGGTTTCTGCTGAGTAGTCAGAACATATTCTTATTGATTCTCCCTTGAAGGAAACCTTTCTTTTCTCCCTGGCTGCTGTTAGAATTTTCTGTTTATCTTTGGTTTTGGTGAGTTTGATGATAATATGTCTTGGTGTTTTTCTTTTTGGATCAATCTTAAATGGGGTTCGATGAGCATCTTGGATAGATATCCTTTCGTCTTTCATGATGTCAGGGAAGTTTTCTGTCAGGAGTTCTTCAACTATTTTCTCTGTGTTTTCTGCCCCCCCTCCCTGTTCTGGGACTCCAATCACCCGCATGTTATCCTTCTTGATAGAGTCCCACATAATTCTTAGGGTTTCTTCATTTTTTTTAATTCTTTTATCTGATTTTTTTTCAGCTATGTTGGTGTTGATTCCCTGGTCCTCCAGATGTCTCAGTCTGCATTCTAACTGCTCGAGTCTGCTCCTCTGACTTCCTAGTGCATTGTCTAATTCTGTTATTTTATTGCTAATCTTTTGGATTTCTACATGTTGTCTCTCTATGGATTCTTGCAACTTATTAATTTTTCCACTATGTTCTTGAATAATCTTTTTGAGTTCTTCAACAGTTTTATCAGTGTGTTCCTTGGCTTTTTCTGCAGTTATCCTAATTTCATTTGTGATATCATTAAGCATTCTGTAAATTAGTTTTTTATATTCTGTATCTGATAATTCCAAGATTGTAAGTTCATTTGGGGAAGATTTTGATTCTTTTGTTTGGGGGGTTGGAGAAGCTGTCATGGTCTGCTTCTTTAAGTGGTTTGATATGGATTGTTGTCTCCGAGCCATCACTGGGAAACTAGTTTTTCCAGAAAATCCGCTAAAAAAAAAATGCAGTCAGATCCCTATCAGAGTTCTCCCTCTGGCTCAGGCTATTCAGATGTTAATGAAGTCGCCTGGGGAGGGTGGGAGAGGGAGCAGAGAGATAAGAGAGTAGCACCTCAGAATATAGCCAGAGTTGCTTGTCTTGCTTGTAATGACTATTATATCTGAGATTCCTGCGGGCGCGTCGCCTATGTGTGCTGGCTGTGTGGAGATTGCCCCCGGGGGGTCTGGCCCGCTGGAGTCACGGTCAGATCCTCCGCTTCCAGCCCCACGCCCAGCCTCAAGGCTCCCCTACTGGGACGGTGCACTCTCGACTCCAAAATCAGTCGCTGCCTACCGGGGACTTCTCGTCCCTCCAGCCACGTGGCCGTGCCGCCTCCGAGAACCAGTTGGGCCTCCTCCCGGGGTTAGTTCAGATGGGTGGAGCAGCTCCCCGTGCTTGTGCCATGACCGAGTGTCCTGGCTGGGACGCTGTTCTCCCCGCTCCAATACCAGTCACTGCCTCCTGGGGAACTTCTCCTACCGGCTGCGTCCCACGCCGCCCGCGCGACCCGGCTGGGCCCCTTCCCGGGGTTAGTTCAGGGGGGTGGAGCAACTCTCCGTGTTTATGCCGTACCTGAGTCCAGTCCAAATCCCTGCAGGACGGTTCCCCGGCTTGGACACTGGTCTTTCTGCTCCAAGACCAGTCACTGCCTCCCGGGGACTTCTCCTACCGGCTGCGTCCCACGCCACCCATGGAACCGGCTGGTCCCCCTCCCGGGGTTAGTTCAGGGGGGTGGAGCAGCTCTCTGTGCTTGTGCCGTACCTGACTGGTACGCGGGCTCCAGGCCCTGGAAACAATCGCTGCTTCCCCGTATTAGTTCGTTCTCCGTCTCTAAATCTGTGTTTGTTGTTCAGGGTTCGTAGATTGTTATGTATGTGATCGATTCACTTGTTTTTCCGAGTCTTTGTTGTAAGAGGGATCCGAGGTAGCGTCTGCCTAGTCCGCCATCTTGGCTCCGCCTCCCGGGCCTTTCTTTTGAGGTGGACTCAAGCTGCCAACCTTTTCGTTAGAAGCTGAGCCAAAACTGAGATGTCTTAGCACTCCCTAACTTCTGTATCTTCTAGACTTCTTTTTTTAAAAGCTTTTTACTGTGTATTACATATGCAGCATGTACCACACAATCCAGTGCCTGATTGAATTCTGACTTGTGTTATTCTCTGATTGTTTCAGGTTTGTGTAGTTTATTTTCCTAACTAGATTATAAATTAGATAAGGTCTCCCATTTTTATGTCACCTTTAGCACAAGGAATATTTTAAGATGCTGTGTTTGTACTTGCTCTTGAGGGAAGAATAACAATTTGCTCCATAAACAAAGTGAGAATTTTAGAGAGCAAGAAGCACAAAGCCATTAGAGAGTGTGTCATATGGAAAGGATAGAAAGAGCCCAGTGTTGCTGTGTAAGGAGCAGGGAGATGGGAAAGAAGGCTATCTGATGGGGGAACAATTGTTCCCCGCTTTGGGTCATGTTCAAATGTTTGTGTCACAAAAATGTGGGAGGTCAGGGAAGAATTTAGAGCTAAAGAATGGCGTAATCGCAAACACCATATTACAAATCATGCTGTCAGCATTATGGAGGATTGTGTGTGAGCTTCGAGCGCGTGTGTTTGAGAGCTGGCGAGAACAAAGTCATTGTCACGTAACGGCTAAGAGTATGCTGGGTTCAAAATATACTAACTGTATGATCTTGGACAAGTTATTTAATCTTTCCATAAAATACTACCTATCATATAGGATTGTTTGAGAATTAAATGAAATAATGCATTTAAAGTGGTCAGGGTGTGCCTGCTATATAGATGCTCAAAATGTTTGTTGTTATTATGATTATTGGAGGGAGAGACATCATTCCTTTTTTATTTACTTAATATTTATTGATTACTCTCTTTTCCGCTCCAACTAAATCCAGATGAAAAATAATGAGTCAAGAGTTAATCAGCTTTGGGAGTAGAGCTGAGGTAGGACACTGGGAATTTGTCCCAGAACTAGTCATACCTCCTGTGACTTTCAACAGTCCCTGTGTGGCAGGAAAGAAGAATGGTGGCATCACTCCTTGTTTTATATTGTCCAGAATAGATGAGGCAGAAGGATCATAGAGTAAGGAAGCCGAGTTGTTGTTGTTAGGTGCTGTCAAGTCAGTTCCTACTCATAGTGACCCTATGCGCTACAGAACAAAACACTGGCCAGTCCTTCACCGTGCTCACAATTGTTATGCTTAAGCCAGTTGTTGCGGCCACTGTGTCAATCCATCTCGCTGAGGGTCTTCCTGTTTTTCACTGACCCTGTACTCTACCAAGCATGATGTTCTTCTCCAGGGACTGATCCCTCCTGACAACATGTCCAAAGTATGTAAGATGCAATCTCACCATCCTTGTTTCTAAGGAACATTCTGGTTGTACTTCTTTCAAGACAGATTTGTTCGTTCTTTTAGCAGTCCGTGGTATATCTAATATTCTTTGCCAGCACCACAATTCAAAGGCATCAATTCTTCTTCAGGCTTCCTTGTTCATTGCCCAGCTTTCACATGCATAAGATGTGATTGAAAATACCATGGGTTAGGTCAGGTGCACCCTAGTCTTCAGGTGACATCTTTGCTTTTCAACACTTTAAAAGGTCTTTCAGCAGATTTGCCCAACGCAATATGTCTCTTGATTTCTTGACTCCTGTTTCCATGGATGTTGATTGTGGATCCAAATAAAATGAAATCCTTGACAACTTCAATCTTTTCTCTGTTTATCATGAAGTTGCTTATTGGTCCATTCATGAGGATTTCTGTTTTCTTTATGTTGAGGTGCAATCCATACTGAAGGCTGTGGTCTTTGATCTTCATCAGTAAGTGCTTCAAGACCTCTTCACTTTCAGCAAGTAAGGTTGTGTCATCTGCATAATGCACATTGTTAATGAGTCCTCCTCCAATCTCAGTGCCCCTTTCTTCTTCATATAGTCCAGTCTCTCGGATTATCTGCTCAGCATACAGATTGAACAGGATACAACCCTGACACACACCTTTCCTAACTTAAAAGCATGCAGTATCCGCTTGTTCTGTTCCAACAACTGCCTCTTGATCTACGTACAGGTTACTTATGAGCACAATTCAGTATTCTGGAATTCCCATTCTTTGAAACATTTTCCATAATATGTTATGATCCACGTCATCGAACGCCTCTGTATAGTCAATAAAACACAGGTAAACATCTTTCTGGTCTTCTCTGCTTTCAGCCACAATCCATCTGACATCAGCAATGATATCCCTGGTTCCACGTCCTCTTCTGAATCCAGCCTGAATTTCTGGAAGTTTGCTGTCAGTATACTGCTGCAGCCGCTTCTGAATGATCTTCAGCAAAATTTCACTTGTGTGTGATATTAATGATATTGTTCAATAATTTCCACATTTGGTGGGATTACCTTTCTTGGGAATAGGCATAAATATGGATCTCTTCCAGTTAGCTGGCCAGGTAGCTGTCTTCCAAATCTCCTGGCATAGACGAGTGAATGCTTCCAGTGCTGCATTCGTTTGTTGAAACATCTCAATTGATACTCTTTCAATTCCTGCAGCCTCGTTTTTCACCAGTGCCTTCAGTGCAGCTTGGACTTCTTCCTTCACTACCATCGGTTCCTGATCATATGCTACCTAGCAAAAAAGTATTTGACATAGTGTCAATGAGTTTTTTAGGCTGGCAAGAAAAGGAGGTAAAACTGCAAGGGGTTGACAGAACCAGAGAACTGAGGAAATTATCAGGAGATCCAGAAAACAGTTATAGTGGGAGCGAGAGAATGAGAAAATTTGGGAGATAGGAAGTTGAGGGTGGAATATTAGAATTTTTTGTGTGTGTGCCAAGTATGATGCTATGTTGTTGTTGTTGTTGTCATCTTTAGTCGTCATCATTAATTACCTTTAAGTTGACTCCAACTCATGGTGACCTTATGTGTAAACACCGAACCAAACCTGACCCGAGTCGATTGCGACTCGTAGCAATCCTACGGGACAGAGTAGCACTGCCCCATAGGGTTTCCAAGGTGCAGCTGGTAGATTCGAACTGCCAGCCTTCTTGGTTAGCATCCAAGCTCTTAACCACTGGGCAACCAGGACTCCGACCTTATGTATAACAGAACAATACGTTGCCTAGTCCTGCGCCATCTTCAAGTTTGAGTCCGTTGTTGCAGCTATTGAGTCAATCCAGGTCATTGAGGGTTTCCCTGGTTTTAGTTAGTCCTCTGCCAAACGTGATGTTCGTTTCTAGCAATTGGTCTTTCCTAATGACATGTCCAGGGATCCCTGGTGGCACAATGGTTAAGGGCTTGTCTGCTAACCAAAAAGTCAGCCATTCAATCCCACTAGCCGCTCCATGGAAGAAAAGACCTGGCAGTCTGCTCCCATAAAGATTTGAGCCTAAGACTCCCTATGGGGCAGTTCTACTCTATCCTGTAGGGTTGATATGAGTCAGAGTCGACTTGATGGCACACAGCAACAACAACAACAACAATGGTGTGTCAAGGTAAACAAGTTAAAGTCTCATTCTCATTTCTAAGGAACATCCTGGTTGTGAAATCTAGTTATAATGTAAATAACAGTTATCCAACAAGCAGCGTGAATAAACTGTACGTATTGATTTGATTCAACTTCACGGCCAGTACATTTAGAGAATATGTTGACTGCTGTCTTACAGACTAACACCCTTACCTGTCAAAACTAAACAACTTAAATCCAGGGACAATCAATGTTGACATCTTTTCTTCTCTTCTGCAGCAATAGTGTTTTCAGAAAATTTAGTAAAGAAGGATTTTTGTGCTAATTTTGAGATTGGATATAGAATTGTGGAGGAATGAAAGATTGATTCTAAAATTTTTCAAAAGCTAAAAAGGAATCTGATTGATATGCGAAGAGCAAGCATAATGCACTATAAAAAGTATATGAATACAAACTATGGAATGGGAATCTCAGTTGCTCCGTAAACTTTCACCTAATGCACGATTTGAAAAAATAAATAAGTAGAAGGTTCAAAAAGTAAATTAGCATAGAGTTCCAGTCTTGTAAGTATATTGATACACATAAGCTGGGGTTAAGAAAAAATTTTTCCTTGTTATAACTAACTACAGGGATATTTTTATAAAAAATAATATATTTCTGCTGAAACATCGCAAAAAAAAAAAATTTTGTGAAGCTAGATGCAGAAGGAAGGAACGGTGCTGAAGAAATTGCAAATTTCATTCCTACTATCAGCAACCGTTACATTTTGGGCCATTTGAATGAGGAAAATAAAGTTTACTCACTTTTTTTTTTTTTTTTAAGATTTCTAAATATTTCATGCAAGCACTTATGTACATGTCTTAATTGTAAAGCCCTTTCATGGACTGTTGTCAAGAAAACTGTAAAATAAGGGCTCAAGTAATCTGGACAAAGTGTATAATTTCAGACTTGTGTACGTTTGAGGGCTACCAGAGGCGGCAGAGCTGAGGGAAGCAGTGACCCTCAGACCTGCACCGTCAGCACGTCACCCGCATCTCTTGAAGAAATAAATGTTCTCCAGTTGCTTGATTCTCTTATGAGCATGGGATGTGGGGCCTAGGGGGGAGGGTGTCTCTGTGTCTTATGAGTAGAACAGGCAGTCACTTTATCTTAAAGTGAGAAGTAGTTGTGAGGACTCCTGGAGTTCTCCAGTCTCAGATATTCAAAGCCCTGGTCTGGGGTCCCTGGTGTAGCCCCAGGAATTCTATAATTGGATCCAAATGAAGCTATGGCCAGGGAAGGCAGAACTCACTTACGGAAAAAGATGTCATTGTTATTAGCTGCCTGCAGAATTGGCCCCTGACTCATGGTGACCCCACGCACAAGAAAACGAAACACAGTCCAGTCCTACGCCATCCCCAGGATATGATGTGGTCAGACTGTTGTGGTCTGTGCAGTTTTCACTGGCTAATTTTGGAAGCAGATGGCCAGGCCTTTCTTCCTAAGACTCTGTAGAACAGTGAAAATGACTAGCTGCAGAAACTGCCGATCTCCTCACCTTGTACGTAGTCTCTAACCACCTCCCATGTAGGCAGGCACGGATGATAGTTTTGAAAGAGCACATAGATTGTGGAGCCAATAATGCATAAACTGGTATAAAGCCAAGTAAAGATATCTCAGCCAGTTCTGATGCGGCTATTTCCAAGGCTGAGTCCAAGGTGACCCCTCTGGGACATAGACCACTTTGGTGGTGGTTCTATTATGCTTGAAGTTACCCAAGCTGTGCAGGAGGGCCCCCTTTACTTGGATGGGTAAGCTTTTCTGGGCCTACCTAGGACAACTGCCCTGGGTGTGCAGCTGGCCTGACTAGACCTGGAACGTTTTGTCAGGCAGCTCCCCTGTTTCTTCCCCTGGGGTTGCATGGTTTCTGGGTCTGCTTCTCTCTGCATGTGAGCCCCTCTCCTTTCTCCTCTCATGCTCTTTCTGCAGGGCCCTTGGTTTCTGCTGCCCCACAGTTTCATGGGTGCCGACACTTACTGTTCCTCTACATGACCTTACAGCTCCCCAGATTTTGTGACTCACTCCAGGAATGTTTCCGTTTAAATTTCCAGGAGTGAGCATCTGACAGTGCAGATAAGCCTCTGGCTTGGTCTCCCTGGGTCTGGTCTTCAAACCAGGTTCAGTCAGCAGGTGTTCCAGGATGTGGTGATCACCTTCGAGAGTGGTGGTTGGGACACAGCAGGTGCTGTGGGTAGGGGAAACATTCCCAGAGTAGGTGGGACCCTCTGCAATCATGTTTTGGGAGTCAGTAGTTGATAAAGTAGATGTGCCTAGCAAACTTGATAAAGAAAGCAACAGCATCCTCAAAAAAATATTAATGTGGAAAAATTTGATTCAGGTAAAAAAAAATAGTCTGGCTGTGAAGCAAGTTACCTAGAATGTGCCAGAACATGTTCACAAGACTATTTAGCTGGTCATGAGAGATGCAGAGAGAAATAACTCAGTTTTTATCATAGGCTAGTCCCATTGCTTTTTTCAAGTTGTGTTGTGTGTGGTCTTGAGTGCTTTGGGGTCTGCCTTTTTCCACCATTCCTTGTTTGTCCTAGATTAATCAGTCACTTGCACAGTGGCTTTCTCAACTTATTTTTTAGTAGACTCTGATGAATTTTGTTCTTCTCTGTGAATATTCCTCAAAGACATCAATTCTACCCCCATAAGGTAGAGTGTCCCCTACCTACAATGTATCCTTCAGGGCTATGGGCTAGGTGTGTCCTAGGCGACCATATCCTCTTAGCTAACAACCAGGGGAGCCAACCTGTAGGCTTAGCTGAGGTATTCAGACACTCTCCTGGAAATATGGAATGAGGAGATTCCATGGGGAGCACATGGCTCAGGTCACGTTCCTTCGGGGCAGTTACCTTCCTACCTGTGTCAATCCAAAATAACATCATAAGGTTTTGTAATTTACTAACTGACTTATCACCATTTGAGAATTCTCTCCTAAATCCTGTAATCTCTTACCCACTTAGCACTCATAACTATAACCTAACCTAGTGCCGTCAAGTCTATTCCGACCCATAGCGACCCTGTAAGACAGAGTAGAACTGCCCCATAGAGTTTCCAAGGAGCGCCTGGCGGATTCAAACTGCCAGCCCTTTGGTTAGCAGCTGTAGCACTTAACCACTACGCCACCAGGGTTTCCACTCATAACTATACACCAATATTAATGATGACCTGTTTAGCCATTTTCTCAAAAAACTCCACCGTCCAGCTTTTTATTCTGAAAACTGTTATAAAATCACTTCTTTAAGGCTTCAGTTGTAATTGTACTACCTACTGTGACCAAATTGGAGAAAGTTTCTTTTCTTTCCTTTTTTTTAATATAATACAATATCTTTTGAAAGAAAAATACCTCCAAAGGCATTTATTTGTTAATCACACTGCAGATGATTAGGATAGCAATTGTTACTGAAAAGCCAGGATACATTCTGCACATTTAAAAGGGCTTAACATTGTACGCTGAGTAGTATAACAGTACATTTTAGAGTACGCTTATTCAAAAATATTCTAATGGCATTTGTATGATTTTAAGTATACAACAGATGAAAATCTTCACACAGAAAAAGTCTGAGAAAGTGAAACAAATTGATATTTGGCTATCCTTTGCAGCTACAAATTCAGAAGATCAAAAAATACCCAGAAAGTGGGTCTTTGGTCAATGTTAACCTCTTAGCCCAAAATAACATGGCTTTGTTTTTCAGTAGTATGTTAATGAGAACATGTCACTTATTTTTTTTTTTTAATTTAAAATCATAAACCTGTTGAGTATTCATATAGCTCTTTATTCTCACTCTTGGAAGTATTGGGATTTACTATTATCAGAGGAAAAAATTACTAGTAGAACAATCTTCATCCTCATAGCGGAGAAAGACTCTGTCCCATCTAGACAAAGTGCTGTGTGTGTGTTTAGACTGTGGCTGACATACTGGGGGGGAGGAATGGGGATAGGTGTGGGGGACACTGCCCCAGTGGGCCAGGGCATCCTTTCCCTCTTCTGGGGTGCTCCTTCCCCCCATCCGTCTTCTCTCATGAGCTGCCCAAGCAACAAATAATAGTTTCTTTTAGATCGTCATGCCTCTCCCCACCCCCAAATCTGTTCTCTAACTGCAGACGGACTAATCTTTAGTACAGATATGACCCTGTCACTGTCTAGTGTAAAGCCCTCTGATGCAGTACCAGCACCTACACGAGAAAGCACAGTGTACTAGCACAGCTTACTAAAGGTCTCCATGATTTGGCCCTGTCTACAAAAAAAAAAAAACAACTTTTTTTTTTTTACCCTTAGGAATCTAAGTCGACATTTAGGGACAGGTTTAGATGCAAGTGTCAGAAAATGAAATAACAAAAAGCAAAAAGCAGTAACTTATACAAGGTAAAGGTCTATTTTCTCCCACATAAACAAGATGCAGAGGTACTGAGTCTTGGACTGATGTGGCACTCCATATGGCCAAGTCCTTACAGTTTTCCATCCTCAAACTGACTTCCACATCATGGTACAAGGTCACTGCCCACCCAGCCCTCATGTCCACATTCCAGAAGGCATGCTCCTCACTTTACAGACACTTCCTAGAAATTGCACATGCCATTTCCAATTATATTTCCTTAACCAGAAAGAGTCACTGTCTTAGTTATCTATACTGCTATAACACAAATACCGCCAGTGGATGAATTTGACAAAATTTATTCTCTCACAGTCTAGGAGGCTAAAAGTCCAAATTCAGGGTGCTAGCTCCAGGGAAAGCCTTTCCCTCTCTGTTGGCTCTGGGGGAAGGTCCTTGTTCATCAATCTTCTCCTAGTCTAGGAGCTTCTCAGTGCAGAGACCCTGAATCCAAAGGAAACACTCCCTTCCTGGTTCTTCATTCTTGGTGGCATGAGGTCCTTCTGTCTCTCTGCTTGCTTCTCTCTTTTATATCTCAAAAGAGATTAACTCAAGATACAACCTAATCTGGAAGATTGAGTCCTGCTTAATTAACATAACTGCCTCTAATCCTTCCTCATTAACATTATAGGGGTAGGATTTACAACACAGAGGAAAATATACATCAGATGACAAAGTGGAAGACAATCGCACAATACTAGGAATCGTGGCCTGGCCAAGTTGACACACATTTTGGGGGGACACAATTCAATCCATAACAGCCACCTGTCTACAAAGACTGGAAAATGTAGTCATTATTCTGGGACTACCTCTTACTTTTCAAAAGAGAACCCTCTCTTTCTCTTCCATTGAATGCTATAACATGGCACAGGCAAGTCTCAGGCAGATGGAGGGACATTGCCTCCCCAATCAAGAGCACAATGCTCCCAGTTTTTTGGGGCAAGGTCCACCACATTGTTCTTTCTAAAGTAAGCCATGATTGCCTGGCTACAGACCTCACTGAGTAAGACAGTTCAGGGCCTTCAATTTGCTCCTTTCTCTGCATGTAAAGAAAGATCAGCCTCTAAATAAAGATACACAGAAACCAAAATGAAATAAGGACTTCCCAGCTTTGCAAGACTGTCTTTACCTGGTCAGCATCTTCTAATGGGTGGTTTGTTTTTTCCTTGAGTCTAACAAAAGACCTACCTTAAGAATTTCCTTTTTGGTGCTTGATCATTCTTGCTGTAGTCACCCACTGTGTGGCAATGCTCAGCCCCAGGTGCGGGACTCTATAAGAACAGCGTGCATCTCACGCTCTGAGCTCATCGCATGGTCAACACTATAGTCCACAAGTTTTCTAAGCCAAAAATCAGGACATATGGTCTTGTGGTAGAATTGAACTCAGAAGGACAACAAAACATAATTTCAAAGTCATACTGAACAAGGAAATATGAGCGATGATCACCGTAGTCATGGAAACCCTTGTGAAGGCATGTTGACCCACACTCCCAGCCTGCTCAAAGAGCAAGGCATGAAGGCAATTTCTCTTACTATTTTCAGAAATACTTTACAGCTACTTAAAATCTAATCCAGGGGCAGCTAGCAGCTTCTGTCTCTAAAAATGCGTAAGAAACAAGAATAGTTATTCGCCTCTTCTATGGCTAGGTCATGTCTTTCAAGCCCATTGTAAGCCCTGTGGCCATGGGGGGTTTACTTTATGCATTTGGTCGTCTTCCTCAGCAGCAAGCACCAGACCCTGCATGTGAGGGTCACACCACAGGCGGGAGGAAGCAGTGTCCGCGGGTGCCACTTATAAACAAGAATTAGAAGAAGGAAAAAAGAATGATAGTCAGTCATGGCTGGAAAGGGATGTAAGAGTAAGGAAGGTGGAAAGTGAAGGAGAGAAGGAGGAGCCGTCCTTACATGGTAGGTGCCACCAGCAATTGCCCAGGCATTGTCAGCAGCATTAGGGTTTTAGCACATCTGCCTCTACCCATCGAGAATTCACTGAACGTGTTGCTTTATTTTATAATTTAAAAAATGATGTCTTTTCCTTGTAAATGACAAGAGGGTAGAAGAGAGTGCATGACTTTCTAGAGAAAGGACTAGGGTGATAAATCATTTATTTAACCTTGACCAGAAAGGCAGGTTGAGCTTTTAGAAAGGATTATAATTGTTTATTGCCATTTTTTCATGCCCTAATTTGACTACATCATAGAGAAAAAAGGACCTTAGTAACCTTTTACAAAGTTTCAGTTGAGAAGGGGGAAAGTTAACGTATTTATCCTGGATGCAATTTACTATCCTTTTAAGAAAATACATATGCTTATCCCTACGCTGAAAAAGCCCACTGAAATTTTTAGTAAAAATCACACTATGCTTATTTACAGAAATTATCATCCATTACATCATATAACGTAATTCATTATTAATGGCCTTGAAAAGGCTCTTCATTTGCTCTGCTTGTCCACAGGTAATATCCTCTTATATGAAATGCTGTTCACATATTAAAGATAATTAAATACTGAATACATGATTAAAATAATCCTGTACATTTTGAAGTAAATATGTATAATTCATGTTTTCAGCTCTTGTCAGTTTCACATTTTGTTTAGCAGAAAAAATCTACACAAGACCCAGCTGCTTCAGAAGGAACGTTTGAAGCATTATATTATTTTGTGTATTGAGAGTCTATTATGTATAATCATAAGACATTACGTGACCAAAATCCTACTGGATTGCCATTTTTGTTTTTGTTTTTTATTCATAATTGAAAGGACCTGTTTTATAGAGAGAGATGTTTTCATACAATGGATTTTTCCATCTAAATTAGCTTGCTAACACCGTTTTGCTTAAAAACATAAATTTAACCCTGTTAAGGATTCTCTGAGTATCTCTGGATGGTGCAAATAGTTAAGTACTCAGTTATTAGCCCAAAGGTTGGTGGTTCGTCACAGCCTTGGAAACCCTATGGAGCACAGTTCTATTCTGACACAAATGGGGTCACCATGAGTCAGAATCAACTTGACAACAACTAACAGCAACAATAAGAAGTCCCTGGGTGGTCCGAACACACACAGCTACTAACTGAAAAGTTGAAGGTTCCAGCTCACCCAGAGGTGCCTTGAAAGAAAGACCTGGCAATCTGCTTCCATAAAATAAGCCACTGAGAGCCCTGTGGAGTTTTCCCGTTTTCAGTTCTACTCTGAGAACATGAGAACGGTCTTTCAGAAGTAAATCACCACGCCTTTCTCCTGATGTGCTTCCTGCTGGACTCAAACTGCCAACCTTTCAGTTAGTAGCCAAGCTCTTTAAAAATCAGCCCAGCCATCAAGGAACTTGAGCTAGAAGAGAGAGCCAGAAGCAAACAACTCCTGTACATGCAGGTGGAGGCTGCATTAGATGCCATGGAGGACAGGAAGGGAACTAATTCTGTCTGTCAGGTGTCTGGCAAAGTCTTCTCAGAGGAACTGACCCCGTTGTCTTTCAGATTAACATATAGTTAAGAATAAAACCAGAGAAGCAAGGGAAAGATGCACCCAGTTATTGGAATCACGGGGAAAGGATGCTTACTCTTTCAAATAATTTTAAAACAATTTAGTATTTTAATTGTTTTCCAAGTTTAATAGCTTTTACACCTATCATCTTCCCATCTAAGCTTTGGAGTCAGCTTTCCAACCTCACAGAGGTGAGAGCTTTCCAGACAATGCCAGACAACAAATA
Organism: Loxodonta africana; assembly: GCF_030014295.1. Lineage (NCBI taxonomy): Eukaryota > Metazoa > Chordata > Mammalia > Proboscidea > Elephantidae > Loxodonta > Loxodonta africana. The sequence continues at coordinate 94,592,399 of NC_087352.1, forward strand.
CAGTAGCAGACAGCAGCCCTAAAAGAGAACCCTATCTATTTACCCAGTGAAGTGTTAACCATGTCCCCTCTTGTTCTTCACCCCCCCCCCCCGTCATCCCCAGGTCTTTGCTGGAGAGGGGTCTGGAACCTGACCACGGGCGTCGATGACCCTGGCGGTTGCTGCCCATCAGCAATGAAAGGGTTATCCGGCAGCCGCAGCCATCACCACGGTGTCACCTGTGATTCCGCCTGTGACTCACTCTCGCACCACTCGGACCGCAAGCCATACCTGCTGAGCCCAGTGGACCACCACCCGGCCGACCACCCCTACTACACGCAGCGCAACTCTTTCCAGGCCGAGTGCGTGGGCCCCTTCAGCGACCCGCTGGCCAGCAGCACCTTCCCGCGGCGACACTACACGTCGCAGCAGGAGCTAAAGGACGAGTGTGCCCTGGTGCCCCGCAACCTGGCCACCAAAGCCAACCGCATTCCTCCCAACCTCCTGGATCAGTTTGAAAGGCAGCTGCCCCTCAACCGGGATGGCTACCACACGCTGCAGTACAAGCGCACTGCCGTGGAGCACCGCAGCGACAGCCCTGGCCGCATCCGGCATCTGGTCCACTCGGTCCAGAAGCTCTTCACCAAGTCGCATTCTCTGGAGGGGCCGTCCAAGGGCAGCGTCAACGGGGGCAAAGCCAGCCCCGACAACACGCAGACCATGAGATACAGCAAGCGCAGCAAGAGCAAGGAGCGGCGTGCCGAGCCCAAAGCGCGATCCAACGCCTCCCCAGCGTGGTGGAGCTCGGATGACAACCTGGATGGTGACATGTGCATCTACCACACCCCCTCGGGCGTGATGACCATGGGCAGGTGCCCTGACCGCTCTGCTTCCCAGTACTTCGTGGAGGCCTACAACACCATCAGCGAGCAGGCGGTGAAGGCCTCCCGGGGCAACAATGATGTCAAGTGCTCCACCTGTGCCAACCTGCCGGTCAACCTGGATGCCCCGCTCCTGAAGAAGAGTGCCTGGTCCTCCACTCTGACCGTGAGCCGAGCCCGGGAGGTTTACCAGAAAGCCTCAGTTAACGTGGACCAGGCCCTGGTGAAGGCAGAGTCCTGTCAACAAGAACGTTCCTGCCAGTACCTTCAGGTAGTGTTGTGTGGCATGATGCATGTTTAGAAATTGTTTCTGCTGTAATTGTGTGGTATTTTCTCCTGGGTTCTGGTCTTGGCTCTAGTGTGAACTGTGTGTGTGAACCTGAGCAAATGATTTAGCATTTCTATGAATAAGTGCTCCTGTCAGAAAAATGCAAGAAAGCAAGCGGTTTCCAACACCATCCGGTCATCTGGAGATACTAGATATAAAAGAGCTTTCAAAAGCCTTAAGGCCTACATAAAGGCAAGGAGTTCTTAATGTTTCATGTTCCTCTTTTTTTCTGAGGGATCACGATAGGGAGGAGAGGAAAGAGGAGTCTACCTAGAATTTTAACATAAATCCACCTTTTCATAAAAGTTAACAATTTGGAAAGAATGCAGGAAATAAAGATAATGGCCTTAGCCCTGAGGAGGTGGAGATCAAGCTAGTTTGGGGACTTGACAAGCACAGCTACGGAGACCCAGGACCACAGAGAGGAGAAGGAAAGGAAGAGGGAAGCATGAATGCAGTAAAATACAATTAGTGTCAACATGTAAACCCACACACAGACCCAGCCTCTGGGCATGTTCTCCACCTGCCCTCTAATTCACTTAAGCCAGATTTCACCTGTATAAAAATATAAAGTGGGAGGCTTTATCTGCCCTAGCTCCTCCCTCTAATATTCTCATTTTCCCCAACTCAACTCTCTGTAAAAATGACCCTAATATTTTTCCTTTTCAGAGTCTCTTTTCCCTCTGTTCTCCCCTGCTATCCCTAGTTTAAAAAAAAAAAAAATGTTTTTACTGGACTACGAAAGTATGATGCAATCTTTTCCCACTCATCTTAAGAAGAAATGCAAGAAGTAATTCTTTCACTGAAAAGTTCAACTCTCTCCCTTTGAAACTCCTCTTGACAAAGCTGGCTCCCTTACAAGTGCTACCACAAAGTCTTGAGAAGACGCTGGGTCGGGGGTCAGGGGGCAAGTGCCAGGTCCCCCCCTGCTAGAGTTCAGAAGAAGCCACCACCGTGTATAGTGTCTAAAAGCAACACACAGTTAAGGGGCATTTCCCACTGAAGGTGGCGTTGCCTGCTTTACTATACGGTTGTGTGTTAATTACATCATCAAGAACAACTGACAGAATGTTGGAGCTAGAGGGATCATCTAATCCAACCTCCCCATTTAGCAAATAAAAAACTGGACTCCAAGAAAGGTCAAAGACTGAATGGATTACACTGGTATAGTGTGTGGCAGAGCAGAAGGAACTAGAACCCAGGCCTCTGACCTGTTAGCAATGACTCTGAGGAGGGTGATTACTGAAGGCTTCAGAAATTCTTAGACCACAAATTTGGTCCAACACTGAAAGTATTTTCATAAGTAAAGTACTTTCATAAGTTAAGCAATAGAAAGAAGCTGTCGAATAAGACATATTTTATCTGTGGAGGGTCTATGATTAGGGACAAAAACAAGGCAAAACAAAAAAAAATTTAATTATACTTTAGTAAATTATGGTGAGATTAGATAAAAACTATTAGATTAAAGAAGAATGTTAGGATGTAGGAGCATGGATCTAGGACCAGCTTTTGTTAATAACAAAATGCTTTCATTTTGCTCACTTAATGTTCTTCCTACTTTAAATTCATTTTCCTGCCCTCTTTATGGAAACCCTGGTGGCATAGTGGTTAAGAGCTGCGGCTGCTAACCAAAAGATTGGCAGTTTGAATCCACCAAGCACTCCTTGGAAACCCTATGGGGCAGCTCTACTCTGACCTGTGGGGTTGTTATGACTCAACAGCAATGGGTTTGGTTCTGGTTTTTGGTCCTCTTTATACCTTTTTGGAGTGAAAACCTCAAGTAGTGCTGAAAAGTGGAAAATCAGAAAAGAAGGAAACTAATATTAACTGAAAACCTAATATGGACCAAACACTGTAACGAACATTTTCACATTTATTTCTTTTAATCCTCATGATAATCCCCAGAGCTAGGTATAATAAAACTCTGTTTTATAGGAGAGGAAACTGAGGCTTGGAATATCTAGTGATTTAAAGCCTTGTGGCCAGCACACTGTAGAGGCGATTTAGACCCAGATCTGTCAAAGTGAAGCTCTTGCCCAAGCGCCCCACACAGCCTGGGGTCAGGCTCTTGCCCGTGGGCCTCGCACAGCCTAGGGCCAAAGGCATGAAGAAGTGGTAAACAAGGAGAAGAAATCTTTAAAATAAACATATTATTAAATTTCTTCAGTAAAATGAGAATGAAATCTTGAAGATTTAAGAATGGATTTGATATCATAGTATTATTAGATCTTATACAGATTGGGAATTTCTATTTTCAAATTATTTGCCTTCTTTTAAGCCAGTTTTTGTAATAAAACATTCGAGGCTTGCAGAAAGGGAGAAAGGAAAATAAAACCAACACTCACTTATACATCTCCCAGCTAGGGAGATGGAACATTGATTAGAATGAGGCACACCTGGGCCTTGCTCAATCCCATTTCCTCCCTCCCTCCCCAGAGTCATAGCTAATCTGACTTTGTTCCCCAAAGCCTTTTGTTTTTGATCCTGAAATCATTGATAGAGTGAAAGAAATTTAGTATTTTCTATACTACCTTGGGCAATAATCAACCCTGAACCATGCTGGTTGAGTCCTTTAATCAGAAACTAGGCTCAGAGTCCTCGCCTTATTTAACAGACAAACACCAGCATTGATTGAGCTCCTATTCGGTGTAAGGCTTTCAAACTGAGGGAAAAAATTGTACTATTTTCTATTTTGAGTGTGGTGGCCTAGTGTGTTAGCATATAAACTGAATGTAGAACAGTGTGCTCTTTCCAACCAGGGGACTAGGGTTAAGGGGTTTCTATGAAGAGAGCAGGACTGCTGTGTGTCCACAAGGGAGGAAGGAGAATGGGCATCCTCCTGAGAGCGGCAGATCTGCTCTTCAGCTGTCTCCTTGCTTTACAGGAAGGGGCACGAGACTCTGCCATCCCATATATGCTCTTCTCAGGAAGAGAGAGAGCCAGCCTCTGGCAGCCCCTCTGTGAAAGTTCATTTATAAGCTCATTCTTGGGAACAAATTTGGGAAAACAGAGTCTTTGTTTGTTTGTTTTTCATTTGTATTGCCTTGATTACTGACAAATATTGAAACTGAATTAGCAAATATGTTTGACTTCAACATCATAAGTTTCAGTGGATAAAGCACTTAACGTTTATTAAGAGAATCTGGGCTCTAATTGCTGTTTGCCATTAACTGGTGATACAGCTCGGAACCAGCATGTCAGCTCTCTGGACATCCTTCCTCTGCTGTAAAATGAAGCGCCTTGTCTAGAAGGCCTAAGTTCTCGGCTGAAATTTTTAAACTTAAAAGTTACACCTGAAGAGTACTAATTAGAGCAATCTTCAAGAGCTGTAAGGCCTGAAATTCACTTAATAAATGCCTACCAAAATTAGGTGATTTTCAAATGTTATCTAATTTGCTCTTTAAAACTCTATGGGGTATTTTATAGCTGAAGAAAGTGAAATTTAGTAAATTAGGTTAAGTCATTTGCTCAAAGACACATAGCTAGTATGTGGCCACATGGAGATCAAAACAGATTTGCCGCCAATCAAAGCCTGTATTTTTCCATCCACGGCTCCCAATCCTGACCCCTCCAAACACTAAGCAGGTGGGAGAAGCAGTGTATATCAAATACCTGTTATGTGCCGGAAACTATATCTCAGTGAATACCCAGAACAACTTTCTAAGCTAAATAGTGGCAGTGCAATGGATTGCTTTTATATGGCCTTGCTTGCAAGGTCTATAGCTCCCGCCAAATGATTGGGTAGAATTATGCAAATGAGGTGCTTGCAGCCCATGTAGGGGATTAGATGGCTTACTAATACTATAATTAAGGTGTGTGGCACACTTGTGGGACGGGAACCATGCAAATAAGGTATATGGAACCCTAAAGAGGGGATTGGTCAGTTTTACCATCACTCTAGGCTTAAAAGAAGAGCTGTAACATGGCAGACTGCAAGAGATGGTGGGGCAGAAGTAGCGAGAACGAGAAGCAGTGGCAACAGAAACAGAAGAACCAGGAGACTGGCAGGAGATTGGGTGATGGGCTTCCTGGCCCACAGAGTGAGAGAGCTGAGTGCCTTCAGGCCAAGGCTTCCTGGCAGAGTAGTGTGCTCTGGGCACTTACTGGCAGAGCTAAAGAGCTTTGTAACATTTGCCTGAGCAGGGCAGAGGCTGGGCTAAGAGGCCAAGGGCCGGAGAGGAGTCGGCCTGTGAGCACGGCCGAGGAGAGGCTGTCATGATGGAAGAGCTGTATCCTGGGTATTTCCTGATCCTGAATTGTAACCTGTTACTTCCCTAATAAATCCCATAACTGTGAGTATGGTCTGTGAGTTCTGTGTGGCCGTTGCAACGCATTATTGTACCCAGCAGAGAAGTGGAGAGTGCCATGGAAGGGAAGGATGGTGTGAGAGTTGGTAAAAAGGTTGGAGGGGAGGTATGTCTGAGCTCCGCCTCATAGAAATCAGCCTTGGGTTGTTGATCCTGATTCTCCTCCTCTCCTGTGAAGTTGGAGGAGGTCAGACGCCTCCGCCACACCATTTTTACGGTAATACTATGGACTCCCATTTTACAGATGAAGAAACTGAGGCACAAAGGATTAAATCATTTGCCCAGGATCACATAGATAGTACGTGGGAGAGCTAAGACTTGGCCCTGGACCTGTCTGACTCCACTATAATATGCTACAGAAATAGAGATAAATGTACTTTTTTTCATTTCATTGTTTCATTCTATAGGGAATGTGTGTGTGCATTTGCACTCATATGTGCTCGTGTGGTTAGCAGTGCTTGGCTATGAAATGTGACCCTCCTTGGACTAGCAATGAAATGACTAAAGATGTCCCTAATTTGGTTCAAGACTGAACAAAGGTTAAATTAATACTCACCAGAAGTAGGGTCTAAATACTAGCAAATTAGAATTTCTGAATTATCTCTCTTTGTAGAATTATCACTTCAAATTAATTTAATTGCAGTCTTTGACATGATTATATAGATAAGGAGAGATATATAGGCATTTGGCTTCTGCCAATATTTATTTAGGAATCCAATACTGTAGCTTAAAATCACAGCAAGTTCTAGTTAGTACAACCAGTGACATGTGCTCACTCCCAAGCTATTTGTACTTAATGAAAAATAAAAGGCTCCCTTTTTTCCAATATTGTTATTTTTAAATGTCAAGAATCAGATGTCTGCTGTTTAGAACTGTTGTACCGCTGCCAGTGACTGTCTGTATCAGGGTTTGGAGCAGGGACATGGATTCGAAGACATTAAAACTGTTTAATTCTCAGTTGAGATGTGGTTGGCTTTTATACGTTTGGAATAAAGCATTTATGGCACATCTCAGGGTAAGTGCTAATAGTTAAGTAAATAAAAATAAGAAGGGGTTCAAGAGAGTAAAGGGTGGTTTTGTTGTTTTGATTTTGCTTTGAAAAAGCTGGATTCTTGGTTCTGTCCATGCCTCTTTATGTAAACCTTCTTGTGTTTAACGACAAGTGTATAAAGCCATTCAGAGGAGCAAGATTTTAGATTTCCAACTGTTAGTCTAAAAAGATTCCTTCCAACCATGGATTTTGCATTCACCCAGCAAGCAGCAGAAACAGGCAAAGGGAAACAAAACGCTCTCCGGTAGAAGTAGAGAGAGAGAGAAGCAGAGAGAGAGAGCAAAACCGAGTCGGAGAAAGAAAGCTCTCTCAGATATGAAATTTTAGGAGATCAAAATGATCGACCTTTTTAAGGCTGAGTGGGTTTCTTCAGTTTGTGTGCAAGTTTCAAGAAATGGAAGGACTGATCAGGTTTGGGTACAATTCTTTTTTAGTTTGTATTTGGTGATGGTGTGTTATTGGTTTGGAGTGTTTTTTTTTTCTGGTGGGGGCTATAGTTTTTGTTATTTTATTTCTTGTCTTAAATAACGGCTAGTAAGACTGAAGTAGCTAACAAACTAATGTATGCAGATGGTAAAAAAAGAGGTTGAAACATCAGATCCCTATAAATGTGTCTCAACAGGGGCTGTATAAAATTTTAATTGACACAGGTGATCTCATGAAGTGCTGCTAGAGATCGTTATGTGTGCTGGTGATTGAAATGTGCTCGGTCGTTTTCCGGGACGAGAGTCTTAGATGCTCACTGTTCTTTAGCTAATTTAAAATTTCTGGGTTGTTGTTTTGTTGGTTGGTTAAATAAGACCACGAAAGATCACTGAAGAATCATTCATAGCACTCTTGAACCCAGGTTTTTTGGTTTTTTGGTTTTTTTTTCAGTGTAAGTACAACTATTTTTCAAAATTCTGTTACAGATTATTTCTATTTTTTGGCCAGTCGGGTTTTTCTTACCCTGACTGAGTTTTTTCCTTCCCCTTGTTTCAGAACAATTTAAATTATACTGATTCAGTTAAAACTACTTTATGTGAAATTCATGACAGTGTTGAACAATTTTACTAATGACTTTACTGTGCTGTTTCCTGGATGCCTTTTTTAAAAACCTCATCAACCACATTAAGAATAAAGAGATTGATCAATTAATTTAAATTGCCTTGATAGCCTAGCAAGTGAATGTCAGGAAGCTCAAATATATTTCGTATGTGGCTTTTTATAACCTTCTCCTTACTTTTCCCTGACCTTGGTAGAGATGCCCCCTTCGCTGATATAAAGAGGAGGTTACTCCTGTCCATCTTTAACTTTGAACGTGGAGACAGTGATCAGGGGCAGAATCCTGGTAACTCCTTCTCTCTGATTCTCTGTAATTTTCAGTATTGCCCATATCCAATTAATGGGAGGAAAAAAGGACAATTGTCAAAACACTGTGGGAAAATAAGGATCCAGAAAAACTCAGTCACAGTAAAGAAAAGATCAAAAGTCAATAGAAAAGCCTTCTTGGAAGTTGTTAAAGAAACGTTATTCTTCTTGGTCTGCAATTTCATTATTCTAAAGATATTTTTAATAACATCAAAAGTGCCTGGTTAACCAGAGTCAGAGGTTTCTGCATGTAACACATGCTTTCTGATCCCGCAGAGTTCACATTTAATTGAAGGTAAAACACTGATTAGCAAAGCGTCAAAGAGAAAGACTGGCCTTGGATCTCAAAGTGGCCAGTGGACTTATTTTTCCTTTCCAATTCCCCTTAGAGGACAGTTTGCTTGATTATAAACTAAAAGCAGTAACCCAAGGTAAGCATTCTCCATTCTGTAAGAGAGAGATGCACCCATAATCTCTGGTCCGTTTGAGATCATGCCTTTCCACAACTTTACACAACAGTGACTTGTGAATGGTAGGACACAGTGGTCTTCTGTTTGATGTTTTATAGGGGCCACTAAAAAATACATGTAATATTGCCAAGCTGACTTTGATTGGGTAATTAGATTAAGGCCTTCAACCTTTTTGGTTTTAGGTTGAAAGGCTACAACCTCTTAATGGATTATTATGAACTGTGAGTTCAAGGGCAGAAATCTTTTGCTTAAGTTTAGCATAATTTTTCCCATCTGGAAGAGAATGTATTGCTAGGATCCATGGCGTTAGATTTTTTTACTCACCTGAAATTTTGTGTCTGTAACTTTTCCCTTTGGATAAAAATAAGGTACACATGTAACTTGGCTTCTAAGGCTCCTTTATCTGCTTCCCAAGACCATCTTCTCTCCTCTTCTGCCCGCGCCCTCTGTCCCTGGTAACTGCCGTTTGGAACACAGTCTGGCACAAGGAGGATTTTTTTTTTTTTTTACCTTGTTTTGGGGAATATATGTTTAAGTGTTTTCCTAAATTCTTAGACTGAAACCACGTTTTGCAATACAGGAGTGCTTCAGTTTTCTTCAATGAATGATTTATTCTCCTCCAACCCAATCTTTTCTGTTTGTAGCCAAAAAGTAGTGATAAAAATATAATAACAATTAATCAATTACACTTACACCATTGACAGAGGTAAAGGAGGGAATGTGGTACAGAAAAAGGTGCATCAGCCACGCCTGCTACTTGTGACCAATTCCTTACTTCTCCTATGTGTTCATGCTTTTATTTCTTCGAGAACGCTCACATGACCAAGAAAAGACCATTCTGAGTCTCTGGTCTTTTAAATGTAGGAATATATAGACTGTCTTTAAGAATTATTGTTATTTTCTTTTGCTGGAAGTTTAGCAATTCGCCTGTCTCATTTCTAAAAGACTTCTAATTATATTTGCAAAATGAGTTTTCTAGATAGGTCGGTTTTCTTCTTTCATGTACATTTGGTCACTCTTCTCTCCCAATTGAATTTCTACTCATTGTTTACTCAGATTTAGGAAACTTCGTATGAATTTTCAGGCATACGATACAGCAGGCATGTCCTTAAAGCCGATCACGTGGAGTCTAGCTTTGCGGTATGTGGTATGTGTGTGTCCAGGGCCATGTATGTACACTACAGCTGCATGTGTGTTCCTACACGCGTACCTCTAAGATATGTTCTTGTACTTATGCTCTAGTTTTTATAGATCACACTTAGAAAACTCATCACCTTGCTTTTACAATGATTATATTGAGCCTCATCTCGGACCATCAGTGTAGACTAGTTAGGATGTCCTGTGTCCCTGGTGTGAGGGTAAAGCATGTTTTAGTCCCCTTGATACAAAGAGATATCCAAAAACAGTGAAAGAAAATGACTTCTGCACTCCTTATTTTTTAACCCCTGTTGAATATGGACCTGCAAGATTGCTAATGTCTCCCTAGTTTTATTCTCCAGGACTCTAAAACCTTAAGACATGTAATTAAAGAACCAGGCACTGGTGGTGGTGGGAGGGGGGGAGTTCCCCAAAAATGGCAGCTTTAGAATTTTAGAGCGTCAACATTGAAAGGTCAGCTGCACAGCTTCCAGTTCATGAACTCTGCGAAGTAAACATAGCTTCTTTCTACCTACATATTTCTCATCTTATGATCACCTTCTCAAAGAAAGCTTTGGTATAATTTAGTCCAGCCCACTCTTTTTAAAAATGAGAAAAATAAATCCTAAGGAGACACCTTGACTTGTACTAGAACACTCACTGCCCAACTGCCGGCCCTATTCTTTCCCCGTTGGGTCTTACACAGTTGTGAAAATATTTTTGACTATACTCAAAACTTCTTACTAGCTTATCCACTCTTGCCGCATCCTTTTAAGGCAGTGGTGCCAAGGCACAAGGAGGCAAAGGGAGAAAAGAATCAATTGAAAAGTTGGATTTGAAGCATGTTTGTGGCTTACAAGTCTCATAAGAGATGATGACAATTGTTAACTAAATAATTACCTGCAATTTGTAATTCTGTGGTTACAAATGGCAGAATAGTATTTTTAGGTTCTAAAAAGAGGAAATGAGTGTGTTTCTACTGTTACCCCCGTCAGTCCCTCCTGTATTCCAGTGGTTGCGTTATGAGTAAACCACATGCCAAAAAAGAACAGATAGAACCGTACTATTCACATTTGGCTACATGATCTTTCGGCACCAATGCTCAGAGCCTCAGGACTGAATTTTGAAGAAAGCAACTTCTCTCTGGTGTCTTCTGTTCTTTTGTCAGCCAGCTCCCCTCACCTAACTTTCCTAGGATAAAAATTGTTAACATAGCTATGACCATATTATCCAAAGCCTGCATTAATATACATGGCGTGACATGTATGCAAGTTGTATGGGGACAATCAGACCAAACATGTTAATTTGGAGCAACTCCCAAGAATCTGAGAGGAATAGTGCACAGGACATGCCTAGGGCTATAGGCTGACCCTTCTAGGCCACTACATCTGAAATTGAAAAGTAAATGGGAAGAAGATCTAGCTCTAAATTAGAAATGATGAAAATTAGAAAGTGCCATCAGTGTGAGTTAACATGAGCATAATAATCTCACAAGCATCTGCATGGATAGACTCACATGTATGTATGACCCCCTGTTCTTCATAGAATACATTTAAGGGAATGGGTCCTTAATTTTATGTGCACAGGACTCATCTTTAGAGTTTCTATAAAATGAGGATTTCTGATATCAACCAAAGAGATTGTGACTCCATAGATCTGGGGTGATTCTGATACGGAGGCTCCATCTAAGAACCACACTTTAAGTGTGGTTCTGAGCTCTCAGGCTCAATTTATCCTTTTATTTACTGAAGGGGGCAGTAGAGTCTAATAGATGGAAACACGGACTCATCTTCAGATCATCTATTTGCTTTAATGTCACCGCTGACTTCCTACATGACTTGGACTCTCTTAATGCTTCCATTTTATATCTGTACAATGGGCATGATAATATGACTCTGAGTTTGTTTCCAGTCACAGAAAAAAAATGTTTAATTTCAAATTTGAAAAAGAAATGAAAAAATATAGTGTGACTATGTTTTGCGTTTACAGATCCTCAAATGTTAACATGTTTCCCCTCTCCTTCATGCGTTCATGCACCATAATGCTTTCTCTGTTACGCTTTACTTCATCTAATATTTATTAAACCTGGGTTAGGATGAACTTGTCCAATTCCAGTGTACCATTAAAAGTTTTTGGTCCCATATACTAACTAAATACATAAAGCTTTTGTCGGCAAGTGAAAAGAAAACAAAGGGTTGATCTGTGTGCGTGCACGTGTGTGTGTGTGTGTGTGTGTGTGTAGAGGAGCTCTTGTGGCTCCATGGTTAAGTACTCAGTTGCTAACCAGTAGGTCAGCAGGTCAAAACCACCAGCCGCTGTGTAGGAGTAAGATGTGACAGTCTGCTTGTATAAAGGTTTACAGCCTCAGAAACCCTATGGGGCAATTCTACCCTGTCCTTTAGGGTCACCATGAGTTGGAATTGCTTAATGGCAATGGGTTTGGTGTGATTTTTACTGTAAATGTGTATGTAACAAAATATTTGCCACTTCAACATTCTTCACATGTACAATTTGGTGACATTAATTGTGTTCATCATGTTGTATAACCATCACCATTATGTTTCCAACTTTTTCCATCACCTTTAACAGAAGCTCAGTGTCTCCTCATCAGTGAATCTCCCTTTTCCTGCTTCTGCCTGCCTGCCCCCGGTAACCACGAATAACTTCATGTCTGTATACGTTTGCCTGTTGTAGATATTTCATGTAAGTAAAATTAGACAGCATTTGCCCTTTTGTGACTGATTTATTTTACTCAGCATAATGTTTTCAAGGGTCATCCATGATGTAGCACGCATCAGGCCTTCATTTCTCTTTATGGCTGAGTAGTATTCCATTATGTACATGTACCACATTCTGTCTATCCATTCACCTGTTGATGGACATTTAGGCTATTTCTGTCTGTAAGCTATTATGAGAAGTGCTCAGTGAACATTGGTGCATACACCTCTGTTGGTATTTCTGCTTTCCATTGGGGTAAGTCTTTTGGTAGCTCAGACTAGGTAGGTCAGGTTTTCCCATGGCTCAGTATTTACACAATTCTTTTGACTTCAAGCTTTAGTTGGTTCAGAAAAAACCTGCTTTTGTTTTTACACCTTGAGTCTGTTAAGACCCTGTTGCCTATTCTAGACAGTTTTGGTAAGTCAACAAGACAAGTTTCATAAACAGCAACAACTATGGGGCCTGTTTTCAAGGGGACTCTATCCACTCTTCAGCACCTCCTCTTTTGGCCTAACAAAGTTCTCTAAGGAGTGTTTCCACCATGACCATTTTGGTAGGTGTGAGTTCTTCAACCAGCAGGTGACAATGAGTCCTAGTCTATCACTTTCCTTTGCTCAGGCTCAAAGTCCCTGACTAACTCTCGCCATTCCCTGAAGCTAGTACCATCATGCTGATAAGGCTGTAAAAATTAAGCAGAGCAGGTGAACTCCAAAGATCCTCTCAGAGGATCTCCCTTCTCCACAGAACCATCGGAAGCTCAAACTTCCTCAGCCAACATCTGCTTTGGCAATCTAAAGACTTCATTCCTTACCTGATTCCCCATTGTCACAAAAAAGTAATGAAGAAAGAAAAGAAAACTCATCAGAATTCATGGGAAGACTGGGTTATGTTTGGTGAAATTATGTCTCTTCGTTATGAAGAATTGAGCAAATATTTTTGGTTATAGATGTGGAAACAAGTAATACAGATCCTCCTGAGGGCAAAGCAGGATCTCTGCTCGATCGCCTGAGACTTGCAGTCCAGTCTTAGAAGGCTAGGTGGTAGCCCAAGTTGCACCATGGGCCTCAGGCTCACTGACAACCCCCCACCGGAAAGAAAGTACAGAATGAAGCATCCCCATAGGACTTTTTCCGTTAAAATACCTTAAGGGATGCCAACTACTTGCAATTCTCGGAGAATTCATGTCTTTTTTCCTTCTCTCCTTGACTAGCAGAAATTTAGCTGGTTTTTCTATAACTGGGAGTGTCAGTGAAAGTGGCTGTCATTTACTCACAAGAGAAGCCAGAGCTGATGAACATGACTTTCATGTAAAACCTTCCCCTCCCCCACAACACTCCTCCAGCCTCCTAGTTGATTTTAGATAGTTTCCTGTTCTCCCACCTCTTGGAAGTATTCCATGGCACGCTGAGCAGACACTTTTAGTCAAAACGCCTATAAATAGCTGATTTTCCTGCTTGATGTCTCCTCTCTAAGGCTTTCACAAAGGAGGTGAAACAAATCCACCAGAAACAAGAGCTGGCTGTGAGGGGTGTATGGTGAAAATGGTGAGACTTCTGAAAAATCGGATCCATAGACTGAAAATTGTGGAGTAGCCTCCACTCTGCCATATTAGACTTACGCAATCATTGCTCAGAAAAGAAAACATTTTATTTCATGCCAGATGATCTCATGAACTGAACAATCAATCAAAAATATTTCATGTGCATTTTCATGCTTCTTTAACAACACATGGCTTTGACTTCATGCTGCTTTAAAAAAAATCCTAAAACTAGCTGTCATTTATTAGAGTCCAATTGTAAAACTAGGTAGCAAATTCTTGTAGCTATTCCATGATAAGAAATTTGAAACTACTTCCCCTTTTTTGTGCTTACAAAGAACTTTTACTAACTGGCCTGTCTTCTCTCTTATCTCCTATGTCCCATCCACCATAAACAATGCCAAATCTCTGGGAGTGGCATTATGTAACTCACTGGAGGACTGTGTCCATGGTAGGCAAGCCCTCAAAAGCAGCGCTTCAAACTGGCTCAAACTGGTTCAGTCATGGTCGATGAAGCAAAACCGTAACAAACCCAATTTTTTAAAATTTGGGTGATCCAGAACCATAACCAGAATGGGAAAAATTATGAGTCAAAGCCCTAGAATGGGCCCTTTCTGGAGCCCTGTGTGTGAGACTGGACTATTGCCAGGATTGAGGAGAATGACACACATTCAAAGCAGAGTGGTCAGCCACCATCTTTGAGTGGGGCATCACTGTTTCTCTGCACAAAATCCAGTGGGCAAGAGATTTGATTGCTATACAACATGTGTGCTGCCCTCGTTTTCTAATAGGGAGATTAAGTTTCTAGCAGAGCTTTGACCCGTAATTTTTCCCATTCTGGTTATGGTTTCAGATCACCCAAATTTTAAAAAAGTTTTGTGTTGCTTCCTCAGCCATGATTGAGCAGGGAAGAACTGGTTCAAAGGTCTGCTCAGAACTTTCCTTCATTGATCTTACTTTAAAGAACCTTAGAAATCAGATGTGTGAGGTTAATTACCCTCCCTCCTGATTGCACTTCCCCGTCCCTTCCTACTTGGACCCTCTTTAGTAAAAGAGAATTGGGCTCAGCAGTACTCCTTCCTTCCCCTTTCTTTCTTTTCTCTCTTTCATTACTTTTTGAGTAGCTAGTTTATTATACAATTTGGGATGGAAGACTGGTCCAACACCATCATTTTACAGATGAGGAAACTGAGGCCCGGAAAGATTACCTGACATTCCCATGGCCCAGGCTGCAGGGAGTGGTGAAAAAGCAGTAACAACTGGGAAATCTTTCTTATTTCCTCCTACCCTGTATGTTATTGTCCCACAGTCATATAGCAAGAGGCATTCATTTATCTCAGTGTTCTGTATACTCAACAAATTCTGTTCCCTGCCCCATTCCTTGCCTTTTCCACTCTAACCACTCAATCTAATTTGGTTGTGGCTCACACCTAGTCTATTGAGAACATTTCTAGAGATTGCATTTTGCTATTCCTTTCTGCATATTAATTCACAGTGAAAACACTCAGCCAATACAAGCAGGTATTCAAAAGAACTTAAAAGATTGTTATTTGTTCTTGTTGTTAGCTGCCATCAAGTCAACTCCAACTTATGAAGATCTTATGTACAACAAAATAAAATGTTGTCCGATCCTGCGTGGTCTCACAATCATTGGCATGTATGAATTCATCGTTACAGCTCCTCTCCCAGTGCATCCCACCATGGGTCTTCTACGTCCTTGTTGGCCCTCTGCTTTACCAAACATGATATCCTCCTCTAGCATTTGATCCCTTGTGATGATGCAGCCAAAGCAAGCATGTCGAACAATGATGTTGTGAGTCATATGATTTTCATTGGCTAATTTTAGGAAACAGATCATCAGGCCTCTCTTCCTTGTCTAAGTCGAGAAGCTCCGTTAAAACCTGTCCACCATGGTGACCCAGCTGTTATTTGAAATACTGATGGCATAGCTTCCAGCATCATAGTGACATGCAGGCCATCACAGTGCAGTAACAAACTAACAGACAGATGGCAGAAACGATATTTAGCCCAGTGCTTTTTGAACTTTTTAACCAGGGAATTGTTTGTTAAAATAAAGCACAATATACAAAAACAATTTAAAATGGAGTCCCTCACACGTTTCTTGTTGTTAGCCACTGTTGGGTCAGCCCCTGATTCATGGCAGCCCCGTGCACAATAGAATCAGACTGCTGAGATCCTTAGAATTTTCACTGGTTGATTTTTCTAGAAGTAGATTGGCCAGGCCTTTCTTCCTAGTCTGTCTTAACCTGGAAGCTCCGCTGAAACCTGTTCAACATTGACAGATGGGTGGCAGCTGCACTTGAGATGCATTGGCAGGGGAGTCAAACCCAGGTCTCCCACATAGCAGGAAAGAATTCTGCCACTGCTCCCATGCCAAACCAAAACCCATTGCTGTCAAGTCCATTCCGACTCATAGTGACCCTATAGTACAGAGTAGAACTACCTCGTAGGGTTCCCAAGTAGCAGCTGGTAGATTCGAACTACCAACTTTTTTTAGTTAGCAGCCAGGCTTTTAACCACTGCTCCCATGAAGCAAGAACAAAAAAACAAACCCATTATCTCCAGGCTGATTCAAACTCATAGCAACTCTATAGGACAGAGTAGAGCTGCCCCATAGGGTTTCCAAGGCTGTAATGTCTACAAAAGCAGACCAACCTTTCAGTTAGTAGCCGAACTCCTAACCACTGTGCCGCCATAGGAGCATCCAAATTCACATCCCCTTGCCACGCACCCCCCACTCTCCACCCAGTACCCAAGTTGTCCCAAAGGAGGTTCCCAAAACACAATTTGAAAACTACCACCCATCCCCTCCACTTTAAGTAGACCTAAGCTGTCTAGAAACATTTAATGATTCAGAGGAAAAATACTCTGTATCCACTCTTGATAGATTAAAAAACCTGATTTAAACAAACAGAACATGAGGTAAGTATCCCAAGCTTGGTAAGTCAACAGGACAAGTTTAATTAGCAGCATCGGCTATCCCAACCTGCTCTGTTTTTCATTAAAAGCACCACAAATGATCATGGGGCTCCAAGACTTCCAGATTGTCTCCAAGATTGTAAAATCACTTCTTGGCTTCAAGCTCTGTATCAAACAAATTCTTACGTCACCTGCATGCCTTTTTCCTCAGCAGCGACCCAAAGAGATGAACTGACTTTCTAACAACACGCAGGCCACTCGAGTTCCAGTCCAGGGCTTCCTCCACAGCACCAGGCAGAACATTTCATCGGCACCTCAAGCTGTACTCACTTTCATAGATAAGATGAAGGAGGAGGAGGAGGAAGAGGAGGGGAAGAACTATAATTTATTGAGAAAGTTCTGTGGGCTTACACTTAACTTGTATTGTCCTTCATTTCTGGAGGCCTCTGTTCTTACCCTCATTTTATATGAAATGGGTTATTTGCTCACGATCATACTGCTAATAAGTGACAGAGCTGAGAGTTAGACCGGGTCCATCTGATCCCAAGGCCTGTACACTCTCAGACTCAGGCTGCCTCCATTTGTAAACGTGTCCTTTGGCCTTCTCCTGAAGGACTGTTATTGGTGAGATTTTATTTTAATAACAAGAAGAAAAATTACCATGATTAAAAAATAGGTTTGACCTCTACGATTAGATGTAAATCTCAATCTAGTTTGGAATATTCGAAAACAAGTCATATATAAGATTCATTTGTGAAGTCAGATATAAAATGTCACATTGTGATAAAATTTGTGAAGTCAGAGATATAAAATGTCACATTGTAATAGAACAGTATTATCTCATGTAACATGTAAAGTATATCCCAACCTATGAAGGAACCCTCATTGAACATTGTTTTTGTTCACTTTGTTTCAATAAGAAGCAATTCTATTGACCCCATGAGACTACCAGCCTGATTGTAGTTATAACCTTGTTAATAACACTGTAAGGTTGTTATGTCCAAAAGAGCCCTGGCTGCCCACTTAATACCCTTTGCTTGGTTTAGATTGGGGATATTTGCTTCTATAAAAAGTAATTTCATTGAAATGATGAGGAAGCAAGCTAGGAATCCCAAAACTGAATTGCCCCGTAACTCAGTGTGACTTCATATTTTGTCTTCCCTTACTTTTGGGGAGACCAGATCATTACGTCTCAGGCATATCGTGAACCAGAATCTCACTAGTTGTGTGAGCTCTACATATCCCACATGGTTAACTAAATATTTGGGAAGTTCACCAACTTTATTATAAGTTAAATTACTATTCCAGGTCTGAAGGAAAAAATACATTTCTCTAAAGGTCTGCCCTTATGATGCCTCTTAATTACCTATAAAATTATAACTGAATTAAGGATTCATATAATATCCAATACAGAGCAGTTAGTACATCAGCTTAGAGGTGGCTGCCCCTATCCAATGTGTAAATAGTACTGTTAGGGAGTTTGCAGAGTTTAAACTAAATCCCTGTAATAAATAACAATTCAGGATGGTCAGATTTTGAAAGTCACCAGGATGAAATGTGCCAAGCTCAGCTGTGAACGGGAAGTCAATGTCATCTTTATTACTGCCTTCTTAGCTTGTTTTTAGATGTTTCCTCAGGTACATGTATCTCATTGCAGATAATTCAGTGTTCTAGCAAACTAACCAAAAAGCAAAACGCACTGCTGTTAAGTCAACTTTTACTTGTAGTGACCCTGTAGGACAGAGTAGAACTGCCCCACAGGGCTTCCAAGGCTATAAATCTTGGAAGCAGACTGCCTCATCTTACCCCCACAAAGTAGCTGGTGGGTTCGAACTGCTGACCTTTCAGTTAGCAGCCAAGCACTTAACCACTGTGCCACCAGGATCCTGTGTTGTGACAAACCCTTCTTTAACGCTTCTCCCTCTTTGCTGAAGCTCAGATGAAGTTAATTTAGAATATTGGATACAGTTTTAATATGTTCCACATCCTCCACTTTCTGTTGGTTCAGTATTTCATAAAACTATCCCCATGCTAAGAATGAAATGTTAATTATTCCCTTAACAAGCATTTGTATGTAACTGAGAAATGGAAGAATTCACTGAGACAAACCATGTTCATTTTATCTCATTTATGTTTTTGAAGGTCGTTTTAAATTAATGGATGAATAGACTGTAACATTGTATTTCTTAGCTTCAACCATCGGTGAATCTACCTATCATAACAAGCATTCCTTTTGCATTATCTTATCCACCAGTATATTAAAAAAAAAAAAAAAAACTTTGTTAAATGGTTTAAAAGAACTGCCACTTTCAACAAGTCTGGCATTCAATCAAGATTTCTTTAGCCCCTTTTTGAACTCAGGGTGAGGTGGTTAAGTAATAGTGGGAAAGGAAAGACCAGTTTGGGGGAAGGAGCGGCAAGATGGGGGAGCTGACCACACTGCTGGTGAGAATAAGTAAATGAAGGGCAGAATGCATTGCCTAGTTGACAAGACAACAGAGAATATTTTTTCTAACATACACTTAAACTTCCCAAAGCTGGGGTAATAAGGTCCAGTATGGTTCCCAGGCCCAAGAAATTTAACTCTGTGAAATATTTCTAAGGACAAGCAATGACATGAGGATAAGAAAAGGACAGGAAAAGAATCCCTAGAGCAGGATAGAAGGTGTCAGGCTCCGGAGCCCGTCACAGGCTGTTGACCCCAGGATAGGGCTGACCAGGCCCTCAAGAAGACATCTAGGCAGGTGACAATAGCACTATTGGGAGGGAAAACCTACTAGATTCATGCAGTGTCATCCTCAGCCTCAGCTCCAGGTCGGCCCAGTGGGGACACATGAAGGGATGGGTGGCAGTAGTGACACTGGGCACCCAGAGAATTTGGATGTGGAGACCTAAAAGCGTGTGAATCTGAGGAGAGGGGAGATGGAAAGTCCGAAGATGGCCCCAGGGAATAATGAGTGGTTGTTTTTATACTCGCAAAACCTAACTGCACTCCCAGGTTTTAACACCTGAGGGAGTACCTATTAGAGCAGGAAGATTCTCCTATAACACCACCAGGTCCAAGGAAGGTAGAGAGCTTCTTGTTATTAAAAATGTGTAGAGGCTGGATGATCATGTCAGGGATCGCACAAAGGATATGTTTCTAGTTGGTGAAGTGAGGACACATGATCCCAAGAGTTCCTTTAAAGTCAGATAGTCTACTTCAGTCATGTCCAATACAGTAGCCACCAGCCACATGTGGCTGTTTATATTTCAATTAAAGTTAAATAAAAATAAAAATGTAGTTCCTAAGTCTCAGCAGCTACATTTGTAGTGCTCAAGGCCACATGTGGCCACTGGCCGCCATATTGGCCTGCACAGGGTACAGAGCATCGCCAGCATTGCAGAATGTTTTCCTGGACTATTGCTCTCGTTGATTTTTTGTTGTTGCTGTTTTAATATAGTGACTATTAGATTTGGGCTAACTTTGTCGTGGAAGGCAATATTCTTTCATGGTGGCACTGTGATGAGAGGCTTCAAGACTAAACCAAACCCATTGCTGTCGTGTCGATTCCAACTCATAGCAATCCTAAAGGACAGAGTAGAACTGCCCCATAGGGTTTCCAAGGAGCATCTGCTGGATTCGACCTGCCGACCTTTTGGTTAGCAGCCATAGCTTTTGAACACTATACCACCAGGGTTTTCACTTTAAGACTAAAAAAAAAAAAAAATTTTTTTTTTTTTTTTTTTTAAGACTAGCCAATACTAATTTCCTGTGTTCCTCACTGTGAGGAGGAGGGGGACAGTCAGGGGTGAGGGGTGAAGTCTGCCCTGTTCACATGCTGTTCTTCCACTTATTCACTGTGTGACATTAAACATACCACTTAGCCACTCTTCTATTTCTATTTGCAAAAATATTGTCCTTGCCAGGTTGCTTATATGAAGTTTATATAAAGTATCTAGTTTTCAATAAGTATAACCAACTTTTCACTAGAGACAGAAGGACTACTTGGGATTTTACCCAAATCCTCACCCACCACTTATTAGTCACTTGTTATGGACCAAGCATTGCGCTGGGTGCTTTGTGCAGGCTGTCTCCTTTGCTCTTACATTCGCCCTGGCGCTGTCCCCTGTAGGTGGCGGCTCGGCTCCTACACTGCACTTTGTGTCTGACTCGCCACTAGCTGGCCAGCAGGAACCTAGCATAGGATTTCCATTCGTGCCCTGGGGCTTTGGGCAGTAATTGCTGAAGCTCTCTCGGACAATAACCTTCATCTATGAATTGCTTCCAAATTTATGAAACAAACGTGTAATACTTTTTCCATCCTCATATTTATTGGCAAATTACAATGTTTTGGCAACTCTAGGAGTTGCATCTGGATGCAAATGGATTCTGAAGTTGGCAATGCATAGTAATACCTGCTACCACCAGTCACCTAGCTGGTGCCCTTCATACAGGACCCTCCCCCGCCAACAGGTGCCATTTGCATGTTACCTGGATACCCCTGCCTAGCTCCCATTCTTCTGCCTTTGACCAAAGAACAAGAGCTTTCTAGAGATGCCCTTTGAGTATTCATTATGGATTATTCAAGGCAGTATTTTACCTTAAGCCTATTCACTGAGATGAGCGAGTTCCAAGCCTTTCCATCATGCACCGAAAAGCAAACATATGGATTTACAGGTGTCAATGTAAAACTTAAGCACACCAGGCGGTTCGAACCCACCAGCTGCTCCACAGGAGAAAGATGTGGCAACCTGCTTCCGTAAAGATTGACAGCCTCAGAAACCCTATTGGGCAGTTCTGCTCTGTCCTATAGGGTCGCCCTGAGTTGGAACTGACTCTTGGGCAGCAGGTTTTGATTTAGATGGTGGGTGGTCATCTCCTGCAATAGTAGCCAGGACATACTTCAAAAGTCGTCTTCTCCTTGAGTGGAACTGCAGTTATCAAAGGCGTGCTCTATGGCCACATCTGCTTACTGACCAATCTTCTCATATCATGTTCTGAAACCAAGCACATTTTGGCATCTGTGAGGTCTGGAAAGAGAAAGCTTGCTTCTGGCCAGCAAGCCAAAACAAACAAACAAACAAAAAGCAATGCCATTGGTGGCAGGCCAATAGGGAAAGCTTTCCAAGGCAAGATTCCCTAATATAGCGCTTCTGAGCAGGAGGATTTCAGGAAGGAGCATCCTCAAGGATGTTACTCATAAAGCTGTGTGGTCCAAAGCAAAATGAACATGACTGTACTTTTGACAAGCCAAATACACAGCTGACTTTTGAGGAAATCTTACCCTGAAAATACCTCTTTGGTGGGAATGAGGATGGGGTATGGGGGGTGGGGAGCAGGACTTCAAATGCACAAAGGCAGGGCACACCCATCCATCTAATTCATATGACATTAACCTTGGGCCGTGGACCCAAGGGCCAGTGGGCCAGTAAAAAAAAAGTGGACCAGTAGACTCCTGAAATTCATCAAAAAATGGGGGGAGCGTGTGTCTGCATTCTTCTTTCTGGGAAGAAAATTCTTAGCTTTTATCATGTCCCCAGAAGAGATAAAAAGCCACTAACAAGTTTAAAGGAGCCCTGGTGGTGCAGTGGTTAAGAACAGGTCAAATCCACCTTGGAAACCCTATGGGGCAGTTCTAGTCTGTCCTATAGGGTTGCTATGAGTTGGAGTCGACTTTACAGCAATGGGCTTGTTTTGGTTTAGCAAGTTTAAACTGTGATGTTTCTTGAATTATGTAGCTTTTTTCTTGAGAAATTAAAATTGATGGCTTTCCTTCTTTAGGATTTATTATAAAGAAATTTTTCTTAATGATCAATTCAAGTGACAAGCTGAAAATCTGCCATATACAAGGGTTGATGCTAAAAGGAGAGGGGACTTCAAAGATTTGCAAATAGTTCTCACTCTCAGAGAGTTTATAATCTAGTGGAGCATTAAATAGTTGGATAAAGAAATGTGCAGCAAAATAAGAAGCATAAAGATATCTGAATGAAGTGAATGGGTTAGGAAGAAAAATTACAGCCCAGGTTTTAGGGAGGAAGCATAGCTGAGAAGAAAGTTTTCCCCACAGAGGCAGCATCTGACATGCTGTGTCTCTGCAGCTTCTATAGTATTTCTACGGGGGCAGGTTAGCAAAGATTGCCCTTAGCGTTGTCCCATTGTTCGTGAATCACTCAAATGATTCAGCTCTGTATCTCCTGTGCCTATATGAACCAAACCTGTTGCCATGGAGTGGATTTCAACTGATAGCAACCCTATAAGACAGGGTAGAGCTGCCCCATAGGCTTTCCAAGGCTGTAATCTTTATGGAAGCAGATTATGAAAGCATCTTTCTCCTGGGAAGCAGCTGGCAGGTTTGAACCGCCAACCTTTCAGTTAGCAGCCATGCACTTAACCACTGCACTACCATGGCTCTTAATATAAACCAAAAGGGGAAAAAAAAAAACATAATATGGTGCCTTGCACACCCTGTTTATGGGTGGATGGATGGATGGGTGGCAGGCAGGAAAGAAGGCAGGCACAAGTGAAGGAGGGAGGGAGGGAGGGAGAAATTGACTGCATGAAGTCATAGACGTTATTTCAGGAACCAGCTAGTTCAGAGTCTTGCAGGAGAGCAGTTGGAGAGGAAAGGAGATGAGTAGGGTGAGCTGAACTACGGAGTAAAGATTCTGGGATGTCAAAGGGAAGGAGTTGAGCAGTGACAGCCAGGAAAGAGTCTGAGAAGAGAGTGATATTTATAAACCCGCTCATCAGGATAATTGTATTAGTTTTCTGTCACTGCCAGAACAAAGTAGTACAGACCCAGGAGTGTAAACAACACTTATTTATTATCTCTCAGTTCTGTGAGTCAGAAGTCTAGCACAGGTGTTGGCTGGGCTGGACTCTTCCTGCAGGCTCAAGAAGATTCGCTTCCAAGCACGTTCAGGCCAATGGCAGAATTCAATTACTTGTGGTCGTAGGACTGAGGGCTCTGCTTCCTCAACATGTGGCCCCTCCAGCTTCAAGCCAACAGCGGCACATCAGATCCTTACTGTGCTCTAAATCTCTGACTTCTGCCTCATTTCTCTGACTTCCTCTTCCACCCTCAGCCAGGAAAAAGCTCTGCTTTCCTAGGCTCATGTGATCACATTGTGTCCACCCAGATTAATCTGGAAAAACCTTCTCTTAAGGGCACTGATTAGAAACCTCAATTACATCTGCAAGCCCCTTCTGCCATGTAACGTGACATATTCACAAGCACGACGACAGGAAGTGGGTATCATGGGAGCCAAAATGCCCTCTGTGACAGTAATTAATCAAGAAAGTAAAATATATAGTAAACTAGTGAAGAAGGCACCTCCGTTGAAAGCTGTGCAGTTCAAAGGCTGGGAAGTTAGCTCTGGGAAGAGGAAACACAGCTTTGGAGCCAGAGAGATGTGTTCAAATTCTGCATTTCACTAATTATGCGACTTGGAGTGAGTTATTTAGCCTCTCTTGTCTTGGCCTCCTCATCCATAATAAGGAGACAATAAGAATACCTATCACATGGAGTTGTTGAGAGAATTAAATGAGTTAATACATAGAATAGGCATAGAACAGTGCTCAGAGAGGGGGGCGTTATAAAATGCCTCCATAAATGGCCTTATTATTAAGCCAAGAAAACAGTGGTAACAATTCGAACTGAAACAAAAGAGTAGATTTAAGAGATATCACAGAAGTTACTGTTAGAAGTGACAAATTTGTTTATTCAGGCTTTTGGTCAAATGAAATCCTGTAGCATCTGGATTAGCTTCCTATCACTGCTGTAACAAATTACCACAAATTTAGTATTGTAAAACAACACACATTTATTATCTTACATTTCTGGAGGTTAGAAGCCCAAAGTAGGTCAAAGTGTCGGCAGGGCTGTGTTACTTCTGGTGGCTCCAGGGGAGAATCTGTCTCCTTGCCTTTTCCAGCTTATAAGACTACTGCATTCCTTGGTCCGTGGCCCCCTTCCATATTCAAAGCCAGCGATCACATCACTGATCTCTGCTTCTGTGGTCACAATTCCTTCCATGTTCCTTTTGCCTCCCTCTTTTCATTTATACAGAGACCCTGGCAGCATAGTGGTTAAGTGCTATGGCTGCCAACCAAAAGGTTGGCAGTTTGAATCCACCAGGCACTCCTTGGAAACTCTATAAGACAGTTCTACTCTGTCCTATAGGGTCGCTATGAGTCAGAATCAACTCTACAGCAATGGGTTTGATTTTTTTTTTCTTTCATTTATAAGGACTCTTGTGATTACATTGGACCCACCTAGATGATCTGTGATAATCTCCCTATCTCAAGATCCTTACATACGCACATCTGCAAAGTTCCTTCTGCCATGTCAGGTAACAAATCACAGGTCCTGGGGATTAGGACACTGAACATCATTGTGAGGGGGGCCTTATTCTGACTACCACAGCATCTACTACCTAATACAGGATATATATTTTAAACCTAACACTGTTGAAGCTTCATATGAAAGGTATGTGAAATCATCCATTCAGAGTATATCAACTGAATGAGATCACTTTGTATAGCCAATGGTTTCCAGAGACTTCTGTTTTGTGGAAATTGAATGAGAAGACCATCAATTTCTTTGTGTGTTAGACTGTTGTAAAAGAATACTCTTCCAAAATACTTTGACAATATCTCCATTCAAATCACTATTTAAAATCAAAACACTTGTAGCATAATTTATACTCATTTGTATACTGCATTCACTGTTAAACCAAAAACCCACTGCCATCGAGTCAATTCCAACTCATAGCGACACTATAGAACAGAGTAGAACTGCCCCATAGGGTGTCCAAGGCTGTAATCTTTACCAAACCACCACATCTTTCTCCCATGGACCGACTGGTGGGTTCCAACCACTAACATTTTGGTTAACACCATTCACTATTAGAAATTATTAATTCACTATTAGATATCATTTATTTTTTTACTTGCAATTAAATTTTTTGTTTATGTTAAATATTGTCATCTGCCTTTGCTTCTCTTCCTATTTAAAATACACCTATAACCTCAATGCATGAAAAGCCTCTAAAAGTCTTCTTGGTCCCTCTTCTTAAAAAGACAAGAATCCAAAAGCTTTACCCACTGCTTTTCTTTTGACAATTAAAGTTCTAACTTTAATGTCATCTGAAGGTAATGTTCTTTCTCATGAGCTGCTGTATCCTCCAATGTTTATCATCTGAAAACTCGTTTAGTGAGATTTTTAGAGCAGAGGGAAATTAATCTGAACAATATTGCATTTATCAGGTCTAGATTCCTCTTTGCCTATGAGTTACGTATTTGCTGCTTCTATCTTATTTAAAATTCATGTTATTCACTTAACAGTAAAACATCAACTTTTTATATCACTTGAGATTCTCTTCCAGCATTATAAATGTAAACACATGTGTTTTACACATTTGTAATGAATGCCTTATATAGATTTTCACCTTTTGTTATATATAATATTTTTAATTCAACAAATATTTGTGACCACCAAGTATCTGTTGGTGCCTGGGCATGCAAAGTTGAAAAGACACCAGCTTCAAGGTGCTCTTACTCTACTGGGGGGTGGGTGATGCTGAGGATAAAGAAAAGGAGAAGACATGTTTAAAATATAGAATTGCCTGGACTTGAATATTGAATGAAATTAAAAAAAAAAAAAACAGAAGAATAGAAATGATAATTGGTGTATAGTTTGAAAAATTGGGTGCATATTGGTACCTCCAACTGAGATAGATACTATGAGAGATAGAATATGTTTGGATGGAAAAGATAATTTCTTTCTTGACATTGAGTCTGATGTACCTACGGTGTATCCAATTGAAGACATCTCATAGGCAGGATTCATTTTTTCAAATATTATTGGGAGGCTATTATAATAATCCAGAGAAGAGATCATTGTAGTTCATACAAGGGCAAAAGCAATAAAGAGGAAGAGAAGTAAAGAGATTTTTCTACCATACTTTAAAGGTGTCAAGTTGGTCAAGAAGTGGATGGGATGAATGAGGAAGAGGGAGAAGTGAAGGCAGCTGAATTTGATTGTGGAGTTCAGGAAGATGGCAGAACTGGAGGAAGGTATTTGGGAATTTTTTTAGTCAGGGTTCTCTAGAAAGAAAGAGAAAGAGATTTACCTCAAGGAATTGGCTCACACGATTTTGGGAGCTGACAAGTGCAAGATCTGTATTTCAGAAGACAGAAAGAATGCAGAGTCCAATGGAAGTCCTGACAAAATTTATAGTCTGGAGGCAGAACACACTCTTCTCAACTGATTGATTCATCACATTACATTAGATATATGTTATGGAAGGGGATTACATTACATTGAATTAGATGTAAGGTAATTATGTTATG
Source organism: Loxodonta africana (assembly GCF_030014295.1). Classification (NCBI taxonomy): domain Eukaryota; kingdom Metazoa; phylum Chordata; class Mammalia; order Proboscidea; family Elephantidae; genus Loxodonta; species Loxodonta africana. The sequence goes on from NC_087352.1 coordinate 94,619,433, forward strand.
GAAAGTAATCTGTTCTGCCCAAGGCCAACAGATTAATCACATGTCCCTGACTACTACATGACAGCAACTAGACTAGTGTTTGACCAAACTACTGGGAACCATATCCTAGCCAAGGTGACACATAAAATTAACCATCACTGGAGTTATATAAGTGGTAAAAAATAAAAAGTTTGACGCTGAATGAGATCCATTGGGACATGCCTGAAGTTAGAAGATGGGGAAGCACATGCCAGTTTCCTGGGCTACCCAGGCATTAAAGCACAAACAGAAGCCAAAGGAGAGCAATGATAAAGATTAAGACAGGAGGAGATTTAAAAAAAGAAAAGAAAAAGCATGGTGGCATGGAAGCAAAGGGTGAATAGGATTTTGAGAAATGGGGAAAGTTTAACAAGATCAAAAACCAAAAGAGTGGTCCAGTTAGACAAGGAAAAAAAATCCTATCAATGGATGTGGCAATTAGAAAGTCACTATTGGATTCGCCGGTAGTTTCCCTAAAGCGATGGTGTAAAAATGATTTTGTATACGTTGTACTTCTGCCTATGCCTATAATTTTATTAAATGCTTACCATTTTTAATAATAGTCTATCATTTTAATGAAAATATATATAACTATTAAAATATCCTAATGCATCATGATTAGAATATTCATTTAATTATTTAGCATTTGTACTTGTTTAGTTTTTCACGATTATAAATAATGCCGTAAGTACATTTTTCAATAAAATTTAAGACATTTTCTGGTTACCCAGTGCCGTCGAGTCGATTCCGACTCATAGCGACCCTATAGGACAGAGTAGAACAGCCCCATAGTTTCCAAGGAGCGCCTGGCAGATTAGAACTACCAACCCCTTGTAGCACTTAACCACTACGCCACCAGGGTTTCCTATTTTCTGGTTTAGTAGTCCTAAAAGCTATGTACTATCCTTCAAATTAAAGAAAGAAATACAAGTAAATATTAGAACTTTAAAATAATTTAAAGGTTCTAATTTTGAATAATTATTCTGCACTTTTTTGTTCTTTCTATTATTTTCAGTGGAAGAGAATCATAAATGCCCAAGCTGTTCCTCTGATCAAGAGTTCACACTTATAAAGGAGGCATTTTCTTACTATACCCTGGAGCTCTCTATTAATACATTGCTATAGAATCTAATAATCTTCTTACATGAATCAGTATCCTTTCTCTATATTATAAACAATTTAACACCCATTAGTTATAGGTTTCTTCATTTTCAACTGTCTAAAGTAATTTCTTTCCTATTAGCTATTTTTGTTGACCTTGCTGCACTTGAGTTCCTCCGTCTAAGTTTTATTTTAGCAATCACAATTCTCTCATCTAATTACCAAAAAAATTGGGCCATTGCCTCAGTGGCCTGCATTCAACCTTATTTTGACTGGTAATTTTCTAATAATGTCTCTCATTTTTCCACCCCGCACCTATAATAGTAGCTTCTGTTCCATTGAGTTCGTTCTCTTTCCCCAGTTCTTTTTGCCCCATTCTAGTTTTTTCATGCTTCTTTTTCTTTTCCTCTTATTTCCTTAGTAACCTATCCAAATGACTTGCTTTTACTAATATCCTCATAAGCATCCAATTATTAATTCAGGATAAATTCCTGGAAGTAGACTAATTAAGTCAACTAGTATGTAAATGAATAATTTCTTTTGTAAGGATCAGCACAAAGATGGTTCCTATGAGGCAGAAGTTAAAGATGTCCCAAATGTTCAACTTTTCCAAGCTGCTGTACCACTCCATCATTGCTAACATCGACTACTCCCTCTCCTCTCAGTACTCTCTCGTCGTGTCTTTGGGTTCTCTAACTTGCTGCAACGTCTCATGGAACTCACAAACCATATGAAGGAAATGGCTTACGCGGTTGTGGAGGCTGACAAGTCCTAAATCTACAGGTCAGGCATAGGCTTCTCCTGACCCACATGGCTGCAGGGGCTGATGAACCCAAACCGGCAGTTCAGACCATGGCTGCTGACTCACAAGGCTAAGGAAGCTGGTGAATCAGGTCAGACCATAGGCCGCCAGCCCAAGGGGCTGTGGAAGCCTATAAATCCCAGAATCAGCAGGTCAATTGATCATGAACTGGATGCAGGATCCAGATGTAGAGAGAGAGAGCCCTGACAGGACACACACATATACCTTAGATGCAGGCCACACCCCAGGGAAGGGTGTAACCTGAGTAAGGGTGAGACTTAAATCACGCCCTCCTGCAAGGCTTCCCCCCAGAACTTACCGAACACAAATTGTCTCATCAACATGTGGACGTCACGATCCACAACACATAAAATGGAGGATGACCACAAAATATTGGAAATCGTGGTCTAGCCCAGTTGACACATAACCCCAACCATCACAATTTCCATATACCTTATTTGTATAGTCCCACTCAATCATTGTGTGTGAGTCACAAAGACCATGACTAGAAAGACTATATTAAGTAATTCATTACACTGCAGTATGCAAAATGCCATATTGTTGTACTTGCCAAATCACCTCTGGAAAGATTTTCTGAATTTTTACTCCAGTAGTAGTTTCCATTCCTGGCACTCTTTTAGAAGATCCTTCTTTATTGTGAATCCAAATCTGTCCCCCTTTAACATGGATGTAGAGCTACAGAAAATAAATCTCATTACTTTTCCACATGGCAGTCTTTCAAGTGTAAACCATCATTTTCCATTTTCCATTTCATGGTTCCATTTTCAACAGACCTGATTCCTTCAGCAATTCTTTGAGAACATGACTTTCAGCACTTTCAGCATCCCAACTGACAAATTGTGTCTTGTCCAAGAAAGCATCTCTCTTAACTCACAGTATCAGTAAGTGAACACTATTTCAGTTGGGTTCAGACTTCTCAGAGGTCAATGAAAGTCAGTCACGAACACCCTATTTCTATCAGTGCACTAGTCTGTCTGGCAGCCATATCAACCTGGCTTGCACTTGAGTAAAATTCCTGGAACCGTCTTTCTCATGTGAAGTTATGTTGACATGTTTCTCCCACCCTATACCTATGCACTTGGCCAGTTTACCCTAATGTGTCATACTGCATTTATCTTGATTAAATGCTGTCTTACAGCTATGAGTACATCTTTCTAACCCAGGGCCGTCGTTTCCTGCTGTGCACGTTGTACATGACCCAGCTGTACAGGGCAACATTTATGTTAGTAGTTATCTTCATGTTATTTATTTATTACTGGAATTTTCCAGCAAGTAGCAGTAAAATTTTAAGGAAGAGGCAGCTTATTTCTAATGCACCTGACAGTGCTACTTAAATTACAAAAAGAGTGATTTCACTATCAAAATATTTGAGCCTACCAAACCTGAAATATATTTTGAGTATCTTTCCAAAATGTGTGATATTTTAAATCTTATAATTGTATCTACTATATCATCGAACTTGAGGGTAAAAAAAGCAAATGTTCAGAATTGGGCCAAAAGGAAAGGTTTGTATATGCTACTAATGACCATCCTATAATTTGTCATGAATCATTTATAACCTATTCAGGAAAAGTCACTTAACCAGTTATGAATTGCCTATCTAGTCCACATTTATTTTGTTTAAAGTATAACATTTCATTACAGGTATTATTAAAGGGGAATTCATAAAGTTAATGTACATTTATTGGGGAAATTTTGTAAAATATGTACGAACATAAAGAAGATATTAAAAATCACCTAGAGATCATCACTGTTAACATTTTTGCATAGTTGCTGTTCTTTGAAACAACTGATAATATTGATAAAACTCTGACTAAACTCACTACAGAGGGAAAAAAGAAAGCACTACATGAACACGATCAGGAATGAGAAAAGGGACTTGGATAAATACACAGAAGTTATTAAATCTATCATACAAAAAGAACAGAAACAGACTTACTGCCAATACATTGCAAACTTAGAGTGGACAATTTCCTAGGAGAATAAATTGTTTGAAACTCAATTAAAAAATGGAAAGCTGTACTATATCCATAAAAATTTAAGAAACTGATACATTAGTTTAAAATTTACTCAGAAAAGAAAAAAAAAAAAAAAGAGGGCCACATAAATTAAAAAACCTGTAAGGAAAAGTTAATCCGTTTCAAATAAAATTTTTTCTAGAGAAATACAAATGGCCAACAAGCACATTAAAGGATGCTCACTGTCATTAATCAATTAAAAACCCATTGCCGTCGAGTCGATTCAGACTTAGAGCAACCTTATAGGACAGAGTAGAGCTGTTCCATAGGGCTTCCAAGGAGCAGCTGGTGGATTCCAACTGCCGACCTTTCGTTTGGCAGCTGAGCTCCTAACCACTATACCAATTAGAGAAATGCAAATCAAAACCACCATGCAGTATCACTTCACATCCACTGAGATGGCTATGATTTTTTTAAAAAAATGGAAAACAACAGATGTTGGTGAGGATTTGGAGATTGGAACTGTCATCCATTGCTGGTGGGCTTGTAAAATAGTACAGTCACTGTGGAAAATGGTTTCATGATTCCTCAAAAAGTTAAGCATAGAATTACTATGATCCAGCAATTCCACTCCTAGGTATATACCCAAAAGAATTGAAAATGGGAACACAAAGAGATACTTGTACACCAATGTTCATTGCAGCACCATTCACAATAGCCAAAAGGTAGAAACAGTCTAAATACCCATCAACAAATGAATGGGTAAACAAAATGTGGTAGATACTCAGCCATTAAGAGGAATGAAGTCCTGATACATGCTACAACAGGGATAAACTTTGAGAACATCATGCAGAGTGAAGGGAAGTCAGTCACGAAAGGACAGTGTATGATCTCACTTACTTAGCATAATAGTTGACTTAATAGCTACAATTTCTTCAGTAATTATTTTTTAATTCATGCTGAAAGTTTAGATTATGCGTTTTAGCTGTTTTGTGGCAACATTTTTTTCTGGCAAGTTTTCGTTATTTATAAGGAATTTGGGGCTGTTCTTTGTCATATTTCTTATAGTATTAGCATGTCTGTTCCTGTTACGTTGCTTCTGTTTAAAGGGGTTTGATTTTCCTAGAGAGTCAGAAAATGTTTCTGAGGAGAGAATTGTGGGCAGTGGCTTTCCAGGCATTTCTAAATCCAGGGCTTCCTTTGCTGCTCCTACAGTGATCAATGGCTTCCTTACAATATAATGTGTCTCTGTAGCCACATAATCTCTGATTCTCAGAACCAAACCGAGTTCTGACCTTCCTCAGTTTCTTAATGGAGCACCTCATAGACTATCTGTCACACGGGGAAGCAAGTGATACAAGCACTTGTAGAAATAGACTTTTTCAGGCCCTTACTCAGGTTTGCCAACTCTCTCTCCACTACCCAGATTCAACTCAGTATCATGCACCTCATTTTGCTCTTAAACAAAGGCCCTCCCTTTCGGGGAGTTGATAATTGAGAGAGATTTCTGAGCTCTGCTTTATCCAGTACCTCTTCTGACTTCCCACTCACCTGCCGCATTATGGCGACTTCCCTCTTCAGCTTCCAGCTGGGCTCTGACCTTGGAGTTTGTGGATTTTCTGTTGCTTTTGCTGAAAATGTAATTGGTGGGTACTACTTTTCATTTTGCTGTGTTACTGTTTTTGTTGTTCAAAATGAACTCCAAGAGAAGTAAGAAAATTCTATTCCTGCCAAAACGAGAAGTCCTGCTAATATTTAAAAATATTTCCCTCCCAGTCCTATCCACGAAGACAATTTTTTTATGAGAAAGCTCAGTTTACGTGTTTAACCATCAACCAAGTTAGTCTTCAAAAATGAAAAAATATAGCATAGACTGCTTAGCATACTACTGTTTATTCAGCCCAGGGTACTTAGTACTCAGAGTCCTTCTATTTAACAGCCTATGCTAGGATGATTCTGAGTCATAAAGCCTAACCCAATAAGCTATTATATACAGAACTTATCTTTTTAAAGATTCAAAAGATTTGTCCATCTTTTGCCACCATCATTTCTCTTAACAATCTTTCAGGTGACCCACCTTGAATTTGGCACTCTAATTGAAAGCTCTTGTGTTCACAAGGATCTAACCTGCCTGGGAATAAAAATCTAAGTTTAATGTTCTAAATGTTTATGTTTTTGTATTGGTAATAAGTCTGTTTCCGTTCTTTTTGTGTGATAGATTTAATATTGTCTGTGTATTTACCCAGGTCTCTTTTTTCATTCCTAATCACGTTCATATATTGCTTCCTTTTTTCCCTCCTTGATGATGTCATTGTTAGGTGCCATTGAGTCTATTCCAACTCATAGTGATCCTACGTACAGCAGGACCAAACACTGCCCAGTCCTGCACCACCCTCCCAATCATTGTTATGCTTGAGCCCATTGCGGCAGCCACTGTGTCAATCCATCTCATTAAGGGTCTACCTCTCTTTCACTGACCCTCTTCTTTACCAAGCATGATGTCCTTCTCCAGGGACTGGTCCCTCCTGATAACATGTCCAAAGTGTGTTCAGTTTATTCAGAGACTTGTCAGTATTATCATTCTCTTTTTTAAAAAGGAAAATGTCTTAATTGAGAAAGTTAAAATATTAATCTAATATGTCTACAATGTTTTACATAAACATCTTAATTGCTAATTTTCTAAGTGAACTGCCTGTGTTCAACTAATAGCAGATCTTCATCTTCTAGTAACATCACAGCCGTATTGACAAGGGAAAGATGGTCAGACTTTATAAACAAAAAACTAGTACTGACACTCAACACAGACACGTACTTTATTTTGCTAGCAGCAATTATACTATCATCGCCTTCTTACCTCAGGCGAGCAACTTAAAAGCCATTTTATTCATTCATTCAGAAAGTATTCATTAAATGCCTACTATTTATTGCCAAGCCCAGTGTAGATGCAAGCTGATACAATGATCAGAGACAGACACGATTCTTACTCTCATGCTCCTTATTGGCCAAGGGGAAGAGCAATCACAAAAATAAATGTAAATTTACTACTGTGGTAAGGGCTACTGTTGAATTATGTTGGAAACCCTTCCCTGGTTCTCTGGGAACTATCTGCAAACAGGGCTGCTCTTTCTTCAGTGGGAGGAACTGTAGGTAGCTAAAGTCAGCTACCCACGGGACCAAGGCCCCCATGGCTTCTAGAGTATGGGAAACTGGTATTGCTTAGCACTCCCCTAAACAGCTGTCACATAAGATCAGACTGCTGGGTACCTGAGCCCAAAATGTTTTTTCCCTGCCTCCTCTCCAGGCAAGGCACCCCTCATACTTCCTTATTAGAAGAGTGACCAACAGGGAGGCAAGGTCTCCCCACAGAGTTTAACTAAGGGACTTGGCCCATATAAGACTCTAAAGATGCCAAGACTGTGGTGACCCAAGCAACTTCTGAACCTTCTGTTCATACAAGCCCATCCCAAGTGATCACTTTGCTCAGTAACTACAAAGAAGAATACAGTACTATAATAGCCCATTGACTTAAGAAGCCCAGGGAAGCATCCTCTAGGAAGTGATGGTTTGGATTGAGTTTGAAGGAAGAGCAAGAGTAAATTAGACAACAAGCCAAGGGAGTAATGTCCCAAGTAGAGGGATAAGCATGTGCAAAGGCAGAAAGAAACAAAAGGATTAGTGTGGCTGGATCACCAAGATGGTGCAAGATGAGGCTGGAAAAATATGCAGGGCCCTGAAGATCAAGTTTAAAACTTGAATCTTTATATCCTTATTTGTATGTGTTGGAGGGTAGGCATGAGGGAAGCTGATACTCACTTTGCCTTCTGAAAACATCCTTTGTTTTCAGTAACTTAGAAGGGAGGGAAAATGGAAGAAGGAAAACCAGTCAGAAGACAAGTGTAGTACTCTCAGTGAAGGGAAATGGTGATTGGGACTAGGCTGGTGACAAGGATATTGAGGCAAGTGGACAGTCTCCAGAGATTCCAAATCTACAGGACTTGGTGATGTGACTTGAAGTGTCCTGAATGGTATCTAGGTTTCTGACTTACATAAAAGATGGTGGCTGCACTCACGGAAGCAGGGAACTCTAGTTGAAGAGTAGGTGTGTTTACTGCAGAGGTTGGGGTGGGGGGCTTGTGAGAAAATGAGTTTGATTTTGAAGGTGCTGTGTATGAAGTATCTGTAAATTATCTAAGTGAAGTTGTCAAGTACCAAGTGAGATACGTGGGTCTGAAGGTCTTATGGGAGATCTGGAATGACAAAAATATTAGTTTATTAGTCATCTATGCATTTCATTTTACTTGGATCCACAATCAAAGCCTATGAAAGCAGCACTCAAGAAATCAAAATGTATTGGATTGGGCAAGTCTGCTGCAAAAGACCTCTTTAAAGTGTTAAAAAGCAAAGATGTCACTTCATGGACTAAGTTTTGCCTGAGCAAAGCCATGGCATTTTCAGTTGCCTCATATGTATGCAAAGGCTGGACAATGAATAAGGAAGACTGAAGAAGAATTGATGCCTTTGAATTATGATGTTGGCAAAGAATGTTGAATATACCATGGACTGCTAGAAGAATGAACAAATCTGTCTTGGAAGAAATACAGTCAGAATGTTCCTTAGAAGCAAGGACGGTGAGACTTCATCTCACGTACTTGGGACATGTTATCAGGAGGGAAAAGTCCCTGGAGAAGGACATCATGCTTGGTAAAGTAAATGGTCAGCCAAAAAGAGGAAGACCATCAAGGAGATGGATTGACCCAGTGGCTGCAAGAATGGGCTCAAGCATAACAATTGTGAGGATGGTGCAGGACCAGGCTGTGTTTTGTTCTGTTGTACATAGTGTCGCTATGAGTTGGAGCTGACTGGAAGGCATCTAGCAACAACTATGTATGAGAGGTTTTCCTGGGATTCAAATTTCTCTTCACCATGCTTCTTCTTCTACTCTCTCCAATTTGAAGATCATTTTCTTTAATAGAGAAAATGGTAGGAAAATACAAGTTTAAGAGTTTGACTTTTTGTTTTCTTCTTCCTCCTTCATCATCATCTGTTCACGTTATACCATCTGCACCAAGCCTTGGGATTTTTCTTTTTTTTTTTCTTAAATTTGCTTCAAGCTATATCTTTTAAAAGGGCTTTTTCACTGTCCTTGCCTTGGTCTTTTTGCTTCTTTTTTTTTTTAATTAACAAACTTCATTTTATTCGTGGCTTTAGCACTCTTGGTGCTTATTATTTTACCTGTATTCTTCCTTGATTTTAAACCCACATCTCATGTTTGAAACAAGTTCCTTTAATTTGAACACTTCAATCCCCTCCTTTAGCAATTTCTATGGTTTCTTTAAAAACTTTGTTTTTACTCTCATCTGGATTAATCGATATTATATTATTAGAATGAAGTTTTGTGGTCCTACCTTCCTTTTTTAATCATCTTCCCTTTTACAATATCTAATCAATAACAAGTCTCCAAGTTCTGCCTTCTTTCATTTGTCTTCTTACCCCTTGCTCTTTCTTCTCTTCTTCCTCTTCTTCCTCTCCTTTCTCTTCCTCCTACCTTTCTTCCTCTTGCTCTCGTTCTTCTGACTTTTTTCACATAGAAAATTAGCCATGATAAAACATCAACACAAATGATTCTTTAGGTAGGTCTGCAGCCCATCAGTCCTCAAGAATTAGGCTATCCTTAGTCCTCCTCTACCTCTCTTTTTGAAATCTGCCTTTTGCAGAATTTTATATATATATATATATATAAAATATAAAAAATATAATATACATATAAATATTTCTGTCACAAATTAATAATTTTATTAGCATCTTTATTGACATACGATTCACAAACCATAAAATTCCACCCATTTTAAGTGTATAATTCAATGGTTTTAGCATATTCACAGAGTTTTCCAACTATCAACAAAATCTGATCAGTACATTTTCATAACTCCAATAAGAAACCCTGTCCCATTAGCAGTCACTCCCTAGTCCTTCCTGTCCCAGCCCTGGGCAACCACTAATCTATTTCCAGCTCTATAAATTTGCCTATTTCATACATATATAAGTGGAATCACACAATACGTGGTCTTTTATGACTAGCTTTTTCGATTAGCACCATGTTTTCAGTGTTCATCCATGTCATAGCATGTGGTACTTCATTTCTTTTTAATGTCAAATAATATTCCGTTGTATGGATATACCACACTTTGTTATCCATTCTTCAGTTGACTGATGGTTGGATTGTTTCCACTTTCAGCTATTATGTAACGTTCTTGTACAAGTTTTTCTGTGAATGTTTGTTCCCATTTCTCTTGAGTATATACATGCCTAGGAGTAGATTTGCTGGGTTATATGGTAATTCTATGCTTAACAGTTGAGGCATATTAGTTTAGTTATGTTTCACCTTCATCATTTTTCATTCGGGGCAGCCCCGCTCTTATAAATCCACGAGAGGAGAGTTTGGGGGGTTGGTTTTGCATGGTGACAGAGGCGAGAAAAGTTCGAAAACCTTTGGTGTACACCAAAATTGGACAGATATGCGGTGGACAAATTTCAGTGGCCAAAGGACTGGGGCTGGTCTTGCTCTAGAGGTTATACCTTTCACTTGGTAAAGGTGGATTGAAATAAATACAGCATGCACAAATCCCAGGAAGTAAAGCGCCTAGGAGAGCATGCCTCATCTGGAAATAAAACACATTTTAACTAAGCAAGATTTTCTGCCGTATTTCTCTAGGAAAGTCAACTTTTCAAAAATAAAAGTACTTGCCCAAAGTTTTCTAAAACTTGTTTAGTTCTTTTGGAGAAATTTAATAAATTATCAATATGACTTTTCTTTTCCTAAAAGAGAATTTATGTCCACAGAAGAGATATCTGTTGCTATTTAACTTCTGAAGCCTTAAAGTCTTTTTCTTTATTAAATATTTGGACGTTATACACAATTTGTGTATCTATGCACAATTATTTTCAAAATTGTGAAAGTGTATCGGTCTTTCCATCACTAGTCAGTGAGGCATTCTTTCTTTAGCAAATTATGGGAATCACTCCTCTATGTGGATTTCTCCTTGGCAGAATATACATTATCCCCTATACAACAAAAAAAACAAACCCATTGCTGTCGAGTTGATTCCAATTCATAGCAACCCTATAGCACAGAGTAGAACTGCCCCATAGAGTTTTCAAGGAGTACCTGGTGGATTCGAACTGCTGACCTTTTGGTTAGCAGCCGTTGCTGTTACCCACTACAGCACCAAGGTTTCCATTATCCCCTATATGTGCTGCAAAGTGAATCAATAGCCTAAGAATCCACCAAGATAATGAAAGATAGCAACGTAATTTTGTAGGAGCAGTTAGCATGCAGTACACTAACTGCAACATCTGTGTTAAATTGCACTAGAAATCTGCACTAAGTATTCACTATATACGCTTCTTCAGTGATATGATTTAATTTCATTAAGTAGCCTCATATGAATGAATATGTAAAGTTGCAATTCTAGAGCTGAGTGATGGCCAACCACTCCTCCCAGTCCTCGTGTTTACTGCCTTACTCACCCACTTTGCATTGGCAAATCGTAGAGAGAAGCTAAGTGCTCTCAGCTGCACTACACCAAATCAAAGCTGAGATGAATAATGAACTTAATTTTCCATAAAGACATTCTGTTTGGCATTTCAGCTAATAAGGTAAGCTAATAGCAATTCTGGGCTATGGAAAGGAAAAGAAATAGTCTCTTTGTGTTTGATTTCTGTGCTAATCCATAATTTTTGTTTTAACATGGTGAAGTTAATTTCATGTTTCATGATATCTGTGAATTTGGGATGAACAATTTTAAAAAGAATACCCCCAGTGTGCCGTTTTCCTTTGATTAGGTTGCTTATGATACTAGAGGGGCTAAAGGAAAAAAATCAAGCTTTTTCATAAGAATGACATCTGTATCGTAATATTTTTATCATGTTTAGTGCCAAGTGAATTTAGTAAAAGAGCAGAATATTTGGATGCAGAAAAATAGGCAAAATTATTTAAACGATGATTATTGAATACATTTAGCATGGTATATTATAAACTGATGTTGAATTTACTCCAAGGAAAGCAGAATACATACATCATATTGGCTTCTGAATCATTTCATTTCTAAGTACATGTTCTAGAAGGTAGTAATTTTTCAATTGCTAAAATTATCCCACAGCTCCGGTTTAGGTGGGTTTTATTCTGTGTAAAATTGTATTTTAAAAACAGTAGCACTCTGGCAATGTGAATTTACATTATTCCTTTCTAGATTTTACCCTGGCTGGAAAGATTTCAGTTCATGTGAAAAATGCACTTGTCCACTGAAGTTCATAGACCACCATACCTCTCTTTGCCTTTCATTGGTACCTTGGCTAGTATATCTCAAAAACAAAAGTGACAAAACAGTTTTTAAGCTGGCTATGCTCTCTGTGATACAGCTTTTCAATGTTTAACACAGAATATTTTTTATTTTGATCAGATCATAGCACAAATCCATGAATTAGCAAAGGCTTAGCAAGGTGGGGAAGATATTATACTCTTTTCTAGAAGAAAGACAAAAATGATAAACAGAATTAAGATTTATGTTTTCAGGCATTCTGGGCTCACTGTCCTGTCACCTGAAAATCAGAGACCCTATTCTCTCAAAGTAGGTGACCTCAAAAGATATTTCTATTCAGAATGTCTATTCAAAAACAGCCAAAGAATAATGGAAATTTCAGAGCAATGGAGAGGAAATTTTCCTCCTATTCTTAAATTCTGTTTTTATGCAGGAGAAATAAGCTGCGTGTACCAGATGTTTTTGTTTCATTTAAATCTTAACGTCACATTCAGACTGTTAGAGAAAAAGAGCTTTTATTTGCCCCCTTTAAATTCTTCACAATGTCTAGTTTTTTGAGAGGTATACACAGTATACTGACTGAGCACAACTATTTAGCTACCACTAATGACTTTTTTTTTTTAATGACTTACTTCCTCCTACAGCATCACCAATGGTCCCCGTACAAATTTTAGGCATTTCTTAAAATGCCCCTGATCTAGTCAACCTATGAGAAGTAGGAGGATGGCGTTTTAGTCTATCACAGTTAATTTTTAAGAGCGTCAAGATGGGCATATGTTACCTATTTATACGTCAAGATTTTTTTTAATATGTTCAATTCCACGACTATTCTGTTGTAGGACCCTATTGGAAGCTAAAACCTGGTGAGTTGTTTTGGATTTGAAAGGTGTTCTTTTTATTTTCCTCTTTTCTCCTTTTTCCCCTCACACTTCATCACTCCAGACCATCTTTGGCTGCCCCTTGCACTTCTTTGCTTATTCAACTCTGATATTTTCCCATTTCCAGTCTCTCTAGTATCACTAGACCAGAGCCTGTGGATTTCACTGTGTTCCGTTTAAAGCTGGCAGACACTAAAGAACTAGAAAACAAGCCTTCGTAATCACCAAGCTGTTGTCTTCTGTTTCTTGCCATTTGCACAATAAGAAGACTTCTGTGCCAACATGGCTTTTTATCCACTATGGCCACCACAAACCAAACTGATGGTGAAAATGTCAAGGCTGTTGGGCCAGCATTCTTTTCATGATTCTTTCTTTTTTTTTTTACAGTGGTCAGCCCACTCATGCTTCAAGATGAGGTGCAGAGTTGCTAGTCCTTTCAGGCATTCTTAGCGATGCCAAATGCAAGGCAAGCGTTACTCATAGAATCACGCGCTAACGCTCTGTGTTAGTTAATTAATGGAGAAGATCCAGAGAAAGCAACACTGCTTTCTCTACACACACACACACACACACACACACACACCAGAGACCGTGGAGCCACCACCCACTGAGGACAGTGACAACACAGGCAGTGTCACAGATGGCCCGCCACCACAAGAAGTTCTTGGCAGCACAGCAAGGAGGCCTGAGCAGAAGGCAGCAAGCAGATTTGTTCCTAAATGCGTGCAGAACCCATTCTTGTGGACAATCAGAATTAGCTGGAGGAGGAGCAAAGATGAGATGGGACTAAAATATCACTAGGCATGTTTATTATTGTCACTGTGACCTCATTTATGCTCACAGGCTGGGGGACCCAAGGATATCTGGGTTAGAAAAATAAAGGTGTTACTCAAAACCTATTCTGTTCAAAACTGTGCTTAGTGTCTTCCCCACAAACCTCCTTAACCTGTGTTTCCTATCTCTGTAAATGGCATCACTATCTACCCATTTTTTTAACCCAGAAACATGGGGGACAGCTTTGATACCTTCCTCTCCCTCACTCTCATATCATGTCTCAAAGGTAAACTCATAAAATTTGATGGAATAAAAGGATGAATGAGTAGAAAAAACACCAAGTCCTTTAAATTTTATATCTATACACTTCTCTCCATTCCCTCTGTTGTGTTCCCACTTGAATCTATGTTATGTCTCAGTTGCTACATAGATTATTGTGAAAACTTCCTAAGTGGTCGTCTTGTCTCTCTTAAGTGCCATTGAGTCAGCTCTGACTCATAACGACCCTATGTACAACAGAACGAGACACTTCCAGGTCTTGCGCCATCCTCACAATCTTTGCCAGGTTTGAACCCATTGTCACAGCCACTGTGCCAATCCATCTCATTGAGGGTCTTCCTCTAGTTCCCCTTAATCCAATCCCTTCTGCACACTATAGATTTCTCTAAATTACAATCATTAAATCTTCTGCATAGAAGTCCTTCAATGGTTCCCCTTTACCCTCAGATACAGTCCAAAGCTCCTAACTTAGAAGGCATGACATAAATGAGGACGTTTTTTCTTCACAGCCTTGTTTCTTAATGCTCTGTATTTCAGCCCTACTGATTTACTTCTTTTTTTTTTTTTGAAGCCCTGGTGGCACAGTGGTTAAGAGCTCCGCTGCTAACCAAAAGGTCCACAGTTGGAATCCACCAGCTACTCCTTGGAAACCCTTTGGGGCAGTTCTACTCTGTTCTATAGGGTAGATATGATTCAGAATCGACTCCATGGCAATGGCTTTGGTTTTTTATTTGATCTACTTTTAAATTCCTCTTAGGTGCCTTATTGTCTTGTCTCAGGGCCTTTGCATGAGCTGCTCTCTCTTCAGCTTTTTCAATCTACCCACCCCAACCTCCTCTCTTCCCTAGTTAACCCCTTTTCAACCTTCTAGTCTCATCTAAGACAGCACTTCCTCCAGAAAGTCCTCCCTGACTGGCCCAGTGAATCAGGTGCCCTCTCCCAACATGCTCTCATAGCATCCATTATTTCCTTACCATAATTCTTATATTTTATATAGGATTGTGTATTCATCTGTTGGACCTGCTAGTTCCATGAGGGTGTTGATCTGGCCTCTCTTATCACAGCTGTGGCCCATGATCAAGTGCATTGCCTGCCACAGAGTAAATTCTATCTGAATGAATAAATCATCAGCTAGACTCCTTAACAAGCTTTATTGCCTTTTGTGTTGATGAGATTGAAAAAACTGAATGCAATGTTTCTTAATGTTACTCATCCCTGCAAAGTACCGTGCTAAGGTGGTTCACATGAATTCTAACCAAAAAGTCAGTGGTTCAAATCCACCAGCCGCTCCTGGGAAACCCTATGGGGCAGTTCTACTCCATCTTATAGGATCTCTATGAGTCAGAATCCACTCCATAGCAACGGGTTTGGGTTTTTGGTTTTTTATGTTATTATTCCGATAATGGACGCTCAAGTCACCTAAGTGGCATTGGTATTAAGGAATGGGCCCCTCTGGTCTCTTTAAGTCCAGGATCCAGAACTTTCTGTTCCCTACATGGTCTACTGCTTCTTTAGAATGAGAAAATTTAATCTTACAAATGAATAGGGACATTAGAAAAATCCTTGATTTTCCCTGCCTGCCTGTGATCTTTACTTTCTGACCTCCAGGGGTCTGCCCCAAGTGTACTTTTCCTCTTTGTTAATCTGAAAGCACTTTGTGCTGTGTTCTTTATTCTCCAGCTTTTTTCTCCAGCCCCTCTGATACAGGGGTTTTCTGTCTGTCTTGCTCTATCCGTAGTGAAAGTAGCTGGGCCTCATATTTCTGTTTCTCTCCATTGTCCTTTTCACCAGGGACTTTTTCCCAGTCCTGCTCTGTGATTACTCTTTCCACAGTGCTTTTGACTGAGCTCAGTTGGTCCTTCATGTTCCTCTGCCTTAGCCTGATGTCAGAATGCCCAGGGGTCCTCTCCCGGTCTTATTGGAGAGGCAAATTGCTGCCTGTTACCACCCAGCCACTTAATTAGCAGTGCTCTCTGTGGGGGAAATATCTACAAGTACAGCTAGAGAAGGGACTTGTACAGTTTCTGTGATATTTTCCACTTCGTGTTGCTATGATAATCTCTAGGAGCCCTGGTGGCGCAGTGGTTAAGAGCTCCGCTGCTAACCAAAAGGTTGGCAGTTGGAATCCACCAGCCACTCCTTGGAAACTCCATGGGGCAGTTCTACTCTGTCCTGCAGGGTCGCTATGAGTAGATTCAACTCAATGGCAAGGGATTTGTTTTTTTCTTTGTTTGTTGGTTTGGTTTTGTTTTGGTACGATAGTCTTTGGGGTCCCTGTGATCCAAACCAACACATAGACCCTCCCAGTCACAAAATTTGAGACAATACAGCACTGTGTGAGGAGTGAGCAAAGGCATTCGAATTGGATGGACCTAGGTTGGAGTCCTCTTTCTACCATTTCTCTGTGGGACTTTGACCAAGTCACTTAACTTTTCTGCTCAATTTCCTCATCTGTAAAACAGAGATAACAATGGTGTCCACCTCATACAATGATGCCTGGCACAGAATAAGTACTCAGCCATGGTGAGAGTTTTGATGGTTGTGGAAGGCAGGATAAAGGCTCCAAATGTGTCCACACCCTGATCCCAGGAGCCTGGGGTCAGGTTCCAGGGATTAGGTGAATGGTACCTTATATGGCAAAGGGGACTTTGAAGATGTGATTAAATTAAGGATCTTGAGGTGGGGGACAATCCTGGATCGTCCAGGTGGGTCTAATGTAACCACAGGGATTATTATAAGAGGGAATTAGAGGGAGACTTGACCACAGAAAGAAATGATGTGACTAAGGAGGCAAAACGAGGTTTGAGATACTATCTATGCTGCTGGTTTTGAAGAAAGAGGAAGGGGCCACAGCCAAGGAATGGAAGGAATGCAGCTCTAGAAGGTAGAAAAGGCAAAGCAATGGATTCTCTCTTAGAGACCCCAGAGGGAGTGTGGCCCTTCCCATAACTTGGTTTCAACCCAAGTAAAACCATTTTGGTCTTCTGGTCCCCAGATCTGTAAGAGAATAAATGTGTGTTGTTTCAAGCCAGTAAGTTTGTCATAATTTGTTACTGCAGCCAGAGAGGAAACTAATATAGTGGTGATACTTTGGGAAATGAAAGAGGACTCCAAATGAGCTGATAAAGAGAAATACAATGTTAATATGAGAAAGGATATTACAAAGGCTGATAGTGTGGGGTGGAGAGACCCTCTAAGTATTAAATACATGTCTAGAATATACAGCTGAAGCTGTCACAGCACTTGGGTTACAGGAAGTCCAAAAAGAGCAGGTCAGGTGAAGTCATCTGTGGGGCTTTTAGGCATAAACAGAAGTGAAATCTTAACAGAGAAAGGAGGCGATGAATGGTGGGTGAGTCTGGGCCGTGACAGCTTAGGGTGGCTGAGCAGATGGTGGAATGCCCTGTTCAGAAGAGAGTTATCAGTTAAGAAGACAGGCTGGTTTGGGGAATTTCCCTGGGCGGCTAGGTGTGCTGCTGAGAAAGGGTGCAGTGGCTTAGAAAATCTTAGAAAAGAGGACTTTTCTATTTTCTCGGTGCCAAATTGGCGATGGAAAATTAGTGATAGTTTGAGAAAAGAAATCCTGAAAGTGACCTCTTGGGCTTTAAATGATGTCATGACTATTAACACGAGACTCAGTGCCTTTAACTTAATCTGTTTCTAGGAGTTCCTTCGGAGGTCTAGATCTGAAGTGAAAAGTGTTTGGCTGGTCGCTCAGTGTATTGTATGTAAATCTGGTGTTTCTCACGGAACAGGCCGTGCCTTTCCTACGCCCACGCGTACACATCTTAGTTCCTCTCCTGTGATACCCTCTTCTCCTTTTGCCCAGCTGGCCAAGACCTGCTCATCACCCACAACCCAAGTCCAGTATGACCTCCTTGAACCAGGTTCCATGCTAATTGTACTGGCTACATATGTATGTTCTAGTAATTTCCACACTTTATAGTTAGCTCTGCTTGGGTGCTTGTTGCTCCCTCCTCACTGTTGATTTTACCCCTCCCTCGACCCTGAGGGTAAAGACCAATCTATTTATACTTTTGCCTTCTGCTTCCCCAGTGCTCAGCATATAGGAAGTGCTCAATAAATGTGAGTGAGTGAATAGATAAATGGGCTAATTAATGGTACCCTGTGGGCAGAGTTATCATGGGATAAATAACGTAATATGGTTCATGAATCCCAGGATTAGTGTCTAAAGAAAAGAAATCCTTTCACTGTGTCCTTTCAAAAGCAAGAGATTATAAAAGGGAGAACGTCAGAATTGCTTCATGCATGAAACAGGTATTAATTCCCTCTATTATCCATTTTATAGTTCAGCATACAACTCAAATTTAAGAACGAATTTTCTTCATTTTCAGTTCTTACTTGCCATCTCTTTTATGACTTTCTTTTTCCTCATAGAAAATGGAGAGACCAAGGCAGCCTATAAAAGGAGAATAAGAATATACCATGTTAAATGCACACGAACTCATTTTCAAGTATAAAACCACAGGTTGGTTTTCATCTGTTGTACTTCACATTTGAGAGAAAATTTTCTAAGTCTCCCGATTTTTTCCCTTAAAAAAATAAAGTTGTCATGTTCAGTGCAAAATCTATAAATGGACATTAGTATTATCTTCTTATTACAGAAATCAATAACAAGAATAGTAGTAAGACATGATTTTCACAAATTATTTCACATGAATTAAATGTATCATTAGTAAGTTATCAAGCAATTCAGTATGTACAGCAAGCAATGTTAAGAGCTAGGCTGCTAACCAAAAGATTGGCAGTTCAAATCCACCAGCTGTTTCTTGGAAACCCTATGAGGCAGTTCTACTGTGTAGTATAGGGTCACTATGAGTGGGAATTGACTCAATGGTAATGGTTTGTTGTTGTTGTTGTTGTTGTTTGATTACTCTATAACCAAGTCCTACACTTGTGGTGTTAGAGGTAGCTCATTGGGCTAAAAGACCAGGAAACTCAGTTCTGTTGCCCACTATCTGAAGCACTCCTGCTACCACGGATCATTGGCTGTCATCTAAGATAGTCTCTGCATCTGTCTCTCCCTTCTCCATTGTTTTAATTCTGTTGCCCCAACCCATTTACATTATTTTGAAGTTACTAAGAAATTAGATGTCATCAACTACTAAAATTATCTTTCTCCCAAACTTCCATGAAATCTACAGGGAGGAAAAAATGTTTAGTATTTGCATTGACCACTGCCCATGACTTATATGATCTGGGGTATTTTGCTTTCTCAAAATGAAATTTATCAGTTATTTCTAATATTTTGAAAAATTTATTGTTTTTGAAAGTTTATTGAAAGTGCATGTTTATGAAAAGAAAAAGGATACATTTGTATCATGTATAAAATTAATGTCTATTTCTTGCCAAAATTAATGTATGTACGCCTGAGCCAAAAACTACATATACAAATAGAGCTAGAAAGAGTCATGAGGGAATATGCTTAAATATCATCTTATGATTAAATGTTTCCTGTTTATAGAAAGAAATAAGCACTCTATATTATTGAAGACCTGTTGGCGTCGAGTCGATTCGGACTCATAGCGACCCTATAGGACAGAGTGGAACTGTCCCATAGAGTTTCCAAGGCGCACCTGGCAGATTTTAACTGCCAACCTTTAGGTTAGCAGCCGTAGCACTTAACCACTACGCCACCAAAAAAAAAAAAAAAATTAATTCATTAAAATGGAGGTTTAGCATTCAAGGTAGCCCCTGGGTGGTACAAATGGTTACATCGCTCGGCTCCTAACCAAAAAGGTTGGATGTTCGAGTTCACCTGGAGGCACCTCAGAAGAGAGCCCTGGTGATCTCCTTCCCCCAAATCAGCCATTGTAAACCCCATGGAGCACAGTTCTGCTCTGACACACACGGGGTCACCATGAGTCTAAGTCAACTCCATGGCAACTGGCTTAAACATACAAGGAAGAGAAGAAAGAAAATAGCATAACTCTGGATTCCAAAATCCTGTCACATCATACCTCCCAAAACTGGAGGGGAGATAGAAAACATATCCTGAAAGCCACTCCACACCTGTGGCTCCGCCTTACAGATCCCTGTGCCATTTATTAACAAACTTTTCCACATGTAACAATTGGATCTAGGGAAAGGCTAAACCCTGCCTTTGTGTTAGAATCATTTCTTTTTCCCTCATTCTGAGTTCTTCTGTAGCCAGCCCCTCGGCCTCCAGAGTCTGTTTTGTTCACCGTTAGTATTTATCACATATACCGAATGCCACAGGGTGCTCAGAATTGTACAGCGAGGTTCAAAAAGAAAACACAAAATCCCTGCTGTTGCGGGGGGGGAGGGGGGCGGGGAACGAAGACCTTTAAAGGCATTCACTGAGTCTATGGACAGGAAAATACAGCAGTGACAGAACAATGAATGCGGCAGGGGGCCACTTAGACTCCCTCAGAGAGGTAGATTCTGAGGCCTATGGAAGAATGTGTGTGCTTGGGGCTCTTTCTCCCTTATAACCTGACCCCCGACTGCCTGCGTGACTTCTGACCAGCAGGCTACCTCCGTGAAGGAGCAGGTGGTAGGCCTGACAGGGAATCTGTGAGATATTCAAGTCACACCACAGGAGGAGGCAAAGTTCAGGTCCTCCTCTGTGGGCAAACGCCATTCACCCAGATTTGCACGGTGGCATTCAAGATTAGGAGAACTCTGGACGAAGGAAGACACATAATCAAATCCCATTATCTTTTATGAGAATGTCCATAAAACTGAGAATGGATGTGTGTAATGGTATGACAGTCTGCCTCAGAGGCCCCAATTTCCCCTCTCCTGTGACCCAATAAATACAATTTCCTCCTCAAGTCTGTTTTTTTTAATAAATAAAGCCAGTGGCATTCTAAGAGAGGTGTGCTTTTTCTGGGTGAGAAAGTGATGCACTTGCTTTCATTTCCTCCTGGTGTTATAATCCTTCGTCATCAGCAGTGGAGCTGAGATTGGAACACTGATTTTAATATTTCACACTTTAATTGACAATAGTTCTCCGGTATATCTACTCAGTTTGAAATTTCTCGTGACACTGTATTTTCAGCTCAACCTATTTTAATTTTTATCCTAGACTCTGTGGGATCCTATGACAGCAGGTTAAGGCTAATATTAACTACTTTTTATTTTTGGCAGATTGGTATAAACATTATTAAATAGGCCTATAAAGTTAGGTAAAATATACTTAACATCATCCTCATAGTCATTTTTGTAACCACAGTGCCTGCTATATAGCAGGTACTCAATGAACATTTGATGAAAGAATGATGGGGGGAAAACCAAAGTGAGAAGGATGAAAGAAGAGGAAAGCCTTCATATGTAATTATCAGAAAAATCTTTCCAACCATGCTTAGGTTTCCATTAAATTAATTATAATCACCAAATAGTAAAACTCCAACGGGATGCCATTATACATCAGATGATTGTGATTGGCTCCAAAAGAGCTATTGGTTATGTATTAGAAAGGAGACTATTTTAGATGCAGTCCTCCTTCCCTAAAACTTGCCATTCTTATATAAGTGGTAAATATGGCATTCAAGTTCTGCTTTCTCCAAAGAATATTTTTGCAAAGCACCCACAAATGTCATCCATCTATTTTTAAGTAGAGAGCTGCTGGATAAACAGCCGAGTCATCTAAACCCAGTGGGGAAATTCAAAGTTTAAATAAGCTATTTTATCTCATTGAAAATAAGTGGTACAGGCTGACATAGAACATACAGGTTTTTGCAATAGTTACATGTAAGTTTTCTTAATTTGAATATAAAATTCTAGCCCAAGCTGAAGAAATAGGAAAGCGTAAATATATTCTTTAATAATGGTTCTTTGAAGATTCTTTTTTTTTTTTTTGCATTTCTTTAATGTGCTTTAGGTGAAGATTTACAAAGCAAATTAGTTTCTCATTAAACAATTAATATGCATATGGTTTTGTGACATTGGTTGCCAACCCCATGACATGTCAACACTCTCCCCTTCTCGACCTTGGGTTTCCCATTTCCATTTGTCCAGCTTTCCTGTCCCCTTCTGCCTTCTCATCCTTACCCCTGGGCTGCTGTGCCTATTTAGTCTCATATTTTTTTTTTTTTTATGAGCTACACGTGTTATTGTTTGCTTTATAGGCCTGTCTAATCCTTGGCCGAAGGGTGCACCTCGGAGTGACTTCAGTACTGTTAAAAGGGTGTCCAGGGGTGGTTCTTTGAAGATTCTAATTTATGATTCTCTCATCCAGCTCTCATCAATTTCCAGTTAAAACCTGTTCCTTAGGTTTTCTTGGTAAGTGATTGAGTAGAATCTATAGACTGAGATAATGTGAAGACAATGCCAATTCTAAAATACAGATCTCTAGTGGTTATAGGTTTGGGGTTTTTTCATTTAATTTTTTAATAAAAGTGGGTCTGGGTTTTCCACAGAATTCGTTTTTTGTTAAAAGCTATATATGCTAATTGTGAAAAGTTTAAACAGTAGTATAGAGTTAAAAGTCAAAGGCTGCTATTCACCAGTTTCCACACTCCTGCTTTCCGAAGATAATCACCACTGTTATCTTTTTAACATTTTCCTCCTGAATTTTCTGCATATATTCTACACACACAAATACATATATGCATATATGTATAATTAACATATGTTCTCACACACACATATATATATATATACGTTATTGTCGTTGTTTGCCATCAAGTCTGTTTTGACTGAGAGCAAGTCTGTAGGACAGAGTAGAACTGCCCCATAGAGTTTTCTACACAATATAATCTTTAGGGGAGCGTATTACCAGGTCTTTTCTCTCTCGGAGCTGCTGGTGGGTTCGAACTGCCAACCTTTCTGTTAGCAGGTGAGCTCTTAACCATGGTACCACCAGGACTCCTTTTATATTTAAGTATATATACGTATGTACATGTTTTCTTTCTTCCTTTTTAACAAGCTAATAAACTATTGTAAATACTGTTCAGAACATGGCCCTAATTACATAATACCGTATATCGGCCATCCTTCCATGTCAGCACATGTAGGTCTACCTAGTTCCTTTTAGTAGCTGTGAAATGCTTCGTTATATGGGCGTGTTTATTCATTCAGCAAATGCCAATGATCATCTACTATGTGCCAGAGACATTCTCGGACCCTGAGAACATCAGACCAAACAAGCAAAAATCCCTTCCCTCAGGAAGATTGCATTCTAATATATAAACATCTCATCTGAGGAGCTACTATGTTAACAGTACATACTGGGGAAAGTTATTCACCCTACACACAGTGCTGTGATGAATCCTCTAGAAGGTAAACCTTTAGGAGAGTATACTAGTTGAATAGGTTGCAGAAATTATTTTTATATATTCAGTCTTTCAGTCAACGTTTTCTTTAAGGCATCAACTTCTTTAGAAATGGTTTGTAAACTTTTTATGGTTAATTAAGTGAATACAACAATATAGTTTGTACACTAAGGTACTCTATCTTTTGTAAATCCACATTGTTAAGTACCTTAATAAAGATATTAAAATTTTATCTGAATTGAATCCACCTGGGTTAGCCTCTGATAATGCTCCAAAAGGGAATTAGGGCATATGTCCCAGTTTCCTTTACCTTTGTTGACCACATGGACTAGAAACTTCTAATTTAAATATATTTCATGATACCTGAATGCCTCCTGGGAAAAGTTTTTATATCTCCTTTTGGTTTCTGTGTAACGTAAGAACAAAGAAAAGGAGTTTAGTAAATCAAAACAGAACAAATAAATGTATCTCACCACTGTAGAAAATTATACCTCCAACATAATTGGGCAGAAAATCAGTTGTTAGTTTTGTGATTCTCATTTAGAGAGCCATCCCTAAAAAATCCCAAATGGGAAAGATCACCTTTGAGATTCTCTTGCCTCTCTTACCCATATTAAAAGTGAAATCGGGTCAAAATGTACATGTGGAAGCAGCCTTGGATACTAGTGGAGGAGAAATCCAAGTGGCCAGGCAAATGGGTGTACAGGGGAGATAGGTGGTCTTGCCCACTCTGCCTTGTGATTGGGCGCGGGGGACCCACGAAGGGGCCTCCTATTGTACACCCCTCCTCCACAGTGGCCTATACACCCCCACTGTATTCTCTGTTTCAAAACTCTCCCAGGGACATCAGGGACGTTTGACTGGTTTGGGTAGAAATCAGGAAACCATTTTTTTTCTTTGATATATATGAAATATCTTCTCCTTAAAAAAAGTTTCCTGTGGACACTGCAGTACAAAACAGTTTTTTTCTGGATATTGCCCAAATCTGTATCAAAGAAAAAGAAAATAATTTTCTTTTGATAAGTGAAGTAGGATATCATAAGTGGAGCTTAATTTAAAACCTTTCTGTTAATTCAGAATGTTTTACTGTGCACAGTTCCACATCTGAGTGGGAGTTGAGTGGCTACTCAGCCAGCTGCAGTTAGGCATCTATGGATTGCAGGAAGTTGGCATTGTTCTGAGGAGGAAGCATGAACATCGGAAGGACCCTAATCAAACCAGTCACATTAGGTCAGTTTGACTCACTGCCAAAAGGAAAAGAAGAAAAAATCTCAAAAGAAAGAAAGCCTTTTTTAGATGAAATTATCTTCATTGTTACTGTCCAGGGGTGGTTCACAACTTCTGTGACAGAAAACATCACCTCTGAACAGGAAGCGTGCATTTGTGCTCATGTGCATGTGAGAGAACACTCAAGACTGAGTTCCAGTCAGTATTTGGAGACAGAAGGAAGAATGGAGAACACGTGTCATCACCGAGCACTGTGGTTACTTTTACATCCAAAGATAGTCACTTATTATCTTGCATAAGACATCCTTCCTTCATTATAGTTTTTCAGTCAGAAAGTTGGCATAGTCCAGGTTCCTGGTGTAAAATGGAAGATGTGTGGCCATACCTACATTTACAGGCCAACATCATTGGCATTTCTCTTCTACTATATTCCATTGGCATTGATACCTTGAGTGAAGCAAGTAACACATAGCCTTGACACAAAACTAAGTTCCCCAAAACTGGACGTTGTTTTGGGTCTTCCTTTCCATACATAGTAGCCACTCCATTTTTGTTCTCTACATATCCATTTCAAAAAAAAAAAAACCTTGCCGTCAGGTCAGTTCCGATTCACCGCGACCCCGTCTGTGTCAGAGTAGAACTGCTCCATAGAGTTTTCAGTGGCTGATTTTTTAGAATTAGATCGCCAAGCCTTTCTTCTGAGGTGCCTCTGAATGGACTTGACCCTCCAACTTTTTGGTTAGCAGCAGAGCGAGTTATCCATTTACATCACTCAGGGATTCCACATGTCCATATAGGAGACTGAAATTTTTACAGATTGTTGAAAGGTATTCATATAATCATTTTTTAAATTTTGTTGAGTTTCATGAATAGATAAAGAGTTGCTGTGTGATGAAATTGAAAATGAGCTGGTCCAAGAGATAGGAGATCTGAATTCTAGTCCAATTCTGCATTTATTAGCCATATAAGCATCATAATTTACATTCTGGGCATATTTCTTCATTTGTAAATGAGGGGATTGATCTTTCCCAAAGTGTGGTGTAAGTAGATACCACAGACTTGAATTTGAGAAATTAAGGAATGAAGATACTCAGGTTTCTTCACTGACATCCCAGGACCTTTAAGATGCTAGTATGTATTGACACTCTCTAAGAGAGCATTTCCCAAACCTCCTCCATCTTAGAGCCCTTTTCCACAGAGCTCGTGTGAGGATCACTGGGCCCTAAAGCATGCTTTGGAAAACACTGGGTGCGATGTGTTTTCGGATTTTATTCTACTGGTTGTGTGTGATCTGGGCCTGGGGCTCTCTGGGCCTAGTGGAGGTCCACTTGACCCTCTTGTAGGATGTGGTGGAGCTTCCCTGAAAATCCCCACAGAAAACATCCACCTGCAGCTCCCTGAATGCCAACAACTCCTTGCCTTTAGATGCCTGGTTACGTGCCCTAACACCACCACACCACACCACACCACACACACATATACTCCACACCACATGCACCCCACACCACACACACACAGCACAAATACACCACACACACCCACACACATGCACACGCATACACACCACATCACACACGCACCACATGCACACCACATCACACACACCCCACACACACGCCACACCACACACACGTACCACACACATACTGCACACATGCACACACACACCATATCACACACACACACCCCACACATGAACACACACCACACCACATCACATCACGCACACAAACAGATCACACACGCATGTCACACACACACCACATATGCACACACACACCACCACACACCACACACACACATACATCCCACACACCACATCACACACACACACCACACACACGTCACACACACACTAACTACACCACATCACACACACCACACACACACACACCCCAGCTCCTTCATGTGCTTGGCCGTTTCCTGACTTGTCCTGTTGAGGTCCCTGGCAGAAAGTCCCTTTGGATTAGTCCTTCCTACTTCCCACACCTGATCTCGTATTTCTTCCATCTGTGGGGGAAATCCAGCACTCCAGGTTTCTGCAGTTACTTCTCAATTAACTAATAAAATAATTATTATCCTGTTCTTGTTAGCTGCTGTCAGTCATCTCGGATCCTGACACATGGTGGCCCCATATGTTACAGAGTAGAACCACTCCATAGAGTTTTCTTGGCTATAACCTTTCAGAAGCAGATTGCCAGACCTTTCTTCTGTGGTGCCACTGGGCAGGTTAGGACAGACAACCTTTAGGTCAACAGCCAATCACAAACTGCTTTCTCCACCCAGGCTCTTGGTTATTACCCTAGACAATGCAATAAAAGATTCATGGGCACTGATGGGTGTTTTGTTTTGTTTTTTAATTTTATATGGCATTCTGCTTGTAACTTGGAATACAGGGATTAATAAGGACATACTCCTTGTCAGACAAATGACATCATCCCTCCCACCAAGGACCTGACAGATTGGTGGGTGAGAGAGATTTGCAAATGGTTTTAAAACTATGCGGTAACCATTACATCAATGATATGTGCAGGTCATTCAAAGAATAAATAACTCTTAACTTTCTCAGATTATCTATATATCTGTTTTATTCAATCAGGGCATTATGAAATTCTTGACCTCTTAGAAGGCACAAAAACAAACCCAGTGCCGTCAAGTAGATTCCGACACATAACAAACCTATAAGACAGGGTAGAGCTGCCCCATAGAGTTTCCAAGGAGTGCCTGGTGGATTCGAACTGCAGAAGGGCTTAAATAAAATTTAATCTATGAAATTCCTATTTATTTCATGTGCTGTGATGTCTCAGGTGACTGTAGATTTTCCTGGGTCATTTAAAAGCAAGAAACAAAAAATGCATGAATGACTCCCTTGCCCTTTTTTAAAAAATGTAAATTAAATTAATGTACATAGCAGATATTTATCTTATGCTCACCTAGTGTCAGGTGCTGTCTAGGTGCTGGGGTTCAAAGAGCACTGCAGAGGCTCACTCTGCTTGGAGTATCTTTGTGGTCCTTTAAGTACCTGTTTGTTGTTGTAGTTAGGTGGCGTTGAATCAGCTCCCACCCATAGTGACCCCAGGTATAACAGAAAGTAGTGTTACCTGGCCCTGCGCCATCCTCACAATCGTGGCTATGCTTGAGTCCATTGTTGCAGCCACTGGGTCAGTTCATCTCGTTGAGAGTCTTCCTCTTTTTCACTGGCCCTCTACTTTACCAAGCATGATGTCTTCCTCCAGTGTTTGGTCCCCCCTTGTTTCCGAGGAGCATGCTGGCTGTACTTCCTGTAAACCAGATTTGCTCATTCTTCTGCCAGACCATGGTATGTTCAGTATTTTTCACCAACACCACCTGATTCGGGAGTTGGCATTTACACTAAGGGCTTTCACCCAAACTAACCCCCTGGAAAAAAAGAAATGAGCAGATTAGGTCACATCCCAAGAGCCTTGCATATAAATATTTTTTGTTTGAGAAAACTGAGGTTAAAAGGTGTTGAGACCATGGGTCAAAATCACATATCTGATAAACAGTAGAATCAGACTTTGAAATCAGGATTACCTGGTCCAAGTTCTATATCACATTCATCATACCATGCTCCCTCTCTGTGAGCATAAGGTAAGCACTATCGTTAGGTGCCGCCGAGTCGGCCAACTCGTGGCGACCCCGACTCACGGCGACCCCGACTCACGGCGACCCCGACTCACGGTGACCCCATGCAGTCCTGCACCGTCCCCATGATTGGCTACAGATTAGACCGTTGTGATCCATGGGGTTTTCATTGACTGATTTTCAGAAGCAGATCACCAGGCCTTTCTTCCTAGGGTAAGAATAGCATGGAGGAGAAACATTCTGTTTTCTTCTGTGTCCCTTCGGTAGGTTTGCTGGGTGGAGAAGGATCGAAACATTAACTGACATTTCTTAAGGGTTCTTATGCGCCAGGCTCTTGTTTTAAAGATTCCTTAAATGGTTTCTTTAGTGTGAATTATATATCATATCAGTAGTTGGAAGTTTCAAAATTCTAATTACTAATGATTTTTTTCCTGGATCCATCTATTTCAGGGTCATGAATATTAAATGAAGGTTTTTTTCCCCCTGTTCCTAAATGTTAAATGTTTCATACTGACATTAAATATCATATGATTTAATGTTCTAGAATTAAAAAGACGGGGTCGTTCTAAGATGAATGAAAGTCTTTTTAAAAATATGTATGTATATATTTGGACTCCACCCCCAGGAGGTTGATACGTGGAAAAGCATGTAGTTTGGAAACCCTGGTGGCATAGTGGTTAAGTGCAACAGCTGCTAGCCAAAAGGTCAGCAGTTCGAATCCACCAGGCTCAAATTAGTTTCTCATTAAACAATAAATACACATATTGTTTTCTAACGTTGGTTGCCAGCCTCACGACATGTCGACACTCTCCCCTTCTCTACCTTGTGTTCCCTGTTACCAGCTTTCCTGTCCCCTCCTGCCTTCTTGTCCTTTCCCCGGTGCTGGTGTGCCCCTTTAGTCTCATTTTGTTTTATGGGCCTGTCTAATCTTTGGCTGAAGAGTGAACCTCAGGACTGAGATATAAGGGTGGGTTTTTTGGGGGGGCCGTACTCTCAGGGTTTCTCCAGTCTCTATCAGACCAGTAAGTCTGGTCTTTGTGTGTGTGTGTGTGTGTGAAATAGAATTTTGTTCTATGTTTTTCTCCAGTTCTGTCCTGGATCCTCTATTGTGATCCATGTCAGAGCAGTCAGTGGTGGTAGCCAGGCACCATCTAGTGCCGGACTCAGTTTGTTGGAGGCTGTCGTAGTTGTAGTCCACTAGTCCTTTGGACTTATCGTTCCCTTGTATCTTTGGTTTTCTTCGTTCTCCCTTGCTCCAGACAGGGTGGGACCAGTGGAGTATCTTAGATGGCCACTCACAAGCTGTTAAGACCCCAGACACTACTCACCAAAGTAGGATGTAGAACATTCTGTTTATAAACTATGTTATGTCAATTGAGCTAGATGTCCCCCAAGACCGTGGTCCCCAGCCCTCAGCCCAGTAATTCGGTCCCTCAGGGAGTTTGGATGTGTCTGTGAAGCTTCCATGACCTTGCCTTGGTCAAGTTGTGCTGACTTTCTCAGTATTGTGTCCTGTCTTAGCCTTCACAAAAGTTATCCCTTAAGTATTGTCTAGTTAGTATTTTTCTCTCCCCATGCCTCCCCTCCCTAGTAGCCATCAAAGATTGTTTCTTTCTGTGCATAAACGTTTTCATGGGTTTTTATAATAACTGTCATACAGTATTTATCCTTTTGTGATTGACTTATTTCACTCAGCATAATGCCCTCCAGATTCATCCATGTTGTGAAATATTTGCAGATTTCATTATTCTTTATCATTGGGTATTATTCCACTGTGTATAACAACAACAAAAAAAAAACCCAATGCCGTTGAGTCGATTCTGACTCATAGCGACCCTATAGGACAGAGTAGAACTGCCCCATAGAGTTTCCAAGGAGTGCCTGATGGATTCGAACTGCCGACCCTTTGGTTAGCAGCCATAGCACTTAACCACTATGCCACCAGGGTTTCCTCCACTGTGTATATGTGCCATAATTTGTTTACCCATTCGTCTGTTGATGGGCACTTAGGTGTTTCCATCTTTTTGCTGTTGTGAATAATGCTGCAGTGAACATGGGCGTGCATATGTCTATTTGTGTGACCGCTCTTATTTCTCTAGGTTATGTTCAGGAGTGGGATTGGTGGATCATATGGTATTACTATTTCTAGCTTTTTAAGGAAGCACCATATCATTTTCCAAAATGGTTGTACCATTTTACATTCCCACCAGTGATGTATAACACAGTTCCAAGCTCCCCGAAGCCTCTCCAACATTTGTTATTTTCTGTGTTTTTGATTCGTGCCAGTGATGTCAGGGTGAGATGGCATCTCATTGTAGTTCTGATTTGCATTTGATCGTGATCGTGAGCATTTCTTCCTGTGCCTGTTAGCCGCCTGAATGTCTTCTTTGATGAAGCATCTGTTCATATTCTTTGCCCATTTTTTAATTGGATTATTTGTCTTTTCATTGTAGAGGTGCTGGATTTTCCTATGGACTTCAGAGATTAGAATTTTGTCAGATTTGCCATGACCAAAATTTTTTTCGTAGTCAGCAGGTTCTCTTTTTACTCTTTTGGTAAGTCTTTGGATGAGCATAAGTGTTTAATTTTTATACGAGCCCAGTTATCTAGCTTGTCTTCTGGGGTTTGCATATTATTAGTTACAGTTTGTATGCTACTTATGCCACATATTAAGGCCTGTAGCACTGACCCTATTTTTCTTCTATGATCTTTATACTTTCAGGTTTTATATTTAGGTCTTTGATCCATTTTGTATTAGTTTTTGTGTATGGTGTGAAGTGTGGGTCCTGTTTCATTTTTTGCAGATAGACACCCAGTTTTGCCAGCACCATTTGTTAAAAAAGACTTTTTTTATCCCATTTAATTTACATCTGGGTTCTCAATTCTATTCCATTGGTCAATGTATCTGTCGTTGTACCAGTACCAGGCTGTTTTGACTACCATAGCTGTATAGTAGGTTCTGAGGTCAGGTAGGGCAAGTCCTCCTACTTTATTCTTCTTCTTCAATAGTGCTTTACTTATCTGGGGCTTCTTTCCTTTCCATATAAAGCTAATGATTAGTTTTTCCATCTCATTAAGGAATGCTGTTGGTATTTGGATCAGGCTTGCATTGTATTCGTAGATTGCTTTGGGTAGAATTAACATTTTCACAATGTTGAGTCTACCTAGGGTCACTATGAATTAGAATCGGCTCAATGGCAAGGGGTTCCAGATGACATGTTTAAAGTGATCAAAATGAAGTCTCATCATCCTTGCTTCTGACTGTATTTTCTCCAAAATTTATTTGTTTGTTCTTCTGGCAGTCCTTGATATATTCAATATTCTTCACCAGTACCACAATTCAAATACCACCTGTCTGTCAGTTTATTGTACTATGGTGGCTTGCATGTTGCTGTGATGCTGGAAGCTATGCCACCAGTAATTCAATGGAGCTTCCAGACGAATACAGACTAGGAAGAAAGACCTGATGATCTTCTTCTGAAATAAATATTTATGGATAACAACACAACAGTGCCAGATTTAGTGTTGAAAGATGAGCCCCCAGCATTTGGAAAGCCAACAGGTAGGCCTTCAATATGCCAGAGAGGCATATTAAAAATGAGGGGTTGCATTAAAAACTAAGAAAGGGCTCTGTATTAGGTTATTTCCTAATTGAAATAATAGTCAATTGAAATAAATAGAAGATATTTATGATATAAAGGACAGAACATCTAGAAAGAAACTCAAAAAAGACACAGAAGAGCTAAAGGGCACAATCAGCCAACTTGACCTTATAGGCATATAAAGAACACTCCACCCAACAGCTGCAAAGTACACATTCTTTCCCAACACACATGGAATATTCTCCAGAATAGACCACATCTTGGGCCATAGAGCAACACTCAACAAAATACAAAACACTAAAATAATACAAAGTATTGTCTCTGACCACAATGCCATCAAAGTAGGAATTAACAACACTATAAGCAAGGAAAAAGAATCAATTTCATGGAAACTGAATAACGCCCTGCTTAAAAACCACTGGATAATAGAAGAAATCAGAGATGGAATCAAAATATTCTTAGGATCAAACAAGAGTGAAAACACATCACACGAAAACCTTTGGAACACAGCAAAGGCAGCTCTCAGGGGTGAATTTATAGCAATAGATGCACACATCGAAAGAGAAGAAAGGGAAAAAAATAAAAATATTAGCCACACAACTTGAACAAATAGAAAGAGAACAGCAAAAGAAGCCCACAGCCACGAGAAGAAAGGAAATAATAAAAATCAGAGCAAAAATAAATGAAATAGAGAATAGAAACAATCAACAAAACCAGAAGTTGGTTCTTTGAAAGGATCAACAAAATCCACAAACCATTGGCCAAACTGATAAAAGAAAAATAGGAGAGGACACAAATAGCCCAAATAGGAAATGAAATGGGGGACATTACAACAGACCCAAGTGAAATTAAAAGGGTCATAACAAAGTATTATGAAAAACTATACTCCAAAAAATTTGAAAACCTAGAGGAAATGAACAAATTTCTAGAAACACACTACCTACCCAAACTAACACAAAATGATTTTGAAAATCTGAACAGACCCATAATAAGAGGAGAGATTGAAAAGGTAATTTAAAAAAAAAAAAAAAAAACTCCCAACAACAAAAAAACCCTGACCCAGATGGCTTTACTGGAGATTTCCACCAAACATTTGGAGAAGAGCTTACACCAGTAATATTCAAACTATTTCAGAACTTAGAAATGGAAGGAATACTTCTGAATTCATTCTATGAAGCCAGTATAACCCTAATACCAAAACCCCGGAAAAGACACCACAAAAAAAAGAAAATTACAGACCAATATCTCTCATGAATATAGATGCAAAAATTCTCAACAAAATTCTAGCCAATAGAATTCAGCATCATATCAAAAAAATAATACACCACAACCAAGTAGGATTTATACCAGGTATGCAGGGATGGTTCAACATTAAAGAAAATCAATCAATGTAATCCACAACATAAATAAAAGGAAAAAAAAGAATAACATGATCATCTCAATCATCACAGAAAAGGCATTTGACAAAGTTCAACACCCATTCCTGATAAAAACTCCCAATGAAATAGGTATAGAAGGGATATTTCTCAAAATAATAAAGGGCATCTATGCAAAACCAACAGCCAACATCATTCTTAATGGAGAGAGGCTGAAAACATTCCCCTTGAGAACAGGAACAAGACAAGGATGCCCTTTATCACCACTTCTATTTAACATTGTGCTGGAAGTCCTAGCTAGAGCAATAAGTGAAGAAACAGATATTAAGGGTATCCAATTGATAATGAAAAAGCTAAACTGTCCCTATTTGCAGATGATATGATACTATACATAAAAAACCCAAAAGACTCCACGAGAAAACTACTGCAACTAATAGGAAGATTTAGCAGATTAGCAGGATACAAGATAAACATACAAAAATCAGTTGGATTCCTATACGCCAACAGAGAGAATGGCGAAAAGGAAATCAGGAAAACAATACCATTTATAATAGCCCTTAAAAAAATAAAATACTTGGGAATAAATCTAACCAGGGATGTAAAACTACAAAACTACAAAACCCTACTGCAAGAAACCAAAAGAGATCTACATAAATGGAAAAAACATACCATGCTCATGGATAGGTAGACTCAACATTGTGAAAATCACAATTCTCCCCAAGGGATTTTCAAATACAATGCAATCCTGATCCAAATACCAACAACATTCTTTAAAGAGATGGAAAAACTTATCATTAACTTTATATGGAAGGGGAAGAAGCCCTGGATAAGTAAAGCACTATTGAAAAAGAAGAATAAAGTGGTAAGACTCGCACTACCTGACCTTAGAACCTACTATACAGCTACAGCAGTCAAAACAGCCTGGTACTGGTACAACGACAGATACATTGACCAATGGAACAGAATTTAGAACCCAGGTGTAAATCCATTCACCTACGATCTTTGACAAACATCCAAAGTCTATCAAATGGGGAAAAGGCAGCCTTTTTAACAAATGGTCTTGGCAAAACTGTATGTCCATCTGCAAAAAAATGCAACAGGACCTATACCTCACACCATATACAAAAACTAATTCAAAATGGATCAAAGACCTAAATATAAAGCCAAAAACTATGAAGTTCATAGAAGAAAAATAGGATCAACGCTACAGGTCCTAATACACAGCCTTAAAAGGAAATAAACCACAACCAACAACACAAAAATTCTAGAAGATAAGCTAAATAACTGGGGTCGTCTAAAAATTAAACACTCATCAAAAGACTAAAAAAAGAAACTACAGACTGGGAAAAAAAAATTAGCTATTACAAATCAGACAAAGGTCTAATCTCTAAAATCTACAAGAAAATCCAACACCCCTACAACAAAAAGACAATACAATTAAAAAATGGGCAAAGAAAATGAACAGACACTTCACCAAAGAAGACATTCAAGGAGCCAATAGGCACATGAGGAAACACTTGCTATCACTAGCCATTAGAAAAATGTAAATCAAAACCACAATGAGACACTATTTCACCCCAGCATACTAACACAAATCAAAAAAACAGGAAATAGCAACTGTTGGAGAGACTGTGAGGAGATCAGAACTCTTATGTACTGCTGGTGGGAATGCAAAATGATACAACCAGTCTGGAAAACAATATGGCACTTCCTTAGAAAGCTGGAAATAGAAATACCATATGATCCAGCAATCCCACTCCTGGGAATATATCCTAGAGAAATAAGAGCTGTCATGCAAATAGACATATGCACACCCATGTTCATTGCAGCATTGTTCACAATAGCAAAAAGATGGAAACATCAACAGATGCACATCAACAGATGAATGGATAAACAAACTTTGGTACATACATACAATGGAGTATTACCCAACAATAAAGGACAACAATGAATCCGTGAAGCATCGCATAACATGAATAAATCTGGAGGGCATTATGCTGAGTGAAATAAGTCAGTCACAAAAGGACAAATATTGTATGAGACCACTACTGTACTGAAAAGGTTTACACACAAAAAGAAACAATCTTTGATGGTTACAAGGGAGGGGAGGGGTGGGGATGGAAAAACCCTAAGTAGACAATAAATAAGTGGCAACTTTGGTGAAGAGTAATATGGTACACAATACTGGGGAAGCCAGCACAACTTGTCCAAGGCAAGGTCATGGAAGCTCCCTAGACACATTCAAACTCCCTGAGAGACTGAATTGCAGGGCTGAGGGCTATGGGGACCATGGTCTTGGGGAACAACTAACTCAATTGCCGTAACATAGTTTATAAAGAAAATGATCTATGTTCTACTTTGGTGAGTAGCGTCTGGGGCCTTAAAAGCCTGTGAGTGGCCATCTAGGATACTCCACTGGTCTCACCCCTTTGGGAGCAAGGAAGAATGAAGAAAACTAAAGATACGAGGGAAAGATTAGTCCAAAGGACTAACGGACCACATCTACCATGGCCTCCACCAGACTGAGTCCAGTACAACTAGATGGTGCCTGGCTACCACCACTGATTTTTCTGACAGGGATCACAATAGAGGGTCCAGGGCAGAGCTGGAGAAAAATATAGAACAAAATTCTAACTCAAAAAGAAAGACCAGACTTGCCTGACAGAGACTGGAGAAACCCTGATAGCATGGCCCTGGACACGCTTTCAGCTCGGTAATGAAGTCAGTCCTGAGGTTCACCCTTCAGCCTAAGATTGGACAGGCCCATGAAACAAAACAAGACTAAAGGTGCACACCAGCCTTGGGAGAAGGACTAGAAGGCAGGAGGGGACAAAAAAGCTGGTACTAGGGATCTCAAGGTTGAGAAGAGAGAGTGTTGACATGTCGTGCGGTTGTTAACCAATGTCATAAAACAATATGTGTACTAACTGTTTAGTGAGAAACTAGCTTGTTCTGTAAACCTTCATATAAAGTACAAGAAAAAAAAAAAGATATTTACCATAGACCTCAAGCTCTGTTGTGTTTATCTTGCAATCCTTTAGGATGCTTTTAGTGTTATATTTCACTGGAACTTAGAGCCAACTCTTGCTGCTGGGTGATGTGTGTTCTGTGCCATTACTTTGAGGTCTTTTGGTTGTTCCAAGCATGCATCTAATACTGACTACTTGTTACAGTTTTCAAAATGTTGTAGCATTATAACTGCCAACACCTTAATGCTTAACTATGCTCAGTTTAATACTTACTAATGTTCAGTGGAAAAATTACTGTTACTAAGTTTTGAAACTCTTACAGATAGCATGTTTGATGAAACGTGTGTAGACATTTGAGCAAGACAAACCCGGCTTTCCATTCTGGCTCTCATTTGCTAGCTGTAAAATTTAGTGTAAGTTATCTAATAACCTCTCAATTTTCTTATCTTTGAGATGGGATTAATAAACACATAGGGTTTTGTATTCAATGAAAAAATGTGTGTGCATCGTTATTGTTGTTGCTAAGCTAGCTGTCATTAAATCAGGCCCGACTCATGATGACCCTTTGCACATAGAATGAAACACTGCCCAGTCCTGGGTCATCCCCGTGATTAGTTGTGGATCAGACTCTTGTGATCCATTGGGTTTTCATTGGCTGATTTGCAGATGTAGATTGCCAGGCCTTTCTTCCTATTCTGCCTTAGTCTGGAAGCTCCACTGAAGCCTGTTCAGTATCATAGCAATGTGCCAGCCTCCACTGACAGACAAGCAAGGCTGCACATGTGGTTCACTGATGGAACTCGAACCCAGGTCTCCCACGTGGAGGACAAGAATTCTACCACTGAACCACCAATGCCTCATGTGTGTATTACCAGTACCAGTGGCCGTGGAGTCACTTCTGACTCACGCCGACCCCACGTGTGTTAGGGATATTAACCTGGTTACCAGCAGGCCTTGAAGCTACATGTTCCATGTTGATATGCTGAATGGGAGAGGAATATCTTTGTCCTAGGATTCAAGAAAAGGCCCAGAGGCTCATGCTGATGGACCCACCGGCTTAGGTCCCATGCTAAGTCCTGACCCAAGCAGTGAAGCTAGGGGAATGTGATGTGCTACCTGGCTTAGCCCAACCGATGCCTGCGCTATGCCTTGAGGAAGGGAGGAAAGTTTCCCCAAAGCAAAATCAGGGGGGCAGGAAAGCCCACCAGTGTCCACTGTAGTCAAAACACAGTGTTGATACTTAATAAAATTCGCTTCCCTTCCTGGTCCCCACACCACACTGGGGCCCAGTATCTTAACTCCTGTTTTTTGATGCAGTGTCACAGGGCATCTGCCTAGCAGATAGTGCTCCATTTGTCGTCTGCCGTCACCTCAGTAACATTTGCCACCAGCACTCAAAGGCCACAGAGTCCCCTTCCTCTGAGGGCCACAGGTGCTGCCCTGTGTTTCTCTCACCGTACCTTTTCTCAGTGGGCTTAACGCGCATTCCTTCAACAGCCTGCCAGGGCAATTTTACCACAAGGGAAGAGGATCTATGCAAAGATACTTCAAACCCAGTGGGTCATTAGAGCTGCCGCAATTTAATACGCAACTCAGCTTGACTTGTTTTACAGCTATTTTTAACCATTTTCTTCATCCATCTCCCAGATTTGCCTGATCCACTTAAAACTTGTAAACCCCTTTGAGGCCACAGACTGTTTTATAAATTACTGCTGGATTACCTGGCACCTGCTATGTTGCTAAGTACACTGTCCAAAACCAAATCCACTGCCGGCAAGGCGATTCCAACTCATAGACACCCTGTGGGACAGAGTAGAACTGCTCCATGGGGTTTCCAAGGCTGTAATCTTCATAGAAGCAGACTGCCACATTCTTCTTCCAAGGAGCAGCTGGTGGGTTCAAAGCGCCAGCCTTTTGGTTAACAGCTGAGCACTTTAACCCCTGGGCCACCAGGACTCCTAAGTACACTGTAGATACCTCTAAGCATGTGTGGATGAGAATAATTATATAGGGTCACAGTGAACAAAGCACCATTGCACTCCGCTGTTGGCAAAGTTCTCGTCTTTCCAGAGCGTTTAGAAAGGTTATTTGGAGGGAGATGCGGCAAAGGGTAAAAGCCTTATTTAAAAAGAGGTGGGTAATTACTCTCATACTTAAAAGGTAATTTTAAGGAATCTGAAGGAAATTAAGTTTTACACACACTCCGGGCTTCAAGGGGAGTTACGAAGGACGGTTGCCAGGGAAATCATCCCCTGATTGGAAGGAAAATGGCAATCACACCTGGGGATCTGCACGCTGTATCTCTGTAATTTTCCTATTCTTGCTCTTTTTTCTGCTTTTGCTATGAGAAGAGCAAGCTAAAAGACTACAGGGACATTTGTGCCAAGTCACATTTGTCAAGTTGAAAGCTGTGTGTCACAGAAAAGCAGTTCTCCCAGCTGCAAAGAAGATGCAAAGGAACCCAGCAAGCAGGATGCTGAGAGCTCGCTTATAAGTGCTTAGGAGGTTCGATGTGACAGCCATTCCTGCGAGAAGCTGTAAGCAATTAAGACGTTAAAATCTGGGGTGAAGCCTGCTTGCAAATGCTGAAAGGCCGCGCTTGCAAGGTGTGGCCGTCCTGTAAGTCTTCTACTCCCCAAATACAGCTGAGAAGGGAGCCACCAAACTGTGAAACAGCAGACGCTGTTCATAATTATTTTAGGTGTTTATTATTTTAAATCCTCTTTTAACAGTGCTACCAAATAAGTGATAATATTTAGGCTTAGTTCAATAGTCATATAATAACATTACAGTTGAGTGGGATCATGCGCTCCGTTCTCTTTTTAGTTCATTCATTCATTCACTCAATCGACATACATTCATCAGAAGCAGGGTGATACCATGAAAAGCTTCGGTGTCAAACAAATGCAGACTCTTACTAGTTATTACGACCTTGGAGAGGTCATTTCACCTTTTCGAGTCTCAGTACTGCAGGATTAAAATGGAATAATAACGCCTATACTATAGGACTGCCGTGATGATGAAAATTAAGTACTATGTACACAGCTCTGAACCCTTTAAGGGTATTCTGTGTCAGATCCCTAGCTCACCTTTTATGAATGCAGGCTCTCTTCCTCCATTTCGCCTATTTCCTATTTTCTCCTATTTCCTCTTTCTCACAAAGCTCAACCAATCTCCTTCATATACCTGGTGGCTTTCATTTAAATTGCTTAGGGAAAAATAAATAGTTGCTGAGAGGTAGCCTTGCAAATATAAACCAATTAGTGATAGCCACCATATTAATCAACATTCTGCCTTGCTAGGTTGTCTTTATTTCTACCTAATCAACCAAATACCTAAGTTGTTTCTCCCAGCTTCCTTGGTTCCTGATAAAATAGACCTTAGCCTTCCAAATCCAGTCGCCATCTGGTCGATTCCGACGCATGAAGGCCTCATGTGTGTCAGAGTAGATCTGTTCTCCACAGGGTTTTCAATGGCTGGTTTTTCAAAAGTAGATTGCCAGGAGTTTCTTCCAAGCCACCTGTGGGTGAATTCAAACCCCCAATTTTTTGGTTAGCCATCAAACATATTACCGTATTTTTACCCAAATAATGTGCACCTTCTACGTTTGTTTGCCAGCTACTCCCTCCCCCCACTGAGGTATTTTTGTAAGCACCACTATCCCTTTTTTTTTTTTTTTCACATGTTGCTGCAATGCCTCATGAAAATACCTCTTGAGGGGGAGGGAGCTGTTGGCAAACAAATGTAGAGGGTGTATGTTATTTTCGTATTTACGGTAACCATTTGCACCTACCAGGGACTCCACCTCAGCCTTCGGTTGCATCCATTTTCCTCCTGACTCTGTGTAGCCCAGATCTGTGCACGGAATTTCCTCAGCCTACCCTTGTATATCTTAGGACAGGACATACGTTCCATTTTAGGTGTCCCAGCTTTCTAAGAGTCTTCATTTCTCTTGTGGCTCTCAGACTTCCCAAAATCTCACACACCTCTATCACTCCAAACCTCCCTACCCAACTTCCCACCCTGAGGTGACCTGCCCTTGAGAGTCCTTCACACATGGCTTCGTCTCCCAGCCACCGCTGACACAGAACGTCTGACTAATTCTTTAGTTACGCTTTGACAATCGCAGTCCAGCCAAACAGTACTCAAACCACATGTGCTTTTGAAGAGCCTTTTTATAAATAAGCATTCCCATGTCTGAAATAGCATTTCTTGTTGCTTTTATTTCAAGGCATTCCATTATTTCAAATCAAATCTATTATTTGTTTTGGTTTTGTTTTTGTTTTCCCTCCAGACAGACTTTTCTTAAAAAATAAAACCAGTTGCCGTCATGTCGACTCTGACTCATGGCGACCCCACATGTGTCATAATAGAACCGTGCTCCATGGGATTTTCAATGGCTGACTTTTCAGAAGTAGATCACCAGGCCATTCTTCCGAGGTTCCAAAATAACAATTGTTCTCAAAAGACAACCAACTTTGGTGAGGATAAGACAGTGCATAATACTGGGGAAGCCAGCACAATTTGACCAAAGCAAGGTGATGGAAGCTTCATAGACACAGCCAAACTCCCTGAGGGACGGAATTACTGGGCTGAGGGCTGGGACCATGGCCTCAGGGGGACATCTAGCTCAATTGGCATAACATAGTTGATAAAGAAAATGTTACACATCCTACTTAGGGTGGGTAGTGTCGGGGATCTTAAAAGCTTGTGAGCGGCCATTTAAGATACTCCACTCTTTCACTTAAAGCACAATAAAAATTATTATATAAAAAAAAATGATACTCCACTGGTCCAACCCCACTGGGAGCAAGGGAGAATGAAGAAAACCAAAGACACAAGGGGAAGATTAGTCCAAAGGACTAATGGACCACAACTATCACAGCCTCCACCAGACTGAGTCCAGCACAACTAGATGGTGCCCAGCTACCACCACCAACTGCTGTGACAGGGATCACAATAGAAGGTCCAGAACATAGCTGGAGAAAAATATAGAACAAAATTTTAACACAAAAAACAACCAGACTTACTGGTCAGACAGAGACTGGAGAAACCCCAAGAATATGGCCCCTGGATACCCTTTTAACTCAATA
Source organism: Loxodonta africana (assembly GCF_030014295.1). Taxonomy (NCBI): domain Eukaryota; kingdom Metazoa; phylum Chordata; class Mammalia; order Proboscidea; family Elephantidae; genus Loxodonta; species Loxodonta africana. The sequence goes on from NC_087352.1 coordinate 94,660,715, forward strand.
CTGAAGTCACTCCTGAGGTTCACCCTTCAGCCAAAGATTAGACAGGCCCATTAAACAAAACGAGACTAAAGGGGCCCACCAGCTGAGGGGCAAAGACGAGAAGGCAGAAGGGGACAGGAAAGCTGGTAATGGGGAACCTAAGGTGGAGAAGGGGAGAATGTTGACATGTTGTGGAGTTGGCAACCAATGTCACAAAACAACACGTGTACTAATTGTTTAGTGAGAAACTAATTTACTCAGTAAACCTTCATCTAAAGCACAATTAAAAAAAAAAAAAAAGAGCCTAAACACATCTGTATGAAACAGGAAAGTATAAAAAGTGATCCAGAATAACTGAAAAAGGAACAAATAAAATTCCTAAATAAAAACTATAATAATCTCAATTAACAATTCAATGGATATGTTTGGCAATACATACAATACTGAGAGAATTTGTGAACAGGAAAAAAAAAAAAAAGACAGCCTAGATCTGAATATGCGGGGGAATGATCTCTGGACTGTGACTGGCAGCCCCTACTTAGGCACTGAGTCACCTTGAACTAGTTACTTATCTCTCTGGACTCCAAAGTCTTTATTTGACCAGCTGGAATTACAATACTCCTCTAATCTCACATGGTAGTTGTAAGAATCACAAAACAGTATATTAATTTATGGTTTTGACACAGATTCTTGAGACAGACGAGTGCTGCTCTTAGTGAGTTGCCCGTACTCAATATGAACATTAAAACCAAACCAAACCTGTTGCCATAGAGTTGATTCCAACTCATGACAACCCCACATGTTTCAGAGTAGAACTGTGCTCCATAGGGTTTTCAATGGCTGTAATCTTACCGAAGCAGTTCGCCGGGCCTTTCATCTGCAGTGCTACTGGGTGGATTTGAACCGTCAGCCTTTCGGTGAGTAGTTGAACACAAACCATTTGCACTTCCCATGGACCTGAAAATATGAACATTAAGTTTTGTAATTACTTTCCCAAGGATACACACATTTCTTGTTCTTATTTTCATACCTATTTTGTAAAAGAGTATTTAATTAATTTGAAGACATACTTTTCACGTTTTAATATCTCTGTTATTGGGATCCATTTTACAATCGATGGAGTGTCAGATTTTAATTGGGATGGCCGCCATCTATCCTTGCCATGTCTTCTCATAAGACTTTTAGGATCAAGAGACTCCTGGCCAAGAAACAAAAGCAGAATCACCCCACTCCCCAGTGAATTCAAATGAAAACTGGTAATGAAATCAGGTAGAACTCCAAGAGGAGACACTGGAGAAGAACCAAGCTGGGTCTATAAGGAGCCCCACATGTGGTGGCACCCAGATTTACCCCTCTGTCAGGATCACTAGCATTCTACCATATCAAGTTGAAAATTTCACCACAATCTTTACAATTGAACACGTGTTGGGAAAGTTCTGGTTTCTTCCTTTATTTTATGCTCCCACATTATGAGCTTGACCCCACTAATAAATGTGTGAGAACTTTGTTTTGAAAAAACAAATTTTCTCAACAGACATCAGTTTTTTCTTAATTGTACAAAAAAATATATCTTTTTTTTTTTACATTGATTTTAACTGAGGTTTTTTACATATTCGGTAAAATATGGCACTTTGATCTTCAAGGAAAGCGGAAGATGGGTAAAATATACAACAACTAGTCTATTCAAAATGAAAACTTTATTAACCAAATAGGGATAGGACCCAAAAAAATCTACAAAGTATTTAAGACACTGAGAACAGACACTATTACTTTAAATCATGCACCTTGTAAAAGCTCCCTTTGGCAAAAGATTTTTAAGGGTCCCTAGTTGTTTGTCCTATATCAGAAATCTAGGCAATGTATATGTGGCTTGTTCTTTAAGCAAAATGAACTTACTTAGGAAATTTACGGCTTTAAGTACTGGGATGATTCACTTTTTGCAATACTGCTCACCTTTTGACTTTAACAGAAACCCTGGTGACATAGTGGTTAAGAGCTATCGCTGCTAACCAAAAGGTTGGCAGTTCAAATCGACCAGGGGCTCCTTGGAAACTGTATAGGGCAGGTCTGCTCAGTCCTGCAGGGTTGCTATGAGTTGGAATCGACTGGGCGGCAATGAGAGAGTTTTTGTTTTGTTTTGTGTTTTACTTTAAAGACGTAGAAATCTTTCTCTCTAATCAGGTATTGTTTGACTTGAATTACCATGTAACCTTGATTTTCATTCCTTTGGGATAGCCACACACACACATCTCTAAGATTTCTTTAACAAACAATTGCCAAGGAGTGTTTTAGAGTCAAAAAAGGCCTATAGCTGACTTTAATGAGCCAAAAGCAAACCCATTTTTTGAGTCCTTGGGTGGCGCAGTGGGTAAGCACTGGACTACTAACTGAAGTGTTGGCAGTTCAAATCCTCCCAGATGCACCTTGGAGGTTAGGCCTGGCTTGGGTTGCTGTGAGCTGGAATTGACTCAGTGGCAGCTAAAAACAACATTCAAGACCTTAGACTGAAACAGATTGCATACATAAACAAATAAAAAAATAATAGTACAGTCTTGTTTTCATGTGAAGACACTGCCTCTATAGCTAAGAAATCTTGGTCTTGGCCAGCCTAATTTCCTTCAAAAGTCAGTAATGAGATATGATTATACTTTTTGTTTGAATAAGTATGGTGAAAAGAATACAACCCTGACACACACCTTTCCTGACTTTAAACCACGCAGTATCCCCTTGTTCTGTTTGAACAACTGCCTCTTGATCTATGTATAGTTTCCTTATGAGCACAATTAGGTGTTCTGGAATTCTCATTCTTAAAAATGTTACCCATAATTTGTTATGATTCATACAGTCATATAATCCAAGAAACTGGACTATATGAAGAAGAACAGGGCATCAGGATTGGAGCAAGACTCATTAACAACCTGGGATATGCAGAAGATACAACCTTACTTGCTGAAAGTAAAGAGGACTTGAAGCACTTATAAAGAAAATCAAAGACCACAGCCTTTAGTATGGATTACACCTCAACATAAAGACAACAAAAATTCTCATAACTAGACCAATAAGCAACATCATGACAAATGAAGAAAAGATTGAAGTTGTCAAGGATTTCATTTTACTTGGATCCACCATCAACACCCATGGAAACAGCAGTCAAGAAATCAAAAGACGCATTGCACTGGGCAAATCTGCTGTGAAAGACCTCTTTAAACTGTTGAAAAGCAAAGATGTCACCTTGAAGACTGACCCAAGCCATGGTGTTTTCAGTTGCCTCGTATGCTTGCAAAAGCTGGATGATGAATAAGAAAACTGAAGAAGAACTGACGCCTTTGAATTGTGGTGTTGGCAAACAATATTGAATATACCATGGACTGCCAAAAGAACGAACAAATCTGTCTTGAAATAAGCACAACCAGAGTTCTCCTTAGAAGCAAGGATAACAAGACTACGTCTCACATACTTTGAACATGTTATCAGGACATGTTATCAGTCCCTGGAAAAGGACATCACGCTTGGTAGGGGGGCAGCAAAAAAGAGAAAGACCCTGAATGAGATAGATTGACACAGTGGCAGCAATAATGGGCTCGAGCATAACAATGACTGTGAGGATGGCACAGGACCAGGCAGTGTTTTTGTTCTGTTGTACATAGGATTGCTATGAGTCGGAACCAACTCGATGGCACCTAACAACAACATACTTTTTGTTTAATTGTACTTAACCGTTTAAAATATAACTTTAATTAGACAGCCTTTTTGAAAATAAGAAAACTCATGCCTAGAAGGGTTACAGACACACAGGAAGTGACAGAACTAAGAGTAGGTGTTTAATTGTTTATTAAATAATGTATTGTACTGCTTTCTTCAATTCTAATTTAGGCACATAAAGCTATAAACTTCCCTCTAAACACTGTTTTAGCTGCATGCCACAAATTTTGATGTGTTTTATTTAAACTGTCGTTCAGTTCAATACAGTTAACTGTAGATTAAAACACTAGCATTATCTCCTGAGGGACTTATTCTGTATGGCTTTAGCTCACAGACCTCCCAGAGCTACTATGCCCCTCTTTCAACTGAGTCTGAAAAAACCTAGAGGGAAAAACAAAAACAAAAGCTAGCAGTAGCAGAAAATTGTCTACTTCCAAAGGTTCGAGAACAAAGATGTTTATCTTTTATTGCCATTTTTCTTCTCATAGAGGAGATGTATATATATATATATAAACACTGGTGACATAGTGTTTAAGAGCTATGGCTACTAACCAAAAAGTTAGCAGTTCAAATCCACCAGGTGCTCCTTGGAAACTCTGTGGGGCAGTTCTACTCTGTCCTATAGGGTTGCTATGAGTTGGAATTGATTCGACAGTAATGAGTTGAAAGATAAATAAATAGGTAGGTCGATCAGTCAATAGATAATATTTTCTATGTATAATTACCTATGTATTCCATTTACATTATATTCTTATACTAGAATATCTACTCTAATGAATAAAAGAATATCAGCTAATATGCTGCTGCTTTTTAATCCCCAAGATATTTATGGTGCTCCGTGATCAGCTGCTAACCAAAAGGTTGACATTTCAAATCCACCAGCTGCTCCTTGGAAACCCTATGGGGCAGTACTTCTCTATCCTATAGGATCACTATGAGTCAGAATTGACTCGATGGCAACAGGTTTGGTGTTTTTGGTTTATACTTAAAAAGTGTCCATGAACAGACAGGCTTCTAATTATTATTCTCAGATTTGATTGTGCTTTGAAGCTCACAATCTGCATTGCCACACATGCCTATTCATTATACATGTATTATCATTCCCATTTTACAGATGGAAAAGCTGAGTCACAGAGGTGCAGTGTCTTATCCAAGCCACACATTCATTCATTCATTCCTTCAGGGACATGTTTGCCTACAAACTTATTACATTTCTGGCACTGTACTAGGAATACAGAGATAAATAGACACTTGCCCCCCTTCACCTTTCCCTACCCGCCTCTCCCCCACTTCTGTGACTGTGAGCTAGACAGAGTAGAGCCTTTATGCAACCCAGGTCCCCTGACCCCAGCCACCAGCTTTGAGAGTCCTCATGTATGTGGAGGCTAGGGACAAGGTTTCTAAAAAGAATCTTCTCTGAATACAAAAATTGTTCCCATGGAAATTCCTTCCCCCTAAGATTTCTGCTTTGTGAGCCAAAAGGAAGCGAGGTTGCCCAGGGCTGCAGCTTGGTGTCTCTGTCCTCCGGAATAGAAGACAAAGAGCCACCAGCACAGAGAGCTGTATCTTGCTTCTTAATGGGGGATTCTAGCTTTAAAATGACAGGAAAAGGCAGTGTATTAGGAATTTAACTAGGGTTTTGATTAACGTATTTCCATTATTTCTGTCCATCCATTACTAGTGAAAATTGAGAGCAAGCATCAGTCTTCTGGGAAAACCAATTTTATCCATAGTTAGGGCACATCTCTGTATTCGGTCCTGGGCTGGGAGCTGGGATTCATGCAGAACACATAAAACAGCAATTTAGTGAGCGCTTCTGTGTGCTTTCTGTGCACTATCTCATTTAATTCACACAGAATTCTATGGAGGGAAACAGACAAGGAAACTGAGGCACAGGAAGCTAACTAACTTGTTTAAGGCTGTAACTAGTAACTGGCACCACAGGAACTCAAGCCAAGGCAGTCTAACAGCAAAGCCCATGCTTCTAACCTTTGGCAATACTGCTCCCCACAATTTCATCAAGCTTACAAAGCAGCTGGAGAGATGAAACCAAGGCACATAAAATAAGTTGTGTTTATAAAATCCATTTTATGATTATGAAAACAAGTACTCAGCATGGTCGTAGATCAGGGGTTGGCAAACTGCTCCTGTGGGTCCTAAGTCTCTGTCACAACTACACAACTCTTCCCCTGTAGCTGAAAACCAGCCAACGGCAATATACAATAAATGGGCATGGCTGTGTGCCAATAAAACTTTATTTACAAAAACAGACATGGGGCCAGATTTAGTCTGCAAGCTATGGCTGACCCCTTATGTAGATGATAGATGCTTTAGATTTTAGGAAAGGAAAAGATCAGTTTAGACTGGAGCAGTTGGAGGGAACTTCAGGAGGCCTGAGTTCAGCTTGAAGTGGACATGAGACAGGCCTCCAAGATCCCACGTGATCTGGCCCCATCCCCCTCTAGCCTCTCTGCGTATCACTTGCTCAGTACTTTCTAGCCATGCTGGCATTTTTTTCCCTGTGCTTTGATTACACCAAGCTAATTCTTACTCCAGGGACTTTGCATTGGCCGATCCTTCTGCCTACGAGCCCCTCCTTCACATCTTCCCAAGGCTGTATCCTTGGTCATCAGATCCCCTCACAGATATGACCTAGTTGGGGAGGCTTCTCTGAGGAACAGTAAAAGCAGCCCCAACCACCGCTCTCTGTCACATCACCCCATTTTATTTTCCTCAGAGTATTTACGCTATCCAAAATTGTCTGTTCCTTTACCGGTGTACTCATCTACCATCTGTCTTTCCCTGCTCTCCTTCTAGAATGTGAGCTTCATGGAATGGCGCCATAGTTTGGATTGTTCTATATTTGTTTGATTTCTCTCTGTCCCCAGCTCCCAGTCCATGGCTGGCAAATAATCAAAAAATACTTGCAGAAGTAGAGAAAGAAGCCAGGGAGAGAAGGAGGCTTAAAGAGAAACTATAAGCATGCCACATTCGGTGCTGTTTTGTTGTATCCTGGCTGTGACTGAATAGACTGTTGCCCTCATTTTTTTTTTTTTTTTCTCATTAGAAAGGCCAAACATCAGTGCCTATGATGCTGTTTCCATTAAAAAAACACCCTCATCCTGGAATAAGAGGAGAAAGCCACTGGTTGTGTTGTTTCTTGCTCAGGGGTCAGTCTTTGGTACTTATGAACAATGACACATGGTTAAATTATAGACTGTACCTGAAATAGAAAAAAAGCACACTAACCCTCAATTTGTTTTATCAAAAATAAAGCTCGCTATTGGAGCAGCTAAACATAAGCATTAAACAAGTAAGCCTCATTTTCTCTAATCCATAACTATTTATTAGATTGCTTTTTTTTTTTTTTTTTTTTTAATGTTTTTTGTGTCCAACCACCTCCTAGGCTGGTGCAGACAAGCAGGATATTAGGCTGGCCTAGCCTCCACAGGGCCCAACTCCTTTCCTCTGTGTTCCTGTTCCCCGCTTCTTACCAAAGCCTCCGATCCCTTCAACCTCTGTGCCAGCCATAGAGAGGGCTTTCTCAGACAGCTGTGAGGTAAACCTCTCCTTTGGGTTTCCCTGAAGCAGAAAGACACAGCAACCTTTGACTAGCTCCCTATAGCAGCTACGGCCACACAATTGACCTCTCTTTCCAACCAGAAGCGAATAACATTTCACTCTTTGGGTCCCTTACAAAATGGCATGCTTTCTCAGAAAATTATGTACCTGAGCAATGGCTCTCTTTTTTGCTTTAGATTTTAAGAAACTCAGAATCAAAACTGTGGCTCGATTATAGCAATTTGACTGGTCCTTACAGTTCAGCAACAGCTTTCTTCTCCAAGGTCTTGATTTTCTGGTTCTTTACATTTTTCCTAGAACTGATTCCTAAATTATGTTATATGTAATCTTGTTGCAAGCTACCTCTAGGTGTTGAATAATGGATTATTTTTCAAATTCCATTCTAATGGAAGCCACTCTTTCCATCCAACATTTTAGCTGCTATCATTTGAAATTTATGTTTAACTGGAAAGCACACAGATTAAATACCCCTCAGATGGTTCCCTTAGCAACAGTTGCAGCCTGCTTTTAGTACAAGCCCAGGTTTTGTCTACAAACTATGAAAAAAAAATTTTTTTTAACCATCTAAATAGAAATTTGTCATGTTTCATTTGATATGCGATTTTTAAATGTGTGTGATTAGTCCCTGACATACCACAAAGAGCAATGTTTATGAATTGTGTGTCAATCCTGAGAGATGACAAGGGTTATATGTGCCGCCTCGGACCCTCAGCTGTCCCAGTGAATTTTTAAAATGTAATTGCCAAGCTGATGATAAGGTTCTGAACATGATCAGATCTGTGTAGTAAGTTACCTGCCAATGTAAGGAAAACAAAACTGTTCTCAACATTTTAAATTTCCCTAAGAAATCTCCTCTCTTGCTGTGGTGATTTTTTTTTTTTTTTCCATGAAAGAAAAAACTCTACATTGTTGCTAGCAAAATTAACAAAAGGCAACAATGTCATATGCAATCAGGGGCAGATGACTCAATAAGGAAGGTAAGCACAGGCTTACTTGTACTTACTGATCTACAGTGAACAATTTCACATGGTTTTCACTGCACCAAAGTGAACCCTTGTGATATTATTCACTACCGATTAGTAAGTAAGCACAACTAAGCGTGTGCTTACCTTGCTTCTTGGGTCACCCACCCCTGCCAGGGACTGTAAATTTGAAATGAGGCTTTGATTCTGTAGGAAGGTGTTGTGGAGTTGGGAGAGAGACAGATGCCAGCCATACCTAGAAGCAGACTCTTTGATTTGGTGAGAAAAAATGTGAAACTCTTCACTACAGATGATCTGGTAAGCAAGCTAAGCACAATGCTTACCTTGCCTACCGGCTAATCCACCCCTGCACGTGATGGATTATGAAGGCATCATGCGATTGTAATTGTTGAGTGTGCAGATGCCATGAAGCACAGCTAGTACAAGAGGTAGAATAAAACGGTGGTCAATAGGAAGGCCTTGGGGCTGCCAGGTCAAAACTCGGCCTCTGTCCCTTACTAGCTGTGGCTTTGGGCCAGCTATGACCTTCGTTTTCTCATTTGTAAAATGGAATAATACTAATACGACCCTCAGCTGTCTGGGTCAAATGAGTTAATATTTCTAAAGCACTTAGAGACGTACCTGCACATGGCAAGCAATGTGTAAAATAAACGTATTGCAGAGTGATGCTGAAACTCGGTTCATACTTTTCAGCATTTGAACTTCATACTGCTGTTCTCAGGTTCATGGAGAGTGGCATCTCATTAATCTGATATCTGCACATACAGGCGTTCAATTTACACGGCTAAGTGTATAATCTAAGGAAGAAAGACGGTGCATTCTTAGTGGAACTTCTATTTTCACTTCCTAGGACCTGTAACATTTACTAATCTTTGTCTAGTATGTGGATATGCCATCGTAGACAATGTTCTTAATACTGTTGATTTAAAATCCATATATTATTAATCATGAAATTTAAGTTAATTAAATTCTGATGTTTGGCATTCAAGTGAAATGCTTTGAATCCCAGCACTGCCATTCACTACCTTTGTGTTCTGTGGCAAGTTCCTTAAGCTCTTTGAGCTCCTGCTTCTCACCTGAGATATACAGGAAAAATGCTTACCTCACAGAATTGCTGTGTTGATGAAATTAGGTCCTGTAAGCTAATTGTTTAGTAGAGTTAAATGTTTGTAAATGAAATACCATCTTATTTCAATGGATAATCAGTATATAATTAATGTCTAACATAGTAAATACCTTTTCACCTTCTCATCACAAACGTGGCCAGTTCCAGGCAGCTCATCCTGGATACTCCTTCCCCCATCACCATTACTGATAATTCCTATATCTCTTCAGGACATATTCTACTTATGGCACCACATCTTAACCTTACCAGCGTGTTGACTGGAAATTGTTCCCAAATTGATTCATGCTTTGTCTTTTCATCTGTATTATAAGTACCTTGAGGACAAGAATCAGCCCTTCCTTTCTTTTGTCTCTCTTAATTGAGCCTTGTTCAGGGTTCTGTGCGCTGCAGACTGTTACTTCTTGATGAATAAAAAGAATGATCGTTATGCATCTATTTTACCAAAATGGAAGAGGGATGAGAACCTAGGCTGAGTTCATGTTGAAGTAGAAAACCTAAGAAGAACTGAAGAGAAAGTCATAAAGTCTAATACGAACTGTAATGCCTTTCTAAACTCGAAGGAAATGAACTTGAAGAGAGCTATGTACTGAGAACCTTATCTTGTGTGTTACCCACAGTTAGGGACTTAGACTGGGATCCAGGAAAGCAACAGAAAAATAACAATTCATGTAAGAAGTGCCTGGATGGCACAAATGTTTAAATACTTGACTACAAGCCAAAAGGTTACAGTTCGAACCCACGCACAGGTACCTTGGAAGACAGGTTTGGCAATCTGCTTCTGAAAGGTCATGGCCTTGGAAACTCTATGGAGCAGTTCTACTCTGCAGACATCGGGGTCAGCATGGGTCAGAATTGGCTTGATGGCAAGTAACAATAGTAGCTACATATACTGGGTAGGTAGAGTAACCATAAAGCCAAAGGAGGAGAAACTCTCAAGAGGTGGCATGTGGGTATATGTGTGTAGAGGCCAAGGAAAATAAAAATTTAGAAAAATGTCATTAGCTTTCATGACAAGGTCATTGGACACCTTTAAAGAGTGCTTCCATAGGTCTCCGGGGGCCAAATCCGAATTCAGAGGGACTGAGAAAGAAATAGGTAATTGGGAAGTGATGCAGCTGGTATAGACCACTGATTTAGGTAGATGACAAATCAGATGCAAGATGTTGGAGATGAAAGCTTCAAGGAGGGCGTAGATAACACAGAAAGCATTCTTGAATTTTAAGTGGAAATTGAAACAGATCATTGACAATCTCAAGTAAAACTGCTCTCCTTTCTAATGACCTATTTCTGCCCAACTTAACCATCATCACTGTGAGAAAACTGAGAACTGTAAATGAATCAGAGCCAAATGGTTTCCATTTTTCGTAATATACAGTTTATTTTAAAAATTAAGACATGGATTTGTGTGTAAACAAACTATTTTCAAACCTGTGATAGTAAAACACTGTTGTTGAAGTTAATGTCTAAAGTTTTCATTAATCATCCATATTGCCCGTATGCAGAGTCATGCCATAAAAAAAGAAAGAAAAGAAAAAGCAAGATTTTCTTTAAAAAAAAATAATTGTATGTTTTATATCTGACTAGGTTCCTCAAGATGAATGGTCAGGGTACACTCCTCGGGGTAAAGACGATGAAATTCCTTGCCGAAGAATGCGGAGTGGCAGCTACATCAAGGCCATGGGGGATGAAGACAGTGGCGACTCAGACACAAGTCCCAAGCCTTCTCCCAAAGTTGCTGCACGAAGAGAGAGCTATCTCAAGGCTACCCAGCCATCCCTTACAGAACTCACCACACTCAAGTAAGTGGTCCTAACATGGTTCTCTGATGTACGGCACCTTGACACTTAGAGTGAGCGGGACAGAAAACATCCTAACATCCAGTGGTGATGTGCTGAATGGCCTATCAATGTAACATTGAGTCTGACTTGTATATAACTCAGTGCCTTCAAAGGCCATGGGCATGCAGGTATACTCTACATAGACCATAAACTAAATCAGCAACCTCTAAGAAGAGTTTGAAAAATCCAGAATGGCTTCTGAAAAGAAATGAAATTTCTGATCAGTGAGACATATCACTACCCAGGAACGTTTGTTCAGCCACTAAATCTGCAGAGAAACTCTTCTTTAAAAAGCCCTTGAATTTTTCAGATTATTGAGTAGTAAAGTATTATCTTGGAGAAACAATTCATGCTTGAAAATTGGATGTTATATTAAGATTTGTGATACGTGTTTTTTAAATTTGGGCACTCAATACGTATTATAATTTTGTAAGGCCTTAAAAATGGCTTCTTGCCTTGAAAAATATACTAAGTAGAACTTGCCTCCATTTGTGCTATTTGTAAATGACTAGCAGTATTACAAATGAAAGTACTAAAATTGATTATTTTTAAGCAAGGCTTGATTAATATTATTTATAGAGAGAAAATCAGAGCCTTAGAACATACCATCATGTAGATCTAGAGACAGGATTCCATTACCCAATGCCATTGAGTCGATTCCCACTCACAGTGACCCTGTAGGACAGAGTAGAACTGCCTGATAGATTCTAAGAAGTACCTGGTAGGTTCAAACTGCCAACCTTTTGGTTAGCAGCCATAGCACTTAACCACTATGCCACCAGGTTTCCCAAGGATTCCATTAGGACCTGAAAATAGACTACAAATAATTTAGTATTTTAAAAGCACTTTGATTCCATATTTTGAATAAATACATATTATTAGTCATACATTTACAGTGCATTATAAAATAAAATATTAAAAAAACAAAATTAATTTTAAAGAAAACTAAAGCAGTCACAGTAAGAAACACAAACCAGATTGTTAGCCATGAACACTGAAAAATAGCTGACCATTCTATAATGGGAACTTATTTAAATAGCAGAGAACATTTTATTTTAGAGAAGTAGATAAGGAGAGTCCTCTCATGAATTTTTTTTCAAGGGATCGTGTAGAAGTACTCTGGATAATTTTAATGAAAATTTAATAGTAATGACATTAGAAAACCAACAGGAGAAGCTCATATTTCTTTCCTTGCCTTCTAGTTTCACCCCTGCCTTTCATCTTTGCCTTTAGTTCTGCCACACAAAGTAAAAGTTCATCATGGAACTAGGGAATAGAAGCAGGTCTTTATTGCACCATGTATTTCTTTGGCACACCCAATAGAGGCTCAGAAAATTAAATATACCCTGTTGGAAAATAATGGGATTTGTAATAAATCAGTAGGCCCTTCTGCCAAATACCTTGTATTGACCTGAAAATATCTACTGAAAGCCAAAAAACAAACTTGGTGCTGTTGAGTCGGTTCCTACTCATAGCAACCCTATAGGACAGAGTAGAACTGCCCCATAAGGTTTTCCAAGGAGCGGCTGGTGGATTCAAACTGCTGACATTTTGGCTAGCAGCTGTAGCTTTTAACCACTGTGCCACCAGGGGTCCATCTATCCACTAGAGACTTTGATAGTAGTCACAGCCATGGTAAATAATTGGCATCTTCCAGAAGAAGAAAAAAAGGAACAGTTTGGGTAAGAAAATCACTCAGAACTTCGAAGTCTCAGTTTCCTTATATGTAAAACAAGCGGTGGGCCTCTGCTACCTCTAGAGTCCCTTCCAGCTTCTCAGTACCTGTTAGCTTCTCATCAGGATGCCTTTGTCACATTAGCTGAGAGCCACTCTGCGTCTTGGGTGATGAGATGAAGTGAGTACTGCTGCTCACCGTAATACCTAATAATGCCTAGGAAAGAGCAGAGCCCTCAGGGAAGACCTAGGCAAAGGGAGTGCTCTGAAGGAGGCTGAGGACAGGGGCAGGTGCTAAAGTGCGTGTTCACACTGTGCCCTGGGCCTGCTCTCTCATACCTTTAGATGTGTGGGGAATCTACCCTGAAGTTGGCAGAACTCTTTCTTTTTTATTTACTGTCTGTATAGCATTCTCTTCCTCTAACATCCTGGAACCATAACTTTATAACTGTGTTATATTTCTTTTACTGCTCAGAAGTTTTAAGAGCAGCAAGAGGCAAACACACAGATAAGGAATAAGCTGACAATAGAGAAGGTCAGGTATAGCAGACAGTGAAACCATCGAGCTAAGTAGAGGAATTAACTCACCCAAGTCCATTGTTGAGTCAATTTTGACTCACAGTGAGCCTATAGGACAGAGTAGAACTGTCCCACAGGGTTTCCAAGGCTGCAAATCTTTACAGAAGCAGACTGCCACATCTTTCTCCCATGGAGCGGCTGGTGGGTGCCAATGCTGACGTTTAGGTTTAACCACTGTACCACCAGGGCTCCTTGTAGAAGAGTTAGGGACTGCTATTTTCTTTCTCAAAACCTATGCAAATTCAAAATGGTAGCCAATGTACTAGAGGACATCTAATGGGTTGGAACACAAGCTTCTTTACTTAAGATAGTATTTCACCAAATCAGTCTCGTTGCCCCCTATTCTTTAGCAGGCAAAATACCATCTGACCAGCATTCAGCCTTTTATGAATTCCATTGATCACTACTATTTACACAGTAAGCTTCCCTCATCCTCAACCACATACAATTATCAGTGACTCCCAGTCTAATGGGCATCTAATGAGGTATACCAAGAGAAAAGTCATATACCCCATGGAAGCAAAAACTCAGACATGGCATGACTCATAATCAATTCTGTCCTATTCTTTGATGATGTTTTGACTGGAGATCACTATTTCTCTAGAAGTTTGAAACATTCGATTCCTCATGAGAAAAAGATCCCCATATCTTGGAATTCTAGTTCCCCAAAAAAGAAAACTGTATTTATGTTCCTGCTTCCTTGACATTTAAGTCAATTTTTTTCCTCCTTCCTCCTCAGCAATTCACAGCTTTAGGGATGAATCATAACCATGAACCAAGATAACTAAAATTAGTCAAGTGAGATTGAGGCAACATTTTGAGATTTCAACTTCCATGTTCTCTCAGAAATGCTGGAGAAAAGGCACTCCTACACTTTCTTACATTATTTTTCTTTTCTCTTTTTCTGTTTGCCAAAGCATTTTGAGGGTTTTAATTTATGAGGGTGGTTTTCATGAGCTACTCAACAGGAGTCTCAAGGTCAGTTCAGCAGCATCCTTGAGTCGGGAGAAGTCTCAACACCATGAAGTCTATGTCTGGGCTGCAAAACTCCTCCTATAGCTACTCTCTGAGGACCTATTATTTCTCTCTGTTCCCTGTTTCCATGGCTGTTAACAAATCCCTCTACCTCACCACTAGCTTTTCTTCCTGCCTTAGATATTAGCCTATTATGAATATGAAATGGCATATCACACAAGAATAGTGGTATTTTCAATAACAACTGAATGCTTAATCATAAATTTTCAGGCAAGTAGGAGAGAGGTTGAAGCCAGGCTTCCCTCAAAGCCTGTCACCACAGCTTGGCACCGCTGAAGCACTGAACTGTTTATTTAGATTTGCTATAATATGCTATTTATTCTAGACCTAAGACTACTGTCTGCCTCCAGGAGTAGTAAAACCATGTCCAAATCTCATCTTGGATTTTTATTCAATATACTATACAAAGAAACTTCTTTAAAAATGACATTAAGTATGCTGACATTTTAAAAACTCAGCAGATAAATTCAAATGTCCAATCACTCTAGGCAAATAACACTTTAGAACTTCTTAATCCCTTTATCCAAGCACTAGGAAAACTTTTCCGGGAAGAAATAGTCTGTAGCATTACAGACTCTGGAACTCCTCTGAAATCGGTGAGAAGGGCCCCAGGCTTTGTGCATGCTTGGTTCTGAAGAGGGACAGTCAGAGCTCCTAACAATTTTGATTAAGTGTCTCGCAAAAGACTTCAGGAAAGTTTATTTTCAATCCTAGATGCCTTGAAGTCAGAGAGTTTTCTATTTCAGGATGCTCTATCCTCTTAATCCCAATTCTTTTCCTGATTGTTAATAACACCTTTTTTTTTTTTAAACAAGCTGGCGAAATGCTAAATAGCTCTGTGGCTTTTGCCAACTGGTTTACTGTCCCTGAGCCTCCCCTGTGAGTGAGAGACTTGGGCTCCAGCACCTCTGTGGCTCCAGCACCCTGTGCCCTGGCTGGGCCAAGGCAGGCGGCATTAAGGGATCCCAGCGCTCTTTCCCACGGAGCACAGACTGGGCCTCAGAAACAATCTCACACGGTGCTCCAGGCACCACTCCTCGCTGCTCCCAGATGTCCACGTCTCCCCGGTCTGCTTGATTTCTGAGGAGCCTCTCAGCACTAGCCTGTACAGTTATAAGGCCGAGGCACAGGAGAACTGGTACTTCACAGTTCTAAAGACAAACGGAAGTAGTACTGGTAAACAGAATAGTTTGAGAAGGTATAGACAGGCATTCTCCTTCAACTTTAACTCTGGAGATTTAAAATAAGTCCCCACTATAAAAAAAAAAAAAAAAATTTTTTTTTTTTATCTACATTCAGGAACCCAAAACTGGAGCCTCTTGCTGGTGTCTGTCTTTTCTGTTTCCCTGTTTTCTCCTTAGACACACTGTGTCCTCTGCTGGTTCCTCAGGCTCCACAAGCCCTCCTACCACCTACTGCTCCTTGTCTTCCTTCTCTTCCCAGAAAAAAAGAGAGAGAAAGGGAGCGGGGAGGAGAAGACAGGAACATCGCCATTTTTTCCCAAAGATGTGAACCACATTTAAGAGCATGGCTTTGTTTTCCTTTGTTGTCTGTTTTCCCTCTCCCCCCCAACCCCTCAGTATAATTGCAGCCTGTAAGAAATGCCCCACACAATGGTAGGGAGAAAAAAAAACACAACCTGGCACTGCAAAATTGGGAATTTCCATCCTCAGCGATGTAGACTCTAGCACTTTCCCATTCTTCCCTGATGACACTTTCTTATGTGATCCTCTATCCTCCCAACTCTCCCCCTTCCAAAATAATAAGCAATGGAAAGAAATAGAAAACAGGGAAACCTACTCACCTGCTTATAGATGAATTATCTGCATATCTTCAAAACCTCTGCTAGAAGGAAGCCTGCTTTAAAAAAAAAAAAGACTGGTACCAACAGTTGCTTATTATGCTCAGCCCCCTCACCACCATAAATCAAAAACAAAATAAAACCTGTGGACATCGAGTCAATTCCAACTCATAGCGACACTATAGGACAGAGTAGAACTGCCCCACAGGGTTTCCAAGGCTGTAAATCTTTATGGAAGCAGACTGCCTCATCTTTCTCCCATGGAGCAGCTGGTGGGTTCGAACTGCCAACTTTTCAGTTAGCAGCCAAGCACCTAACCACTGTACCACCAGGGCCCCTTGTCCTCACCATGATACCTGACTTAAAAAGAATAAGTCCTTCATTGAGAGAGAATGCCCTTCTCCAAACAATATGAAATGTATGAATAGTGTGGTCCAGTGCTATGTAATTGCTCTTTACAAAAGCCTTCTTTGGAAGAAATCTGGATAGATGGAACTGTCCCTGTCATGATGAAAACCACAGAGAGGAGAGGACTGCTCAGGCATCCATGAGGGAGGTGAAAGAAAGAAAGGAAATCCAGGTATGTTTTAGAGAGAAGGCATGGGGAGTTTAAATAGTAGGGGAGTTACTGAAGTTTTAATGAGCTTCTGAGTGCCTGACCAAGTGCTAAAGCTTTACCCGTATGTTTTCTCATTTAATCAGAACAATGCCATACACCTGACTGTCCCTGTTTTACAAATGATGCTAAATAACTTGTCAAAGGTTAGTCGGTTGCCATCAACTTGACTCCAACTCATGGCAACCCCATGTGTGTCAAAATACAACTGGACTACATAGAGTTTTCAATGGCTGATTTTTCAGAAAATCACCAGGCCTGTCTGGGAGGATTTGAACTACCAACCTTTCCATTAATAGCCAAGTACTTAACCATTTGTACCACCCAGGGGTTCCTTTGTCCAAAGTTACGTATTAACTAATGTCACAGCTAAAATTTGAGCCCAGGTCTTGAAAGCAGAAAGATAAAAAACTGGAATGATAAACTTACCAAGACTGCAGAGATCGACTATTTAGAGTTTTAAAAGTGAAGGGAAAAAAGATCAGCTGTGTGTGGAAAAGTGAGAAGCAGTGCCCAGGAGAAAGAGAACTTGGAAGCAGATTCTGAGGACCAAAGGAACGAGAACATCATGACTTGGGTGTGGTTTGGGGTGAAGGGAGGAAGGACCCAAAGACCAAAGTATCAGAGCTGTAGGGGGGTTGGTGGACTGAAGACATGGGAAAGAGTGGCTTTGTTGGGACTAGTGTGATCTCACATCCTGTGCTTGCATCTTCTGGAAGGACGTGCGGTGTATATATAACCCCAAGACTTCTTCATGTGAATGCAAACCAACGTTGCACCCTGAATCACTGCCCTGCGTGGCTCAGTAACAAGTAACAAGGCACTGAGGACAGCAGAGAGCTGTGATCAGGGGAAGATCCCCGAGGAGGGCTCTGGAGACCAAGGTTCCCCCCGCCCTTTGGCTAATGCTGATGGAAAATGCTCCCACTGTCCTACCAGGAGCCTTCTGTTTGGAAAGAGCCTTAAAACCCTTTGTTCTGCCCACCTTCTATCTACCATTCCTCTAGTTTAATACCTGTGTTCCCTGTTAAAGTACAGAGAACTGGTAAAAGAGAATACCCAAATTACAATCAGAAATTGTTTTCATTTAATCACTTAAAAAAAAAAAAAATTTACTTGCTCATTTATTCACGCAACAAACATTTATTCAAAAACCTTCAATATTTAAGTTATGTGTGAGTCATTTATACTTTGAATTTATTAAATACTAAAACTGGTTTTCTAGGGTCAACATAAAGTGGAAGTAAATTATACATTATCTAGTGTGTGTATATACATATATATAATATATATATATGAGCTCAATAGAATTTATCTAAGAATGGCAAAAGTAGGCACCACAAAAAGAGGAAACCAAAACCAAACTAAACGCACTGCCATCAAGTCAATTCTGACTCATAGCGACCTATAGGACAGGGTAGAACTGCCACATAGGGTTTCTAAGGAGCGGCTGGTGGGTTCGAACTGCCAACCTTTTGGTTAGAAGCCGAGCTCTTAACCACTGCAGCCACCAGGACTCTTACAGAAAAACGAAGGGAATTTAAAATTCAGAAGCCGAAATATTGAAGTTGGTAGTTTTGCTCAGATTTTTTTTTCTGGGCAGAAAAAGCCACATTAACCTGGCACTGGAGAGGAATTTGTTTTTGTTTTTTATTGCAGGTTACTATTTTGTCAGCATAGTTCAAGTTATTAGCTTTGCCTTCATTTCCTATCATTTTAGAAATCCTCATCAGGCCCTCAGACACCAGGACCTTATGAAGGAATGAGAAAAGTGTCTTTAAAAGGAAGTCTAAGCAGACATATTAGGAGCTGCCTCCAATCCTTTTTGGAAGCAGGCTGTGTGTAAGCCCTAAATAAATGTGCCTTTAGAGAAGATGTATATGGACTAGCAAAACCACCACCATTCCTAACAGGGAACCCTAAGGAGGGGAGAGTGTGGACATGCAATGGGTTGGCAACCAGTGTCACAAAACAATAAGTATACTAATTGTTTAATGAAAAACTAGTTTGTTCTGTAAACCTTCATCTAAAGTAAAATTTTAAAAAAAAAAAAAGAAAGACAAAAATGTAAAAAAAAAACAAAACACCAACATTCTTATAGATCAAGCAAGAGGAGTGAGATCCAAACGGCAGCCTGAGGAATTTAGGTTAGCTTTCTTTTCACAGAGGCACTTCTAACTGCAAAGTTATTAATTGTTGGATAAATTAATTCGGAACACTTTAGAGATACTTTTCCAGGCATCATTTAAAGACCGTGGATTTTATTTCTCTGAGAGCTTTGATATTTCTGCTTGAAGACTTGATGGGATGGATAAAATACCCACCTACCATGTTGCCAGCCTAAGGATCTAAGGCTGGAGCACAAGATCGGTGCCATGTTCTTATCACCTACATTGTCCTTATATTTTTAAACCACCCAGGAAGTAAAATGAGATTTCAAGGCACCCAAATAATTCAGTGCTCTTTAAGTACATCCCTTCTCTTCCTCACTCTGCCAATTCTGACAACATAATGACCATTTTCCCCCAAATACAGTCTTAAAGCAGTGCCGCTCACCTCTCACCTCTGCAGAGTTTAAGGCCTCACAGTCTCTGTCTTCAATGATTGCAATGGACCTATTTGTCTTGCTGCTGCCAGTCTCTCTCTCTGTTCCAGCTGCTTCTCAAGACTTGCCACCAGGTTGCTAAAAAATCAAATCCAGGTCTCATTTTTCTTTGCACAAAGTCCTCAACATAGCATTCAAAAGGTTCACAGTAAGACCCCATTCTCCTCTGAGATTGTCTCTCCTGCTCTCCTCTTAAAAGTGCTCTGTGCTTCAATCAAATTGAGCTACTAATTGTCTTTATGTTCTGTTTTACTTATTTCAGGCCTATGCTAGTCAGAATAGGCTAGATATGCTGGAGATAAAAAACAACCCCCAAACCATAGAGGCTTCTAATTTGTTGTATATGCTGCATGTCCATCCTGGGTCAGCAGGGAACTCTGTTCACCATAGTCTCCAGGGACCCAGGTTGTGGATATTCCATATCAACAAAGGCTCCCATGATCACCAAGGCAGGAGAAGCACAGTGTGAATTGAGCACAGAATCCTAAGGCTTCCACACATAGTGAACAGGTCACTTCCATGCCCACTTCATTGGCAAAAGTTAGTGACATGGCGCTGTCTCAAGTTCAAAGAGAGCAGGAAGGCAAGCTTGCCATGTGCCCAGAACATGAAAAGATAAAAATAAATATTTGGCAAGCAGCATTAATGACTACCAAAGTCTATCCTCTGGACACCAAGTACTTGGCTCACTCTCCTGCAAGCAAAATACATTCACTGCTCACAGCCACCATCAAATGGAGAAAAAAATCTACCTTGGCACAATGTCAGTCTAACTGTGTATGGCCTGTGGGTGATGTGTGATAATCTATAAAGCAGAGAATGAAACACAGGAAGCTCTACATCTGGTCCAGATGGGACTTCTCTAAATCTGGAGACCCATGGACTCAAAAGAACAAATTATCTGCCTCTCAACACACCCAGTAAATAATGGTGGAACAAGGACAAAAAAATCCACAATAAATACTCCCGTTCCAAGAGAAGAATATGGGAGATAGCAGAAGCCATTTGTCCAAAGCAATTCTGAAATTCCACTAGGTAAGATGTTGCAGGGCATTCTACCCTGGGGAAGAAATGGCTCTTGATTGGGTTGCAGTTCTGTTCCCTGGGAGTAGCTTCTTTGTCCTTTGTTCTCCGTGTCCCCTGGCTCCTGCTCTGGGGGAGTCTTCCATTGATGTGATCTTCCTTAACCCCACCCAAAATACACATCAGAGAAGGTGTGCGCCTTGGGAACCAAGACACATTTTAAGTCCCCTAAAAAAATTACTTTTTTATTTTTATAATTATCATGTCTTTTAATCTAGGCTTGTGGCTTTTTTTTTTTTTTTTTTTTTTTTTGGCAGTACAGCTCTCTCAAAACTTTAGTCAGCTTCTAATCTGTTTATTCCAGTGAGCTCCATGTACCAAGTAACACTCACAGAACCCTTCTCGATACAATTGTCATTTTTGCTGTATCTGTCTGTCTTCTCACCACCATTCCTCTCTCCATCACAAGTGCCTTGAGCTTATCAGGCTGAGTGGGAGAGCCAAATTTCTTAAGTGCTTTCCTCTGAATCATTTTGCCTAATCAAAAAGACTTGCTTAATTTTATCATCATTCTAACTCATCTGAATCCATTCAGTGGTTTTAGCAATGAGGCACTATGGTTATATCCTTGATTTGAACCTTGCCACAAGGGATAGTTTTCCATGTCTTCATTGCTCAAAGGCCTTCTTAGATTTATTTTTTACAAGTTGGGTTAAAATCAGTTGCTTCTTCCAATCCTGCAAGTCCACAAATGTCTACCTTCTCCTTAATCCCTGTCACTGCCCCTTGCGATCTAACCAAAGTCTTTTCTGAGTTCATTTCAAAAGCTGTAATACCTTGTCAAAAGCTGCCAACAGCAACCAACACATGCTATTGATGTTCTCTTTTACAACTGCTTCCCCTAGAGCTACAAGTTCACTTGTTATATCATCTACCTTCCAAGTCATTGTAGACAACAGTTTTTTTAAATTATTCACCATTGCATGACACAGATCAACATTCTCCCAGCCTCTAATAACTACCTTGCTGCCTGCTACCGAATTTCTGTACCAATTTATAGACTAGCTAGGTTAGGTTAGGTTATGCTCTGTTAATAAACAACCTGAAAATCTCAAAACTTTATTTCTTGCTCACGATGTATATCCACCCTGTGTTGGCAGGAGGCTCCGCTCATTGCAGTTACTCAGAGACTCAGAATGACAGAAGCTCCATCTTAGTGGGTTTCCACAATCACCAAAGCAGGGAAGGGAATGTGATGAATTGAGCATTGGCTCTTCAAGGTACTGCCCAGACGTGGCACACATCAGTGTCACTCACATATCATTGGCTAAGACTACCTACATGGCCACACCTAATTCCAAGAGACAGAGATGTGCAATACTACCACATGCCCAGAAAATACAGAGCTGGGTATATTCAATGAATAGCTATAACGATACCTCAAGGCCTTTTTTTATGCTGTTTCCTAACCTATACCCTTGAAATGATGTCTCCTATTAACACCACATTAATTTATTCATTCAGCAAAGACTTGCTCTAGCAATTGCTCCAGAGCACAGGCTCTGAGACCAGATGACCTGGGTTCAAAATCATAGCTCTCTCACTTCTACATGTGTTGTTGTTGTTAGGTGCCCACAGTGCCTGGTCCTGTGCCATCCTCACAATCATTGCTACGTTTCAGCCCACTGTTGCAGCCAGTGTGTCAATCCATCCCATCGAGAGTCTTCCTCTTTTTCAATGACCCTCTACTTTACCAAACATGATGTCCTTCTCCAGAGACTGGACCCTCCTGATAACATATCCAAATTACGTGAAATGAAGTCTTGCCATCCTGGTTTCTAAGGAGCATTCTGGCTCCTTAGAAAACAGATGTGTTCGTTCTTCTGGCAGTCCCTGGTATGTTCAATATTCTTCACCAACACCATAATTCAAATGCATTGATTCTTCTTCAGTGTTCCTTATTCATTGTCCAGGTTTCTCATGCGTGTGAGGCAATTGAAAACACCACGGCTTGGCTCAGGTGTACCTTATTCCTCAAAGTGATGTCTTTGCTTTTTAGTACTTTAAAGAGGTCTTTTGCAGTAGATTTGCCTAATACAATAGGTCACTTGATTTCTGACTGCTGTTTCCATGGGTGCTAACCACCAGCTGTTCCTCGGGAGAAAATGGGCAGTTCTACTCTGTGCTATAGGGCCACTATGAGTCCAAATCGACTGGATGGCCGTGGGTTCTAAAGGCGTTACTGTGGGAAAATTATTTAACCAATCTGTGCCTCGATTTACTCTTCAGTTATATAGGGATGATAATAGTTGCTACCTCACAGGTGACTGTGAGGATTCAATAAAGCAACAAATGTGAAGCACTTGGCATGTAGTAAGTGTTCCATAAAGGATAGCTGTTGCCATCATTGCTAGTTTTGGCCACATGGCTTTGTGCTAAGCATTGGGATATGTTAGTGATCACGATTCATAGTATAATAAACCAAAACCAAACCAAAAATAAACCAAACCAAAAAAACTGTTGCCATGGAGTCAATTCTGACTCATAGCAACCCTACAGGACAGAGTAGAACTGCCCCATAGGGTTTCCAAGGAGTGGCTGCAGGATTCGAACTGCCAGCCTTTTGGTTAGCAGCCACCAGGCTTCATTCCTAGTGTAATAGAACTTACAATCTAATGGAAACGACTACCAAAAAGACTCCATTTGTTCCAATCTTCCTCTGAAATTTGACCTCTCCCTATTAACTGTCATTTATTTCTCCTAAAAACTACCATAGCACTTTGTTGTAACTTTTTTTAAGGCAGGGATTGCCATTCTTATATGCTTTTATACTTATTTCGTCCCAGTTTAAAAGGGGGTTCAAAAAAACTACCTGAAATAATGTTTGTGAAGCACTTGGCACAGGATCTGCACTGAGTAAATGCTGAAAAATGCTAACTACCCCGCTATATAATCCCTATATGCCTCAGGTGCCTGGAAGAGCATCTTCCCAGGGTAACTGTGGCCCATGGTGGTTGAGTTGAACTGCGTGTCAAACGTCTGCCTGCCATCCTTTGGCTGTGTCTGTGCCCGCTCAGATTCTCCACACTCCCTCTGCTTCTGAGTCTGTGGCTCTCTGAAAAGCTCCCTGCTACTTCTCAACCCTACTTAGCATCACCAGCCCACCTGGAGGTTGAGAGTTCAGTCTGGCAGGTACACATTAGCATGTTAAAAATATCTGCACAGCCACCCCTAGTATTGTCATCCACTTTGAACATTCACAGATTTCCCTACGTGCATCCGGGGAATCCCAATTCTTTCTAGTTCTGTGAGGAGGAGGGGAGTGGCAACAAGGGACCGCCATCAACTAATTCTTTTAGAATTGGGGAAGGGTCCTATTTGATGATCACAGTAATTTCTCAGCACTCTTTCAAACTTATTTGTGAACTCAAATAAACCATTGAGCAGGAAATATATTGTATCATCTATCCTGATAACTGGAAACCCTGGTGGCATAGTGGTTAAGTGCTATGGCTGCTAACCAAAAGATCAGCAGTTCTAATCCACCAGGTGCTCCTTGGAAATCCTATGGGGCAGTTCTGCTCTGTCCTATAGAGTTGCCATGAGTCAGAATCAACTTGATGGCAATGAGTTTGTTTCTGTTTTTGTTTTTTTTTTTAATCCTGATAACTAGTAATATTTTAATTTTCTTCTAAGCCTATTTTTCAAGATAAATAATATTTGTAACCAACAATTTATTAAGTGTTTTCAATGCCTCCAATTTGATTATCGTAACCATTCCAGAAGGAATTAGAAGTGATTTTAATTAACACTTTGCAGATAAACTAAGGGTTTAGCACAGTTACGAGCCTCGAGGGTAGAGCAGCAGCTCAGGCCTGGGTCTAAAGCTCCAGCCCACTGCTTTCCATTCCAGCTTTCTCCCTCCCATTGCTTGTTGGAACTCTGGAGACTTTTCCCTGGAGATCCTGGGGACCATCTTCACCATCTGGACATTGTTCCTGGCTTCCAGCTCAGAACCTTCTTTGGTTCTTTGGACCACTTCTCTTTCCCAGAAAAAGCAAAGCTGAGAGCTACAGGTATAGGTTCAGGTTGCTGACTGCATATGGAATTGGTCCCACCTCTGTCACATCATCCCCTTGAAGTCACAGGGTTCTAAGAGAGGTGGAACATTCAGCTTTGGTACTAATCCTTAGGAGATTGGGCTGATCCTACAGCTCATCTTCTGAGCCCGAGATTAAAAAACCAAGTTAGGACCGCTTTCCCTTGTTACTGTGCTTCCCCATTCACTGAAAAAGGTTGAGCTGGAGTTTTGGAGTGAGAGAAACTAGAGAGGAAACTAGCTGGCCGTGTTCATCAAGCCTGAGACTCTGGTCCTCACCTCACTGAAAGCAACTGCTCTGCGATGAGCTGGAGCTGGGTCCAAGAGGTCAAGGACAGCGAATTGTGTGCATCTCTTCCCAACTGCTCATTCAATTTTGGTGCCCTGACAACTTGATATTGGCCATGGTGGGAGTATTTAACACCATGGAAACCAACAAACCCTACAAAGCAGGGCTTTACGTCCCCCGGTAAGCCAGAATTATCTTCATGGAGTGTCTCTTCAGAAATAGGATGAAAGAAAAACCTTAGAAGCAAAATTGGAAGGAATCTTAGAGATTATTCCAACCCTGTTATATTACGAATGATGAAGAGGAGGCAGTGACTTGCTTAAACTGTTCCGCAACTCTAAGCACTCAGTCTTCTCCCACTCAGCCAAGCGTTCTTTGCAAAAAAATCAAAATTTTCAAACTGCTACATTTCCTGAGGGAGACAAGAGAAATATAAAGCTCTGCTTCTACTGCACATAGGAATACTCTAGTGGTGGAAATGGTTAACACACTCAGCTGCTGACCAAAAGGTTGGAGGTTCAAGTCCACCCAGAAACACCTCAGAAGAAAGGCCTCGTGATCTACTTAGTGAAAAATCAGTCACTGAAAACCTATGGAGCACAGTTCTACTCTGACACACATGGGTAGCCCTGTGTCAGGACTGACCCGACAGCAACCCGTGGCTATTGCATATATGTGATTCAGTGCCACCAAGAGTGTTGAAACATTTTTGTATAATTACTTATTATCAAAATTATATCATGTATGTTATCCCAGACTAAAAGTGCGTAATTAATCAGAAAAAGGAAAAGTTAGTATGAAGTGGAAATAACCAAGGATGGCTTCATGAAAGAAAAAGGATTCAACCAAGAACGGGGGAGGAAAGAATGTGTCTGAATATACACCAACTGGACCGATGCATGAGTTGATTCCAACTTCTAGCTACCTCATAGTGTTTCCAAAGCTATAAATCTCTACGGAAGCAGACTGCCACATCTTTCTCCCACGGAGCTACTGGTGGTTTCGAGCCACCGGCCTTTTGATGAGCAGTGAGTCGCTTTAATATGCATGAGAAAACCTGGATTATTAAAAAATGGGAAGCCATGTTTGGATAGATAATGAGGACTGTTATAAGCAAAATTCTTGAATATCTGGGGAATTTGTTTTGCTTTCATCCAGTTAGAGATGGGGAGAGGACCATTGTTGATGACAGAGAAAGGGAACAAAGTGATACTAAGTGTTGTTTTAGAAAGATGATCAGCATGATGTGGTGTGAAAAAGCCAAGCACAGGAGAGCTTTTATCTTGTTTACATGAAAGCATATTCTATATTAATTACACGGGTATGTATGTCTGGAGGAATGTTTTCTAACATCTCAATAGTGGTTCACTCTGGAGGGAGGCTTTTTGGATGATTTTCTTTCTTTATTGGGCTTTTCTCTTTTTTTTTTCTTTTTGTTACAATGAATGTGTATCATTTAAGCTAAAATTTCGTCTTGAAGAGTGATTATCACAACACTTAGAAGCACTTCCTTTATGCCAGGCACAGTACATATAATCTTTGTAATGGTACCTATAAAACAAGAATTATCATTATTCTGAATTCTACAGTGAGGAAACTGGGACAGGGGAGGTGAACTGACTTGCCAGAGGTCTCAGGGCTAGTTTGTGAATCCGGAGTCCATACTGCCTCTGGATGTGGTTTATAGAGACCAATTGGAGGCAGAGAGTTTGAAATCCATCAAAGTTGTCAAGAGAAGGTTACACTAACCCAGGCAGGAAATGGTAGAAGCTTAGATTGAAGTGATGACCTAGAAATAGCTAGTACGCAAAGTTGTACAGAGAAGTAAAAAACACCAGTTGCCATAGAGTCAGTCCCTACTCGTGATGACCCCATGTGTGTTAGGGTAGAACAATGCTCCATAGGGTTTTTCAGTGGCAGATTTTGTGGAAGTAGATTGCCAGGTCTTTCTTCCAAGGGTGCTTCTGGGTGGACTCAAACCACCAGCCTTTCGGTTAACAGTGAAGTACGTTCACCATTTACATCACCCATACCAATAAGTAAAGATACAAAAAAAATCAAAACTTAACCAAAGAACAGATCTTATCTCCTTGTTGCTGCTGCATCTGTGGCGATTTTCTCATATTTGCTGTGGTGGCACGCTTTTCTGATTAGAAATAATGGAAAGATTTTCTGTTCTATTATTATAAAAATAATACTCATAAAAATTTCAACAGCACCAAAGAGTGCTTAATAACATGTAAAAGTCTTCCTTTCCTCTCCAATCCCTTTACCCCTCCTTAGAGGTAAGAATTTTAACAGCTTCTTGTGTATCCCTTCAGAAATGTTTTATGCATATATTACATGTGTATACTATATATATACACATGCTTAAGCATTCAGCTACTAATGGAAATGTTCGTGGTTCAGACCCATCAGCCACTACACTAGAAAGATGTCGCAGTCTACTTCCATAAAGATTATCAAACCCATTGCCATCGAGTCGATTCCAACTCGTAGTAACCCTATAAGACAGAGTAGAACTGCCCCATAGGGTTTCCAAGGAGCAGCTGGTGGCTTCGAACTGCCAACCTTTTGGTTAGCAGCCAATCTCTTAACCACTGAGTCACCAGGGCTCCCCATAAAGATTACAGTCTTGGAAATCCTATGGGACAATTCTACTCTGTCCTATAGGGTAGCTATGAGTCAGAATCAAATTGATGGCAATAAGTTTGGTTTTTGGTTTTGGTATGCTTTCTTTACACATACTGTTCTGTCATTTGCTCTTTTCACTTGAAATCATTTCTTCAGTGTTGTTTGGTATACATGTGTGTAATTAACCACATTCTTTTAACCACTGCAAAATATTCCATTGTATGAATGTGCCATAATTTATGTAATCAATTCTCTCTTTAAATGGGGAATATTCTTTATACAAAGCTATAGAAAGCAAAAAGGACTTCTCATAAGAAAAATGGAAATATAAAACCAAAAAGTATAAAGATCATAAATGAAAAACAGGGTCAACACTAGAGGCCCTAATACATGACATAAATAGAATACAAACCATAACTAACAATACACAAACACCAGACGATAAGCTTGATAACTGGGATCTACTAAAAATTAAACATTTATGCTCATCAAAAGACTTTGCCAAAAGACTGAAAAGAGAACCTACAGACTGGGAAAAAAATTTAGGCTCTGACAAATCCGACAAAGGTCTTATCTCTAAAATCCATAGGAAAATTCAGTACCTCTACAACAAAAAGACAAATAATTCAATTAAAAAATGGGCAAAGGATATGAACAGATACTTCACCAAAGAAGACATTCAGGTGGCTAACAGACACATGGGGAAATGCTTGCAAACACTAGAGAACTGCAAATCAAAACCACAGTGAGATACCATCTCACCCCAGCGTTATGGGCACAAATCAAAAAAACAGAAAATAACAAATGTTGGAAAGGCTACAGGAAGATTAGAACTCTTATGCACTGCTGGTGGGATGTAAAATGGTATAAAACCATTTTGGAAAATGATATGGCGCTTCCTTAGAAAACTACAAATAGAAATACCATATGATCCAGCAATCCCACTCCTAGGAATATATTCTAGAGAAATAAGAGCTGTCACATGAATAGACATATGCACACCCATCTTCATTGTAGCATTATTCACAATAGCAAAAAGATGGAAACAACCTAAGTGCCCATCAGCAGGTGAATGGATAAATAAACTACAGTACATACACACAATGGAATACTAACCAACGATAAAGAACAATAATGAATCCGGAAAGCATCTCACAACATGGGTGAATCTGGAGGGCATTATGCTTAGTGAAATAAGTTAGTCATGAAAGGACAAATATTGTATGAGACCACTATTATAAAAACTCGTGAAAAGGTTTACACACAGAAACAATCTTTGATGGTTACAGGGGAAGGGTTGAGAGGGAAAAACACTAACTAGATAATAGATAAGTGGTAACTTTGATGAAGGGTAAGACAGTACACAATATTGGTGAAGTCAGCTTGAGCAAGGCAAGGTCATGGAAGCTCACTAAACACATCCAAACTCCCTGAGGGACTGAATTACTGGGCCAAAGGCTGGGGACCATGGTCTCAGGGGACATCTAGCTCGACTGGTATAACATAGTTTATAAAGAAACTGTCCTACATCTTACTTTGGTGAGGAGCATCTGGGGTGTTAAAAACTTATGAGCGGCCATCTGAGATACTCCACTGGTCTCACCCCATCTGGAGCAAGGGAGAATGAAGAAAACCAAAGATACAAGGGAAAGATTAGTGCAAAGGCCTAATGGACCACAACTACCACAGCCTCCACCAGACTGGGTCCAACACAACTAGATGTTGCTCAACTACTACCACCGACTGTTCTGACAGGGATCACAACAGAGGTTCTCACATAGAGCTGGAGAAATATGTAGAACAAAATTCTAACTCACAAAAAATGACCAGCCTTACTGCTCGGACAGACACTGGAGAAACCCCAAGAGTATGGCCCCCTAGACACCCTTTTAACTCAGTACTGAAGTCACTCCTGAAGTTCACTCTTCAGCCAAAGATTAGAAAAAAAAAAAAAAAGATTAGAGAGGCACATAAAACAAAATGAGAATAAATGGGCACACCAGCCGAAAGGCAAGGACTAGAAGGCAGGAGGGGATAAGAAAGCTGGTAACCGGGAACTCAAGGTGGAGAAGGAGAGAGTGTTGACATGTCATGGGTTGGCAACCAATGTCACAAAACAATATGTGTATTAATTGCTTAATGAGAAACTTATTTGCTCTGTAAACCTTCATCTAAAGTATAATAAAAAAAGAAAAGGAAGAATGAATGGGTGATGCAGTCGGTTAAGCATTTGACTACTAACTGAAAGATTGGCAGTTCACACCCAAAGGTACCACAGAAGACAAGTAATCTGCTTCTGAAAGATCACCCTATGAAAACCCTATGGAGCAGTTCTACTCTGACATCTGGGGTCACCGTGAGTTGGGGTAGACTTGATGGCAGCTAACAACATAAGAAAACTAGATACTTATAATATATCAGAAGGATCATGCGATTATAATCCTTGAGCAAGAATACAGGAGTAAACTAAGAGTTTTAAAGTGATTTCAATAAACTATATTGGCTTAGGATCTTGAAGAACTTGATAATTTTAAGAGAATGAACGTGAAGCAAAAAACATGATATAAAATGAAATATGTTCCCACCCAGCAAAATAGAGAAGTTTAACTGTACAATCTGCCTGTTTAACTCCTTGCCATTACCCAAAAAAAAATCCCACCCTATAGGACAGAGTAGAACTGCCCCACAGAGTTTCCAAGAAGCGCCTGGCGGATTTGAACTGCCATTAGCACTGTCTAAAATAAAGCCGCTCAGGGGTTGAATATAAGCCATTTACCACTGGTAGAACATTCCTGGTATCATTGTAAAAATAAGTGGATTTGGAGGTTTGTTTTTTATTGTTGTTGTTGTTGTTTTTAACCTACAGTCACGGTGATAGGTGATCGGCAACAGCTAGAAATTTCCAGCTTATATTCCTTTATGAAATTTTTAATGTGGTCCTAGCGGTTTAGAAGATAGGCTAAGATTTCCCTTCCTATCCCTCTTTCCCTGGCTATCTTTAAAGGAAACAATCATTTTAGGTAGAGGATACTTCTAGGGTTAGAGTTCATGAGACCACTAGGGAAAAAAAAATCTTAAATTTTTTCTTACTTTGTTTTGCTTCCCCAAAATGAGGTAAATCCGTTAAGTGCCTGCACTGCTCAAACTCTGAGACCTTCCCTGAGTTTATTTAAGCAGTTAGTTGCCTGTAGCAACCACCCACACAGTAAGTAGCTGAGCTGAACATTGTGGCGAACAGTTTGGTGGGCCTCTAACTTTCCTGATCACTTCCTGTGCTCTGGAGGTAGGACATTAAACCTACATGATCATTTGAATTTATTAACAATGGGCTTTGTTCTTTATTTAAAATAAGAAAAACCTACTTTTTAAAGAACATGATAACAAAGCTGGCTGCGCTCCACACTGAGAAGGAATCATGACAGGAAGGAGAGGAAGCTGTGAAGAATCCCCATTAGAAGAGGCAGCATGTTCAGACCCCGCCCTCTGTCTCCATCCATTCCCCTGTCTCAGCACCCCCACCCTCTCAGGCTCTCCGCAATAATCAAGTCACTGTCCTGCGGCCTCAAAGATGGAACAGGCAGAAAGAAAACAAAGACCAAACCTGTTGCCATTGAGTCGGTTCTACTCTGTAATACATGGCGACCTCGTGTGTTACAGAGCAGAACTGCCCCATAGGGCCTTCTTGGCTGTAATCTTTATGGAAGCAGAGCACCAGGCCTTTCTTCTGCAGTGCCACTGGGTAGGTTTGAACCACCAACCTTCAGATGATTAATCAAACCTGGACTTTATGGGCCACCCAGGAACCTGGAAAAGGCAGAGCTGGGTACAAATCTGGACTTTGCTACTTTGCAACCACTTTGGACAAGTTACTTCTCTGAGTGTGTTTTTTCATTTTTAAAAATGGATCTAATTATCTATACTAAAGGAATTTTGTGAGAATTAAATGAGCGAAAGAATGCTGAGCACCTAATCTGGACTGCTTTATTCAGTTAGCATAGACTTAGTGTCTGCTATGTAGAAAACACAAATTTTTACTTAAAAAAAAAAAAAATTAGAGGAAAGAAGACAACCAGAAAACCCCGGAACAGATGAGTTCACAGAGGATAGATTTGTCAACCAGCCACAATGTGCCAAACCAAGGTCCTGTGAGGTTCTTCCTTGTGTAACTGGAATCCTATTCTCCTCTCCAAATGGGCCCCCTATTAAAGGAGAACAAGAAAGAACAGGGCCAGGTTTTTCCTCAACTCTGTGGCTGCCACTGTGTCCCTGCCCTTTATCCGTTTCTCACTGACTGTCTTACCTGTCAGAAGCCTGTTACTGGCCAGTTGCTAGGGCTGAGCTATGGTTTGGTGAAGCTAAGTGTTTTACCTATTGGACCAAACTAGTATCTTTGGCCATGATTGCAGGAAATTAATATTTGTTACTGGAAATTTTTTGGTGACATAGTAGAGATTGGGGCTGGGGTTCACAGTGTGCTAGGTCATTTTTCTTAATACATCAAATTCGCTTCTCACTTGACTGGTTGGGGTGAAACACGCCCCTCTGATAGTGTATAGGGTCACCTGTCTGATCCCACCACTAAAAAATGTTAAGAATATTCTATTTTCATGCTCATTGGTCTTTAATGATAGAACGTTATCTTTCTTCTCTTATTCTTCATATTTTTCATCCTTTGACCTACACCTGGCATTCATTTTCTCTCTGTGAGTTTGATGGCTTAAGAAAGTGTGCTGATGTACCCCAGAAAGACAAACCTATTGGGAAAGACATTTTTAAATTATTTAAATGTGAGTTCTGGTGATTATTTTAGCCAGCAAAGTGCCTGCTGCTGGGATTAGCTTCAGTGGCACCCTGCATATGCATTGAGCTCCCGTTGCATGACTGCTGCTCTTGGCTAGTGGCCAGGGCTATGACTGATAGGGCTGTACATACACGTGGGTGGCTGCCTCCTCCCAGGATCTCTTCAGTAGGCTGTCACGTCATGTACATTCCCTCTCCTCCCAGCCTTTCGAGAGAACACACTGCTTGAGTCAACCCATGGAGTGTTATCACTATTAGAAACACTTTTCGTATGTGGTTATTATGTGAGAGTGTTTTCATGTCATTTTTACAGTTGTATAAGTTTACTGTTTATATCTTATTTGATCACTAAACAGCCCTCCTTTGACACAGGAGAATCTGTTTCACCAACTACAAATCATGAGCAAAAATGGTGTAACCCAGGTCTTCTCACTCCTCCAGTTGCCAAAGAGTGAGTTCCAACTCACAGCGACCCCACGTGTGTCAGAGTAGAACTGTGCTCTGCAGGGTTTTCAATGGCTGATTTTTCTCACTCCTCGACTAGAATGTTTTCCATAATACCAAATGCCAGGGAGAAATGAAGAACAAACATTTTAAGAAGAGAAAAGAAATGCTGTTGCCTCAAAATTCAATACAGAAGTTTTACTGAGATAAGTTTGGGTCTCGAGTTCTAAATGCTGTGCCCATCCTAACCAAAAAAAATAATAATTCTCTGTGTCTCTACATTGGGACTCTGGGCAGGCACAGAGTAGTAAGGGCAGTTGTCATCGTCAGTGATAATATTTGCCTGAGGTTGCTGCGGAGACCTGGCTGCTAAATGGCAAGAACTCAGTGGGAGGTGCTGATTTGTAGCTCCTTAGTCACATGAACCCTTTTATTGTCAAATAACATTGGTATGTGAATGACTGGTCCTGTAGCTGTGCTCATTCCACTTGTCAGTCTTCTTAGCGTTGCCAGACATCTAATGAGATCAACAATGAAAGGATAATAAATGTCATGGGTTTCGGTTGGTATGTACCAGGACAGCATTTATGTTTTATTTGGGTAATTTGCACTCAACGAGCCACACAACCCTAGTAAAACAGGTGAGGATTCTGTAGACTTTCATGACATCCAGCTTCCCTGTTGGTCAGGACGTTGAGTGAGTGATTCCCTGATCCTCCCTATCTCGGCCAGGACCCAGGTTAAAGATGCCCGCAAAGCACTAGGGCATGCTGATTCAGAAATTAGTGGACCGTTCACTAGGGGAATTTGCTGAAGTTACTTTCTCCCTTGAGGATAAGTAAGTTTCCTTCTACAGATATTCTGTCTTCTTCAAGACTCTGATCCCAACATGCAGGAATACGACGCACAAAAGTCCCACGGTGGGAGAGGGAGGCAGCAGCTTTGCAGAATTCGGTGGCGGTGGGAGAGGAAGCCAGCGATGTACTTTCCCTCTACCATATGCCATCAAATTAGCCAGGTCCTGTGTGCTGAGAATTGGCAGGGGCTCCCTCTGCTGCTGAATACCTTGGGCAGTAGCTTACAGCCACACAGACACTTTGATAATTAGGTGGAATCTCTTGCCAACTTTTGCAATCTGCCTTCTAGAAGGCAACTGGCCAAGCCACGCCTTTGTGGCAATGTGTGAACCCAATTTGGATAATTCAGCCCCATTATTTTATGTCACCCATTCCTGCCCCACAGAAAACCCCAAGTGTGAGAAGCATTGTTTACAGGCGAGGCGTCTGGGGCACGCGGCACGAAGGAAGTGCCACCAGGAGCCTCCTGGGGGTTAACCTCCTGGGGGTTAACCTCCTGGGGGTTAACCTCCTGGGGGTTAACCAGGGCTCTCTGCGGGCATCACTTCCCACCCACCATGTCATGGTCAACCAGGAATTGGGGGCAAGATTTTGACACAAAGAGTTCTGAAGCCACAAAAAATTAATTGATGCCAATATTTGATGGGCTTCAAACATGTATCATGGTAATTCTTGTTGTCAACTAGGTAAATATACAATAGATAGGTCAGATGGGGATAAGAACTAGGAAGGAAAAAATAAAGCAGCAGGGGAAAGAGTCCCGTTTGGGTAGAATAACCCTGAAGGCCACCCTGCAAAGGGGATATTTGGGTAGAGACCTGCAGAAAGTGAGGGAGCAGTGAGACTTACAGCTGTCCAGAGACACAGTGGGTCAGGCAAGGGGGTAGTGCATGGGACCGTGCCTTTGTGGGAGTGCACCTGGGTGCGAGTGTGCCTGGGTGCGAATGCGCCTGGGTAGGAGTGCGCCTGGGTGGGAGTATGCCTGCATTGGAGTCTGTCTGGGTGGGAGTGTGCCTGGGTGGGACTGTGTGTGTGTGGGAGTGTGTCTGTGTCAGAGCGTGCCTGCATGGGAGTGTATCTGTGTGGGAGTGTCCCTGGGTGGGAGTGTGCCTGGGTGAGAGTGTGTCTGTGTCAGAGTGTACCTGTGTGGGAGTGTGCCTTGTGGGAGTGTGTCTGTGTGGGAGTGTGTCTACATGGGAATGTGCCTGGGTGGAACTGTGTCTGCATGGGAGTGCGCCTGCATTGGAGTGTGTCTACGTGGGAGTGTGTCTGTATCAGAGTGTACCTGTGTGGGAGTGAGCCGGTGTGGGAGTGTGCCTGAGTGGAGCATGCCTGGGTGAGAGCATGCCTGGGTGGGAGTGTGTCTGTGTGGCAGTGTGTGTGGGTGGGAGTGTACCAGGGTGGGAGTGTGCCTGGGTGGGAGCGTGCCTGGGTGTTAGTGTGCCTGGGTGGGAGCATGTCTATGTCAGAGCGTGCCTGGGTGGGAGTATGTCTGTGTGGGTGTGCGCCTGGGCGGGAGTGTGCCTGGGAGTGCATCTGGGTGGAAGTGCCCCTGGGTGGGAGTGCACCTGGGTGGGGCGTGCCTGGGGTATTTGAGCCAGTGTGTCTGGGACAGAGGGAGCCAGGGCAGAGTGACAGAGGAGAGTTGGAGAGGGAGTGGGAACAGATAGCATAAGGTCCTGCAGCTCATGTCAGCACTTTGGATCTTGCTCAGGGTGTGATCAGGAGGTATTAGAAAGCATTGGTAGAAGAGTGGTGTTGTAAAAGAATTCTTTGTTAAGAAGAAATGTAAAGGGGCAAGGGTGGAAGAAGGAAGGATGCTAGGCAGTAACCCAGGTGATAATGTGGCTTGTGGGGTGGGGGGGATTGGTTGGGTGCAGATATTCTGAAGGCAGAGCAACAGGACGTGTGAGCAGATCAGGTTGTGGGTCATGAGAGAGAGAAAGCAGGGTTGTGGGTTTGGGCCTGAAGTGGAGAAGGAGCAGATTTGTGAGGGAAGGTCAGATAGCACCTTTCTGGATGTTTAAGTGAGAGATATCATCAGAAACGCAAAAGGACGTCTCCTCGGCATCCTTGTTAGAGGCCCTGCATCTTCACCCTGACTGTTTGTGTATTTACTCAGGTCACAAGCCCTGTAGAGAAGCTAACGAAACTCTGACCACACCCCCAGGACACTGCGCATGTGCACACTCACAACCTACTGCTCTCAGTGGCAGGAGCTCCCTGAGTCCATGAAACCCTCCACACAGTCTACAGAGGCAAACACATCTCCACTATAACCAAGGAAAGGGCACAGCCCCCCAAAAAAGTTTTACTTGGGCTTGACCTATGCTTTTATTTCACCAAATTGTCCTTGTAATATCCAGGGGAAAATAACCAAATTTTTGAAAATATAAGTCAAATCATATTTAAGAAAAAATAAACACTGTAATTACTTTTTCACAAAATTCACCCTCAAGAAAAATCGAGCCTACATCACTGCTCCATGATATCTTCACACACTTGGTCACTTAGCCTAAGGCTGAACCCCTCTACAAGGATGCCTCTAACTCACCACTCCTGAGAGAACATATTCTATTTGGGGGCTGCTTAAAAGTAGAAACATTAAGACAAAACTTTTTCCCCTTGGTTCAGGTCCCAAAACATATGGCCACATAGAGAAAATTACCAAAATATTGAAGAATCTGTCCATTTTTGGAAACCCTGGTGGCATAGTGGTTAAGAGCTATGGCTGCTAACCAAAAGGTCGGCAGTTCAAGTCCACCAGGTGCTCCTTGGAAATCCTATGGGGCAGTTCTACTCTGTCCTATAGGGTCACTATGAATCAGAATCAACTTGACAACAGGCTTGGTTTTTTTTGGTTTTTTGTCCATTTTTACCATAACACACTTGGCCATACTGTGAATCAAGTTATGAGCAGTCAGGGTCCTTCTATGTTGACTGACCTATTAATGGACCCCAATTCTGAGATGGCATCTTGCTGTCCAAATCACTACACTGTCTATCTTAACCCAGTTCCCTGGAAAAGAAGCCTACATAAAGCTTACATGGTTTTCCTCCAAGGGGAAGTAAGAAGGATGGGGATAGGTGGGCCAAGCAGGGAAGGAAGCAAAGCCAATACAAGGTGGGACATTACCAAGCTGGACAAAGCTTGTAAGAAAACATAGCAGGTTACTTGTTCACATGGGACATCTCCAGAGGAGCACATAGAACTAGAGCCTGTCAAAACAGCCTGTCAGAGAGAGTGGACAAGCAGCTGGTCTGCTAAAAGCAAAAAACCAAACCCATTGCCGTCGAGTTGATTCCAGCTCATAGTGACCCTATAGGACAGAGTAGAACTGTCCCATAGAGTTTCCATGGAGTGCCTGGTGGATTTGAACTGCCAACCTTTTGGTTAGCAACCATAGCACTTAACCACTACACCACCAGGGTTTCCCGCTGGTCTGCTAGTTCCCTCTCTCTTGTTGGTCAAAACTTAAGTACAGGCATTAACTGTCCTGACTTCCAAGTTCCGTACTTGGCCCCTCTAGGCAGCCATGGGGGAACCTGAGCCTCTCCAGGGCCAGCAACTTAATGGAGCTGTGTGGATCCTGGCCTCATGGAATTCCAGAGGGACAGCACTCAGGTGCTACAGATGGCAACAGCAAGAGCCACCCTGGGCTGCTCCAGCTAGGAAGCAGGGTAGGTGTCCAAGGCCAAGGGGTCAGACAGGCCCAGAAGGATCTGGAAGGTACACAGACTATAACCAGCACCTGACCCTGGCAGTTCAGTCAACTCAGGCTCCCTGTGTGTGACACTGATGTCCACAGAACCTCATCTGTGATGCGGTGTTGCAGGGGTGGCTATGGGCAATGATGTTATTCCCATCAGGATAGTGGGATCATCCTGGTTCCTCAGACCTCTGGTGGATGCTGAGCCAGGGAGCAGAATTGTGGAGCTCAGGACCCAACCTCCAGGGTAGAAGGCACAGTGAAGAGGGAAATGAGATGCCAGGGTCTCAGTCAAAGAGTCAGGAGTCAGTATGACAGCAAGGCAGGATGCCCAATCATAAAGTCTTAGGTTCCTGCAGCTGGGGTTGGGTAAGAAGGCTGCCGCTCGTAGGCCTGTGCTAGCCAGGGTCCAGTGGCCATGAGGCCGGGGCGTGGGGCTCCTGGGATAAATACTGCCAGGCTTGATGTGGGCTGGGGTGGGGCTCTGGCCAGCCAGCTGTAGACTGAAGGTCCTGGATGCTGAGGAGGGAGACTGACGCATTACTTTTCTGTTAAAAATGATAAATTGCCTATTACCTTTTTAACTGTACTGCATTTCTGTTGTTCACCGTGAGTAATAGGCCTTAAAATGCTGAGATTGTTATACTACCCATGGAAATAAACTTTAATGCACTCAAAGTGCATGACTGTGTTTAATATCGTATATTACATAATGATGATCATTGACACAAGTGAATATTCTACGTGGTTTTGTCTGAATAAGGTGTCTATCTCAGGCTCGCTCTCTCTCTCTCTCTCACACACACACACACCGTCACATTGCTTCACTAAATGGCATCATGCAACACAGACTAAACATAGGGCAGATCTGGATTCAAGCCAGCTTTAGGAATCCAAAATCCATTGTTCTTATGGATTGCTTTGAGTTTTCTGACCCGATTGTCATAACAAACGTGTATGAAATTAAAGGGAAAAAAAATGCTGCTTTTCACAGCTTTCCCATCTACACTGATTTCTGCTATATTGAGCCAGTTTTGATTAGTAATTATCATCATGCCTTGCAGAGTTGCCCAAAGAAAAGGTACATGTCAAGTATCTTATTACAATGCCTGTACTTGCTTCTCAGGGGAACATCATTTTTCAATCCTGATGAGCCGCCGCATATTCCCCACCTGGTCTCCAGAAACATCCTCATGGTTGACAGGTCTTTATCGCCTCAGCCCAAAAGCCATGCCCATGGCACACCGTCGAGGTGAACCTGCACTAATTGATTCTGTCATTTCTAAGAGGCAGAAACCACATCTGCTGGAGCCTGGTTGGTTCTTTTGTTTTAATGAAGCAAAAAGAGCTTCCGTGTTTGTCTGTGCCTGTCTGCAAAGTGACAGTGATTTATCCCACACGAAAAGCCAGTTCAGGGGCCTCCTGGAGATACACATAAATCTTCCAGTCCCCTTGTGGCAGATGCTGAGGGCCTGCCAACCACCTTCACAATGACTTCTTCAAGTGAAAGCTCGCCCACTCCCTAATGCCAAAAACTTAGTGTTGTAGTCCTTGGACATTATGGAGTCTCTTCTCTCTACCCAACTTCTGTCACAGACAGATCATATTTAAAAGAAACACAAGCAAATATCCTTCCTTCAGTTAAATATAGTGTCTGTTTCCAGCTTTTCTGGAATAAACTAATGAAAATCATAATCAAATCAAACTTCTGCATTTTAGAGATTAAAGAAACAAAGGCTCAGGGAGATGCTGAGACTGTCTATACAAGAAGTGGCTCTGTTCTCTAGGAGTTGCTTTGTTTTAAAACTGGACAAAGAGAGGAAAGCTCCTTCTGAAATATGTTTAGACTTAGAATTTTAAAATTTTCCTCTGATTCAGACATATAATCTCAGAGCCAATAAGCATTTCCCAAACTAAAAGTTATTTTCTATTTGAAAACCATGAAGAACCTATTAATTTGTGCCCACATTTAGGCTAAAAGAATTTTCTTTGCCTCTGAAAAAATTTATGTACCAAAGCTACTGCTTACAATGCTTTCTAAAAATAGCTTCTGACAAATTAAGAATGTCATTGCTGGTGACTTTAGTATGGTGCCTAAATTCTAATATTTCCTTCTTATTGTTTTTTTAATTCTATCATATTTAAATTTCTTTGTAAAAATGCAACACTATCTGTCACTTCTTTTGGATTTCTCATGAACCCTTTCGTCCTCATCACCCTAAGATCACTCGTGTCATTCCAAACACCACATTTCTGGATTCTCATCTTTTTTGACATATCTGTAATATTTTATACTGTCAACCACTACCTTTTTTTTTTTTTTTTAATTCTTCTGTTGGCTAAAGTAGATCCCCTTCTCTTAGCTTGCTTCCTAAACTTCTGACTCCTCTCTCTGTCTATCTCAGGGGCTCTCCTACCTTCACCATCCCTCTAAATATTGATAGACCCTGCCCTACCCAACGTCTTTGTCTCTTCTTGTTCTGTACTGCCTTAGACAATCTCATCCACACCTGCAGATTCATCTATAATCTGTTTGGTCTTACTATCAAATTCACCTCTTCAACCCAAACCTTTCATGAACTCCACATCGCCTAGAAGTGCCTGTACCTCTGAATATCTCACCAGCACCTCAGTATTGACAGTTGTTACAACTGGACTCTTCACTCCCACAGACCCCTACTTACTTCCTCTCTCTGTCTTTTGCCCTAGTGAACAACATCATCATTCCAACACTGCCTCAGTTGGACACTCAGGCTCCTCTTAGTCACCTCCATTTCCCTCAGCCTCTATTTTAGTAGACTATTAAAGCCTGTTAATTGTGTTTCTAAATATTTCTCTAGTAAATTCTTTTCCTCATCAGATTCTTGAGGGCCCTTGTTACAGGATATCTCTCATGTTGTAACTTGTGCCCAACTGCAACCGATGACTGCCCTGGTAGGCAACACAACAGAGAACCCCTGAGGGAGCAGGAGAGCAGTGGGATGCAGACCCCAAATTCTCATAAGACCAGACTTAATGGTCTGGCTGAGACTAGAAGGACCCTGGTGGTCATGGCCCCCAGACCTTCTGTTGGCCCGGGACAGGAACCATTCCCAAAGCCAACACTTCAGACATGGATTGGACTGGACAATGGGTTGGAGAGGGATGCTGGTGAGGAGTGAGCTTCTTGGATTAGGTGGACACTTGAGACTATGTTGGCATCTCCTGCCTGGAGGGGAAATGAGAGGGTGGAGGGGGTTAGAAGCTGACGAAATGGACATGAAAAGAGAGAGTGGAGGGAGAGAGCGGGCTGTCTCATTAGGGGGAAAGTAATTGGGAGTGTGTAGCAAGGTGTACATGGGTTTTTGTGTGAAAGACTGACTTGATTTGTAAACTTTCACTTAAAGCACAAGAAAAATTATAAAAAACAAAAAAAAAAATTTGAAAAATGGAAAAATCACCTGTTATACCACCATATGGAAACCCTGGTGGTGTAGGGGTTAAGAGCTATGGCTGCTAACCAAAAGGTCGGCAGTTCAAATCCACCAGGCAGTCCTTGGAAACTCTATAAGGCAGTTCTACTCTGTCCTGTAGGGTCACTATGAGTAGGAATTGATTTGACGGCAATGGGTTTGGTTTGTTTTTTTTTTTATACTGCCATATAACAGGGTGATTTGGTGGTGGTTCTTTGTTTTTACAGTCTCCTTTCAATGCTTTGTTCAGAGGCATACATTTTTTTAGGTAATTGTAGTAACAATGGACATATAAATTTTGTGTTCTTCTTTTTTTCACATAAACATTGAGTTATCATCATTTCTCCATGTGTTTATTTGGGCTTTATACTTATCCTTTGTAATGCTGCATTATATGGCAAAGGTAGTTCTAGAATGATGGTGAGTGAATTGCCAAGCCCAGCCCTGTAAGAGTTATGTGTGATACACAAAGCTGAGTTACAGAGTAGTCTGCCAAAGTATAATGACCTTGAAAAACTACTTAATTCAAAGCCCAAATTTTCCCATTTGCCAAATAAGCAAATCATGGTTTTTTATAATCCTCAAACAAAGGGTGTTGTATAAGTAGAAACTATTTATACATCTTATTAGTCTGAAAACCAACCTAAAACCTGGTGGAGTAGTGGTTAGGAGGTATGGCTGCTAACCAAAAGGTTGGCAGTTTGAATTCACCAGGCGCAGCTTGGAAACCCTATGGGGCAGCTCTGCTCTGCTCTGCTCTGTAGGGTCACTATGAGTTGGAATCAATTCGATGGCAATGTTGGTTTTTTTTTTTTTCCTTTATTGGTCCGAAATATGTTTTTAGGACAGAAATAATGCATTTTCCTTTGTCTCTTCTTTTGAAGGCAGAAGCAGGGTAATAATAACCTACCTTTTCCGAACAGCAAGGATTGAAAGAATTAAGCAGGGAAGGGGAGGTGGAAACATCTCACTTCCTTTATTTT
The DNA here is from genome assembly GCF_030014295.1 of Loxodonta africana. Classification (NCBI taxonomy): domain Eukaryota; kingdom Metazoa; phylum Chordata; class Mammalia; order Proboscidea; family Elephantidae; genus Loxodonta; species Loxodonta africana. The sequence goes on from NC_087352.1 coordinate 94,702,526, forward strand.
CATCTTTATTTAAATGATATCATTTTTGCCTCAAATGTTGACTTTTAGCACTAGAAGGACCCCAAGATATTATCCCTAGTTCAATTTTCATGTTTCAGTTGAAGAAATAGAGTTCTGGAAAGACTAAGCATCTTACACGTTAACACAGCCTTGGCCTCTCCATGCTCCATCCACATAACCCATATCTGGGAGAATTTTGGGGTTACAAGAATGCCCAAACTTTGGGTAACTCTCCATTAATTTTTCACAAGAAATAAAGACCGGCAAGAATGAAAAAGCCCTCCCAGAAGATAATGAAGCCCCCTTTGTCCTCATGATAATACTACATTCTTACAACTCACCATAGTTAAATAATACTAACCACAGTGAAATCATGAGGAAATACATATTAATATAAGTTCCTTTTCCTCTGATTTGCTTTAATTGACAATATGTCTATACCAAAAAAGACAAAGCCATTTTGCGATGTTTCTATTTTGATTATAATTAACATTCTTTCCTAAATTTTGCTTTTGCAAGCATAAATTACCATGCAATACTCATTACCTCTGCTTGGTGCACAAATAAGCAGTGCTATCTCTCCCACTTTTTGTCTCAAAATCTACCATCTGATAATGGCTCCTTTCACTTAAGACAGTGTAAAAATTCAAGCACACGCTCCATGAAATCTCTTTTAAGTTGCTTTCCCCACTGAAGTTCATTCACTTGTCGCTATTCTTGGACCTTAAACTACAAGCCAGGGTTTATCCTTAATATCGAGCTTTTAGTAACTGTACAAGACATCGTCCAAAAATTTCCTGAGGTCAAATGGCTTGTTTTATACAATTCATGCACTGCTTGAAAGTAATTTACAAATGAAAATTTTATTAATTTGCTCACATTTTCACTAACTTGGTTTATTTTTTAGGTACATTTAAAAGGCTTGATCTTTGCTCAGGAGGGACCCAGGTTCCCACCTATGATTACAAATGATTGTCCAAATGCTGAGACTTCCTCATTAGAATCAATGACTATAAAAGTTGGAGAGTTCCCTGATGACATATAGGACATCTAGTCCAAACTTTTGCTTCTACTTTTCCAGTTTGAGGGTATACATGTCACTGCTAGCCTTTTCTGCCTCTCTTCATCAGAAAGATACTATTCACTAAACTCGCACTTACTTCTTTATAATTTTTACCTATTTATTCTCATTAGACCTTTTAACATAGCTATGAAAACTCATTGTAAAAATCCCTAGAAAATGAGTAACCTCTATGCTCTGTTTTTATAAGTTAAAGTTTTAGGTGACATATCTGACATGTCAGACTTCGGTACTTACTACTGATGGATCTCACTCATCCCGTGAAGCCTATCAGACATGTGTAAATCAATTTTCCTGCATCTTGGAATCGGCATGTTCTCGATGTTTCTTCTGGGGCTATTTCCATTATCTGTAGCTAGTTTTCTTTTCCTCGTACTAAATATGTGATAATCTAGTCATTATCAACATGAGTCAAAGGGAAGCATTTGGCCCAAAATAATGTCATTGAACCATCTCAGCTCAGCTTTAACCTCTGTGGTAAGCACGTTAATGACCCCCAAATGTCCTTATCCTCAGAACATGAGAACATATTACTTTACATGGCAAAAGGGACTTTGTAGATATGATTAAATTAAGGATATTGAAATGGGAAGATTATCCTAGATTATCCTGGTATGGCCAATGGAATCACAGAATCCTTGTAAGAGGAAGGCAGGAGGGTCAGACTTAGGAAAGGAGATAAGGAGAGAAGCAGAGTCAGAGAGAGAAAGAGAGACGGGTGATACAATGTTGTTGGCGTTGAAGATGGAAGATGGGCCAGGAGTCAAGCTGCCCCTAGAAGCTGGAAAAGGCAACGAAATGGGTCCTGTCTGAGAGTCTCCGGAAAAGAATACAGCCATTCCAACACCTTAACTTTAGCCCAAACCCATTTCGGTCTTCTGACCTCCAGAACTGATAAGATAATAAATTTGTGTTGTTTTAAGCCACTAAGTTTATGGTGTTACAGCAACAATAGGAAACTAATGCAACTTCTTAAGAACCGTTAACATCGAAATCAAAAACCAAACCCATTGTTGTGGAGTCAATTCCGACTCATAGCGAGGACCCCATAGGACAGATTAGAACTGCCCCACAGGTATCCAAGGAGAGGCTGGTGGATTCGAACTGCTGACCTTTTGGTTAGCAGCCATAGCGCTTAACCACTGTGCCATCAGGGCTCCATTAACATCAGTGAGGGCATATAAAATGGAAACATAGATACCACACCGATTATAAAACAAATGAGAAAGGAGGAATATTATTTTCTCAGTCCATAAAGTGAGGTGGTTATGAAAAAAAAGGAACTTGGGTTTCGATTTTACAGATCTGGAAAAGGCCTTGAGGCAGGAATGTGGCTGTCCCACGCAAGGAGGCCACAGGCTGCAAGGGAGTGGGAGGAGGGGGAGTGGTGGGAGACAGGGTCAGAAAGGGGGGCAGAGCCTTGGCCAGAAGCAGTTCTATACGTTTCGCCGAGAACTTTGAAAGTTAGAACCATTCTAGAGCTCATTTTTATTTTCTTGATATAGTGTTTAACAAAATAAAATTTCCCAGTGCCCCTTCCCCTGGGCCCTGCAGGCACGCTTGGCCCGGCGCTGCGCACGTTCCCGGTCGCCCTCCTCCGCAGCAGCAGTTCAGTGTGGGCGCAGTGAAGAGCGCACCGAGGCGGCAGAGCCTGGCAGGAACCGGGCGGTCATTAAGAAGCCTAATCAGAGAACACACTGACATTGTGGGTGGGTGGCCGCTGATTGGGAGAAAATGTGTTCATCGTGTGGACACCTGAACTGCCGAGTAAAAATAGAACCCCCAGGATTTTTTAAAAATAAAACACATACAGAGCAGACCCGAGCTCTCCTCAGACTATAAAAAAAAAAAAAAATAGCAGCTTGAAAAAAAAGAAAGAAAATGGAGGAGAAACTTCGATAGTGAAGAAAATGCAGAGAGGGGATTGTTAACATTGCAGCGGACCCCGTGTTGCTACCGCACACAGAGATCCAAAACCTGGTGGAGCCTAAGGAAGCAACCCTGAGTTGCGGGACTCTTTCTGGTGCTTCAAACTGTGTAAGAAGCTACCTCTAGGGAGCCCAGGAAACAGCACCCACTACGGTTTGGAAGCCCGGTGCCTTCCCCTGGTCGGCCTCCCTAATACACATGTATACGAACACACAATTTGTTTCTTTCCACTCTAAACTCATTGCCAGGGAGTCGATTCCAACTCATACCGACCCCAGAGGACAGACTAGAACTGCCCCATAGGGTTTCAAAGGAGTGGCTGGTGGATTTGAACTCCTGACCTTTTAGTTAGCAGCTGAGTGCTTAACCACTGCACCACCACGGCTCCCTTTCTGCTCTAGTCCCTTGAAATGGCTCCTGCTGTGGATAAAAGGCCACATAACCAAAGTTCTGGAATTAGGTTTTTGTTGAACACTCAGGATCCTTATTCAGGAAAGAATGAGCCCACCCATCACACACCAGGAGCAAGTGTACTTCAGTGCTTAATCCATCAGTTTTACTCAGAAGGGTTGCTTCCCCACCACCACCACCACCCCTTCCAGAAACTGCTTTGGGATCTGCAGGGAGAGGAAGGTCTTATATTATCAAGTAAGCAACTTCAGAAGGATATTACTTTTTTAATAACAGCTTTATTGAGATATAATTCACATACTATGATTCACCCATTTAAACTGCACAGTGCAATGGTTTTTAGTATATTCACAGAGTTGTGCAACCAACACCACCATCAGCTTTAGAACATTTTTACCACCCCAAAAAACCCTATGCCCATTAGCAGTCCCTCCCCCAGCCCTAGACAACCCCCCATCTACTTTCCATGTCTATGGATTTGCCTATCCCGGACATTTCATATATGAGGTCCTTTGTGACTGGCTTCCTTCACTTAGCATAATGTTTTAAAGGGTAATCCACGTGGAGCATGGATTTTTGTTGCTGAATAATACTCCGCTGCATAGATAGAATCCATGCCGTCAAGTGGATTCCGAATCATAGCGACATTATAGGACAGGGTAGAACTGCCCCATAGAGCTTCCAAGGAGCAGCTGGTGTTTTCAAACTGCCGACCTTTTGGTTAGCAGCTGAGCTTTTAACCACTGCACCACCAAAGCTCCACTGTATAGATGTACCACATTTTATTCATTCATCAATTGATGGCATTTGTGTTATTTCCACTTTTTGGCTATTATGAATAATGCTGCGATGAATGTGTATGACTTTTTTGTGTGTGGGCAAATGTTTTCAATTCTCCTGGCTAAATTCCCCATGTGTCTGTCAGTTTGTCATACTGTGGGGGCTTGCGTGTTGCTGTGATGCTGGAAGCTATGCCTCCAGTATTCAGATACCAGCAGGGCCACCCATGGAGGACAGGTTTCAGCTGAGCTTCCAGACTACGAAAGACTAGGAAGAAGGCCCTGGCAGTCTACTTCTGAAAAGCATTAGCCAGTGAAAACCTTATGAATAGCAGCAGAACATTGTGTGATATACTGCTGGAAGATGAACCCCCCAGGTTGGAAGGCACTCCAAAGATGACTGGGGAAGAGCTGCCTCCTCAAAGTAAAGTTGACCTTAATGACGTGGATGGAGTAAAGCTTTCGGTACCTTCATTTGCTGATGTGATGTGACTCAAAATGAGAAGAAACAGCTGCAAACATCCATTAATAATTGGAATCTGGAATGTACGAAGTATGAATCTAGGAAAATTGGAAATCATCAAAAATGAAATGGAATGCATAAACATTGATATCCTAGGCATTAGTGAGCTGAAGTGGACTGGTATTGGCCATTTTGAATCAGATAATCATATAGTCTACTATACTTGAAGAGGAATGGTGTTGCATTCATCATCAAACAGAACATTTCAAGATCTATCCTGAAGTACAGCGCTGTCAGTGATAGGATAATATCCATACGCCTATAAGAAAGACCAGTTAATATGACTATTATTCAAATTTACACACCAACCACTAGGGCCAAAGATGAAGGAATAGAAGATTTTTATCAGCTGCTGCAGTCTGATATTGATCAAACATGCAGTCAAGATGCATTGATAATTACTGGCGATTGGAATGCGAAAATTGGAAACAAGAAGTATTAGTAGTTGGAAAATATGGCCTTGGTGATAGAAACAATGCTGGAGATCGAATGATAGAATTTTGCAAGGCCAACAACTTCTCCATTGCAGATACCTTCTTTCACCAACATAAACAGCGACTATACACTTGGACCTTGCCAGATGGAACACACAGAAATCAAATTGACTATATCTGTGGAAAGAGATGATGGAAAAGCTCAATACCATCAGTCAGAACAAGGCCAGGGGCCGACTGTGGAACAGACCATCAATTGCTCATATGCAAGTTCAAGCTGAAACTGAAGAAAATCAGAGCAAGTCCACGAGAGCCAAAATATGATCTTGAGTCTATCCCACCTGAATTTAGAGACCATCTGAAGAATAGATTTCATGCATTGAACACTAGTGACCGAAGACCAGACAAGTTGTGGAATGACATCAAGGACATCATACATGAAGAAAGCAAGAGGTCATTGAAAAGACAGGAAAGAAAGAAAAGACCAAGATGGATGTCAGCGGAGACTCTGAAACTTGATCTCGAATGCTGAGCAGCTAAAGCAAAAGGAAGAATTGATGAAATAAAAGAACTGAACGGAAGATTTCAAAGGGCAGCTCGAGAAGACAAAGTAAAGTATTATAATGGCATGTGCAAAGAGCTGGAGATGGAAAACCAAAAGGGAAGAACACGCTCAGCGTTTCTTAAGCTGAAAGAACTGAAGAAAAATTCAAGCCTCGAGTTGCAATAGTGAAGGATTCTATGGGGAAAATATTAAACGACACAGGAAGCATCAAAAGAAGATGGAAGGAATACACAGAGTCATTATACCAAAAAGAATTAGTAGATGTTCAACCATTTCAAGAGGTAGCATGTGATCAGGAACCGATGGTACTGAAGGAAGAAGTCCAAGCTGCTCTGAAGGCATTGGTAAAAAACAAGGCTCCAGGAATTGATGGAATATCAATTGAGATGTTTCAACAAACTGGAGGTGCTCACTCATCTATGCCAAGAAATATGGAAGAGAGCTTCCTGGCCAACTGACTGGAAGAGATCCATATTTATGCCTATTCCCAAGAAAGGTGATTCAAGTGAATGTGGAAATTATAGAACAGTATCATTAATATCACACGGGAGCAAAATTTTGCTGAAGATCATTCAAAAACGGCTGCAGCAGTATATTGACAGGGAACCGCCAGAAATTCAGGCCGGTTTCAGAAGAGGACGTGGAACCAGGGATATCATTGCTGATGTCAGATAGATCCTGGCTGAAAGCAGAGAATACCAGAAGGATGTTTACCTGTGTTTTATTGACTATGCAAAGACATTCGACTGTGGATCATAACAAATTATGGATAACATTGCAAAGAATAGGAATTCCAGAGCACTTAATTGTGCTCATGAGGAAACTTTACATAGATCAAGAGGCAATTGTTCGGACAGAACAAGGGGATACTGATTGGTTTAAAGTCAGGAAAGGTGTGTGTCAGGGTTGTATTCTTTCACCATACCTATTCAATCTGTATGCTGAGCAAATAATCTGAGAAGCTGGACTACATGAAGAAGAACTGGGCATCGGGATTAGAGGAAGACTCATTAATAACCTGCGTTATGCAGATGACAAAACCTCACTTGGTGAAAGATGACTTGAAGCACTTACTAATAAAGGTCAAAGACCACAGCCTTCAGTATGGATTGCACCTCAACATGAACAAAAATCCTCACAACTGGACCAATGAGCAACATCATGATAAACGGAGAAAAGATTGAATCTGTGTCAAGGATTTCATTTTACTTGGATCCACAATCAACAGCCATGGAAGCAGCAGTCAAGAAACCAAAAGACACATTGCATTGGGCAAATCTGCTTCAAAGGACCTCTTCAAAGTTTTGAAGAGCAAAGATGTCACCCTGAAGACTAAGGTGCACCTGACCCAAGCCATGGTATTTTCAATCACATCATATGCATGTGAAAGCTGGACAATGAATAAGGAAGACCGAAGAAGAATTGATGCCTTTGAATTGTGGTGTTGGCAAAGAATATTGAATATACCATGGACTGCCAAAAGAACAAACAAATCTGTCTTGGAAGAAGTATAACCAGAATGCTCCTTAGAAGCAAGGATGGCGAGACTGCGTCTTACATACTTTGAACATGTTGTCAGGATGGATCAGTCCCTGAAGAAGAACATCATGCTTGGCAAAGTACAGGGTCAGCGGAAAAGAGGAAGACCCTCAACGAGGTGGATTGACACAGTGGCTGCAACAATGAGCTCAAGCATAACAACGATTGTAAGGATGGCTCAGGACTGGACAGTGTTTTGTTCTGTTGTGCATAGGGTCACTATGAGTTGGAGCCGACTGGATGGCACCTAACAACAACAGATCCCTAGGAGTGGAGTTACTGGGTCATATAGTAAATTTACATTTAACCTTTTGAGGAACTGCCAGACTGTTTTCCAAAGAGGCCCCACTATTTTGCGTTCTTACCAGCAATATATGAGGGTTCTAATGTCTCCACACCCTCGCCAAAACTTATTATCTACCTTTCTGATTATAGCCATCCTAGTGGGTGTGAAGTAGTATTTCATTATGCTTTTGATTTGCATTTACTTAATGACTAACGATGTCCATCATATTTTCATGTGCTTATTGGCCATTTGTATTTTTTTTCTTTTATATCTTTAGAAAAATATGTATTCAGATAATTTCCCTATTTTTAAAATCGGGTTATTTGTCTCTTATTATTGGGTTGTAGGATTTCTGTATATATTCTAGATACAAGTCCCTTATCAGACATATGATTTTCAAAATTTTGCTCCCATTCTGTGGGTTATCTTTTCACTTTCTTAATGATATCCTTTGAATCACAAATATTTTTAATTTTAATGCAGCCCAATTTATCTTCCCTTTGGCTGGTGTCTTTATTATTGTAACTTTGCGGTAAATTTTGAAATTGGGAAGTGTGAGTATTCCATCTTTATTCTTTTTCAAGAGTATTTTGGCTATTCTGGGACCTTTAAATTTCCATATGAATTTTAGGATCAGTTTGTCAATTTCTGGAAAGAAACCAGCTTGGATTTTGATAGGGATTACCTTGAATGTTACTTTGAATGTGCATTTAGGGAGTATTGCCATCTTAATAATATTAAGTCTTACAATCCATGACTATGGAATGTCTTTCCATTTATTTAGGTATTCTTTAGTTTCTCTCAGTGTTTTGTAGTTTTCGGAGTATAAGTTTTACATTTCTTTGTTAAATATATTTCTAAGTATTATATTCTTTTTGTTGCTATTCTAAATAGAATTGTTTTTGTAATTTCATTTTTGGTTGGCTTGTTGCTACTGTTTAGAAATCCAATTGATTTTTGTATTTTGATCTTATACCCTGTAACCTTCCTCAGCAAAAGGATGTCACTTCTGAACTACAATAGAATTAGAAAGAAAAAAACAGATACAGATGTAGAGATATAAAATAGACAAACACATGGAAGGATACTGTGGTAGGCAGAATACCAGCCCACAAAGATGCCCGCATCCTAATCCCAGAACCTGTTAGTATGTTATATTACATGGCAAGGGGGAATTATGGTTGCGGATGGAATTAAAGTTGCTAATCATCTGATCTTAAGATAGAGAGAATATCTTGGATTATCCAAGTAGGCCAGTGTAATCACAAGGCTCCTTATAAGTGGAATAGGGAGGCAGGAGAGTCAGTGTCTGAGTGATGCAGCATGACAAAGACTTGAGCAGCCATTGCTGGCTTTGAAGATGGAGGGAGGGACCACAAGCCAAGGAATGTGGCAGTCCCTAGAACCTGGAGAAGTAAGAAAACAGATTCTCCTCTAGAGCATCCAGAAAGGAATGCAGTCCTGTAGACACCTTGATTTAAGCCCAGCATGACCATTTCTGATCCCAGAATAATCAGACGATAAATTTGTGTGGTTTTATGCCACTAAGTTTATGATAATTTGTTACACCAGCAACAGGAAACATAGATGTATAATAGTTAACTTTAGAAGAGTAGAATTAAAGAGTGGAGAAAGGGTACCTTATTTTTACACTTTAGAGGTAAATATTATGCTTTTTATATGAACATACACACTTTTTGTAATTTCAAGGATTTTTTTAACTTGTGGGGTTGCCTATGAAAGACTAAGATCCTATCATAAAGCATGTGGAAAAGAGGAAGAGATAGCTTCCTTCTGTCTACATTAGACCAAACTTCCTGGAGGAGATGGAATTTAAACTGGGTCATAAGGAATGGGTAGAATATTGACATGCAAAAATGGAAAATACCCAAATGAACTGCCAGCATGAACAAAGGAAAATCAGGAATAATGTTTGTGTATACCTGTTATGCAGCACAGCAGTATGAGTTACAGCATCAAAGTGTGTTTCCACCCGAGCTTAGAGGGCTTTGAGGGCTTAGATGGCTTATTATGGGTTTGGGCTTAATTTGGAAGGCACTGGCAACCGATGAAGGTTTTCGAGCTGCAGAAAAAACTGATTGCATTACTTTTTTAAATTATTTCTTCAGTTTGGGGAAATAAAGGAAGACTGGACAGGCAAACACCACCGTGGTCTAGGTCCTGACATTACATGGTCTGAAGGAGGGAGGGCAGTGGAGATGGAAATTTGGGAAGGCTTGTGGAAGCCATTCTGGACAGCTTGGTTACCGCCCAGCTGTGGTCTGCCAAGGGGGAAGGAGGGCTTATCTCTGAGCCTGGGTTATGAGGAGGATGCCCTAGTTAGTAATACAAAATGTGAGGCTGAGGTCAAATTGAGATTTACTGAGCTTTGATGCCAATGTAGTCTCCTGTGTAGAAGCCATCTGGGCCATGGGATAAGAGCAATCTAAAGGCTTTATCCATAAGGTTTTCATTGGCTACTTTTGGAAGTAGATTGCCAGGCCATTCTTCCTAGTCTGTCTGAGTCTAGGTGCTCTGCTGAAATCTGTCTACCATGGGTGACCCTGCTGGTATTTGAAATATTGGTGGCAAAGCTTCAAGCATCATAGCAACAGGCAAGCCACCACAGTACCACAAACTGACAGACAGGCGGTGGTAAAGTAGAGTCAGCAAAAACAAGGGAACCCTCAATGAGATGAGTTGACACCATAGCCACAACAATGGGCTCAAACATGCCAACAATCACAAAGATGGCACAGGACCAGTTAATGTTAGTGCTGTTAGATATGACGTCACCATGAGTCAGAGGCAACTCTGTGGCAAGTAACAACAATAAGGCTTTAAAAGTGGTAGGGCCAGAGAGAAAGGGATGGAGCCAAAGCCTCAGCCTAGACAGCACCCGCCTCTCCGTGGCAGGACCGACCTTCTACCCGCTCCTCTCTGTACCCATACACTTCCCCTGCCTGCTGGCCCAGTGAGGTTCTATCCGTGGTGTAATGATCACTTGTGCTTCTTTCCCATATCTATACTTATCATTTCCATTTCTCAGACGCAATGGTTTGTCTCCAGATGTCTCCGCGATATCATATTCTGAGGGTGTGCTTCCCTCTCCACACGCTGCTGCTGTGAACAGACCTCTCCACCTGTGCATTAGAGCCAGAGATGCCACAGCATCCCACAGAAACCTGGGCTTACAGCCGACACTATCCAGAAACCTGTCTTTACTGCTTTTTTTTTAGATCCTTCAATCAAAAAGGCCTGTTCTTCCCTGCATCTGCTAACATGAGAGGCAAGACCTGCTTCTTCTGTGCTTCATAAAAGACAATTAGTTCAAGACTCTGGTGTGCATAATCACAATTCTCTCTTATAGGCACTCTGTCTTTCTTCAGAAAGTCTTCCAGAGTAGGTCTTAATAGTAGTGCAACATGAAGGGCTAGTAAAGAGCTAAAACAAAAGAATGGATGCAAGAGATTGCTTCCCTGATAGGATTCATTTCATCTGGGTCTACAAACACCAGCATATCCCTCCTGACCACAGAAGGGACTGCCCTCCCAAGCCTCTCACCTTGGGTCTGATGACTTTGTTTCTTGTCAACCTTTTCCTCTTAATATCCAGGAGGCAAGGGGACTAATTATTTTTGGTTTAATTGTTTTATTGTAGTGAAAGAAGCAGTATTTAATAATACCCAAATGCAAAATACTTTTTGACCAGGTCTTGCTGACCCACTCAAACATATCATTGACTTGAAATACCGCCCAGAACCAAAACACACTTACTCTCCATACAAACGAACATCCTCGGAAGGACATTTATATTGGTTTTATTTTTTTTAGGCGGAGCTGACCATAACAATATTGTATGCAAAATTCCAAGAAAAAGGCTTGGAATTACTTTCTTTACTTTCAGTATGAAATAATAACCAACAGATGGCTAAGAAATTTATTTTAAAATATAAATTTGTATAGCCTGCTATCCTCGTCCCCAGCCATATATACATATTCCTTCACCTCCTCCACTTTTATGAAATTATTTATGCTTTTTTTCTTCAGTGTATTAACTTCAGTTCATTCCCTGAAATGATCACTTCTGTTCACAGAGGTTGATGACAAAACGGCCCCTCCCCAATGAGGACTCAGTGCATCATCGAGTTCCTGGTAATTGGGAAATATTTCTGAATTTTCTTCTGAACATTCACCTAAGCCCCTGTCCCCACTCCGTCAAAATACCCCAGCCACATTTATAACTGAGTACTTAAAGAGAAACTTTGAACTATCATTTAAATGCAGGCTCTCTTTGAGTTCGTTTCTTGAAACGGCAACTGAGCAAATGTTACATAATCTTCCCTTTATCAAATTCAGGGTTAGAGAAATAGTGGGGTGTCCCTAAAGAAATTTGCTGGCACCAGGGGTGATTAGAGAAAGCATTTTAACTCTTAAGTTATGATGGAGAGTCCGTGCAGCCCCAAGAGTAGCCAGCGTCACTAAGCAAGGACACAAAGAACAGGGTCGATGTGGAAAGTTAGTCACGTATGTGTTCCCACAGAGACCTGTCCCTTGGATCTAGGTTGAGGCCACTTTGGCATACCCGTTAACCAAAAAAAAACAAAACCCATTGCCATTGAGTTGGTTCTGACTCATAGTGACACTATAGGACACAGCAGAACTGCCCCATAGGAGCACTTGGTAGATTCAAACTGCTGACCTTTTGGTTAGCAGCTACAGCTCTTAACCACGACACCACCAGGGTTTCCCACTTCAGCATGGTGAGGTGGAAAAGCAGGAAAGGCTGCTTACTTTCTGAGGACTCACCTCATCTGGGCTCTGCAAATACACAAAACACATCCCTACTGACCTTCTAGAACCACTTCTCTGGAGACAGAAACACCAGGATGACAACTGTGAGACTCGTAAACTTTAAAAGCCAAAATTATTTTTTTCATTTAAAATTAGCCACACCTACTATTCTAGATTCCCAAGGTTTACATTCCCCTTCCAAATGTGATTATATATTCAGTGCACAATCTATTATTCAGAGACAGATGATCCAGTAGAAGGATTACACAAGCCTTCCATTCTCTGCCCTCTCTTTTCTCTGTCTGATCACTGGTTGTTCCACTGCTCATTAAATCAGGTGCCAGATGGGCATGAAGGAACCCAAAGAAGTTGACAGTTGTTGTTGAAGGTTGAAGTGTCGTGGCAAAATGTACAGTGAGATAAGCATTTGTTCTGCATTCTCAGGATTTGGGTTTGAGCTGTGCCTCTACGATGTACCAGATCTAAACAAGGAATGTGACCGCTCGGCAGATGTTTTGGCTTTGGGGTCGATCACAGCCTGGATTTCAATCTCAATTCTACCACTTCTGTTTGTGTGACTGTGGACAGGTTAATTGATCTTAATAAGCATCAGTTTATGAACCTATTTATTGGCAATGAAACGTACCTTATAGCATTGTAATGAAATAATTTACACATAAAGTACCAACCACAGATTCTGATATGTAATATGTAACTATTGTTAAATGTACTAGTAACTATTGCTATCATCATCATAGAAAATCAATGTGTCCCTTAACCCTGTGTTTTCAGTGCCCTGGTCTACAATATAATATCTACCTTACAGAGCTGCTGTATGAATTATCATATCTGATAATGTGAAAGTATCATGCACACAATGGACAATAAAATATTTTTTTTTTAGTTTTTTTTAGTTACAGCAAATCCTAAAAAGATTGAGTGAGAAGAAGATGGAGTGAAAAGTCCCGAATACTACTCTGGAAAACTATTTAGCCTTGTCTATTAAAGCTTAATAAACACTATCAGGGAAGAACCCCAACCTCATAGAGGACAGCAAGGACTAGTAAGACTCCAAAGGAGACACCTGGGTAGACAAGCAGCATGGCTTGCCACAACTCCACAGTTCCCAGAGTAGACAATAAGGCTTAATAAATCAGAGCAAGACAGTATAATTACTCACAGCACAGCCAACAGCAGGAACGTCACTGTGGATTATGCTGGTTCCCCTGCCTCCTAAGCCCACTGGTGCATGATGGGTCAGGTGGAAGCTACTCACAGAAGCTTGTGCTGCAGCTAAGGAACACAGGGGCAAGGGCCCAGCACTTCTACAGCAAGCCAGCCAGCCCCCTTTCCCTGGGGAGCAAGCAGTGGTCACACTGAGGGTGCTTTGACCTACTTCGTTTCTACATACCCAGCTAAAGTAGCTGCTCCATATCAGAGGATGGATGTGGCTTGAAATTTGGTACCCTTAGGAAGGACATGCAGGAATGCTTGGGGCCCAAGCTGGCCTACAAGTCAGTAATTCCACTCCTAGGTATGTACGCAACAAAACTGCATGTGCCTGTGCTCCAAAAAACATACAAAATGGGCAAAGCAATAGTATTTTTAACAACCCCAAAGTGGAAATGACCAAAATGTCCACTCACAGTAGAATGGATAAATACTATATAGCTTATACATACAACAGGATACATAACACCAGTAAATGAGCAACCTGGATGAATTACATAAACATAATGTTGTATGTAAGGAGCTAGGCATAAAAGAATACACACCCTATAATTTCATTTATATAAAATTCAAAAGCAGACCAGATGAATCTATGGTGTTAGCAGCCAGGATAGAGGTTTCCTTTGGGGAGGACGGAAGAGGCCATGATTGGCAGGGAGCTTCTGGGTTCCTAGTAATGTTTTATTTCTTGATCGATTGTTGGCTCCATAGGTATATCCACTCTGTAACAATTCATCAAGCTGTACACTTAAGATGTGTGCTTTTTTGTATATATGTTATATTTTATTAAAAAGGTTTTTAAAGAAGTTGGGTCAAATAGGAAGACTGGAAAGATTGAACCCAATCACTCTATAGCCCACAAGGTTTCCCCTTTAATGATGAGCCTCTCTTTTCCATATACCACGGACTACTAGAAGAATGAACAAATCTGTTTTGGAAGGAGTACAGCCAGAATGCTCCTTAGAAGAAAGATGGTGAGACTCCGTCTCCTGTAGTTTGAACAGGTTATCAGGAGGGACCAGTAGGTGGAGAAGAACATCATGCTTGGTAAAGTAGAGGGTCAGTGAAAAAGAGGAAGACCCTCAATGAGATGGACTGACACAGTGGCTGCAACAATGGGCTGATGAGTAACAACGATTATGAGGATGGCACAGGACCAGGCCTTGCTTCATTCTGTTGTACGCAGGGTCGCTCTGAGTCAGAACTGACTTGACAGTACCTGACAACTACTCGACAGCAGAGGTTGGGAAACAACTACTGCTTTCCATTACATAGCTTTAGCCGTCTGAAATGGAACCCCAAAAAACATTACAGATGGAAATTCCCCCAAATGAGTGTGTAAAAGGGTATCACCAACATTACTGTTCATGACATTTCAGGTGATAATCATACCATAAATGACTTCTCAAACTTTTTGCTTATAAAAATCCCAATTACCACAGATCCTTAGATAACTGACCATTACATTTTTTTTTTTTTTTTCTTTTTGATGAATCACCTTGTCACTAAAGAGAAAAGAGGCATTGAAGCTTTTGAGGCCTTGCAAATTTGGTCTGGTTAAACCTTTTGTTAAGGCTTAACCAGAAAATCCGAACTTCTTGTATGCTAGCACTCACCAAGAGGAAAATCCTGGCACTGAGTTATGTGGACAGTTATAGATACTACCAAAACCCAGAAGTTGGCAACTGCTGCAGAACCTTCCCAGACAGCTGCTGAAAGTTATTTCTAATAAGTAGGAGGATGGAGCTGGGGTGGCAGTTGGTGGGGGAAGTAACAACCTAATTTTGGGGTAGGAGACTAGGCAAAGAAGTCTTATTTCTCAGCTTGAATTCCCAGTACAGATTAATATATTTTGGTTATTTCTGTTACTTTTTTACTTGGCAATTTATAACTTCTAACGTCTGTCAGGCTGCTCAGAAATATTAGCAGAGAGTCTGAATCTATTTCCCTCTATAATCTGCATGAATTAATGTAGTACCAGTCTTTGTTGCTTCCAGAACAGAGTAGAATATACTAGTTAGTGCATTTAAGATATAAAATCAGTCAAAAAAGAGATAGCACAATAACATCTAATAAATACTGTATTCGTACAAATAATGCACGCCTTCTTCATTTGTCTGCCAATTGCACCCTCCCCTCATGAGGTATTTCTTAAGCACCACTATGCCATTTTTTTTTACATGTTGCTGTAAAAAAAAAAAAGAAAATTAGCATAGTGTGCTTATGAAAATGCCTCACAGGGGGAGGGCACAGTTGGCAAACAAACATACACAGTGAGTGTTATTTGTGTAAAATATGGTGTAGAAATAGAATTTATCAATCAGTTAAAAATAAATCTGACTACATTTTTACCAGTGAGGCAAGAAATTATTCAAGAAACTGTAGCTCTTACCACAGCCTCCACCAGACTGAGTCCAGCACAACTAGATGGTGCCTGGCTACCACCACCAACTGCTCTGACAGGGATCACGGTAGAGAGTCCTGGACAGAGCTGGAGAAAAATGTGGAACAAAATTCTAACTCCCAAAAAAACACCAGACTTACTGGTCTGACAAACTGGAGAAACCCTGAGATTACGGCCCCTGGACATGCTTTTAACCTGGTACTGAAGTCGCTCCTGAGGTTTACCCTTCAGCCAAAGATTAGACAAGCCCATAAAACAAAAGGAGGCCAAATGCACACACGAACCCAGGGTCAAGGATGAGAAGGCAGGAAAGTTGATAATGGGGAACCAAAGTTTGAGAAGGGGATAGCGTTGACATGTCATGGGGTTGGCAACCAATGTCACAAAACAATATGTGTATGAATTGTTTAATGAGAAATTAATTTGCTCTGTAAACCTTCATCTAAAACACAATTTAAAAAAAAAGGAAGAAAACTGTAGTCCATTCCATCAGAACTTGGTCTACCAGTTCTAACCTCCAGCTCTAGGAGATTAATAGTCTCCTAAAAAAAAAAAAAAAACTCCTAGAGCATATTTATTGCCCAGTATTTTAATTATCCATGTATTTGTATATTTCTCCTGTCTTAGTCATCTAGTGCTGCTATAACAGAAATACCACAAGTGGATGGCTTTAACAAAGAGAAATTTATTTCCTCACAGTAAAGTAGGCTAAAACTCCAAATTCAGGTCATCAGCTCTGGGGGAAGACCTTCTCTGTTGGTTCTGGAGGAAGGTCTTTCTCATCCCTGTTCCCCTGGTCTGGGAGCATCTCAGCTCAGGAACCTCAGGTCCAAAGAATGCACTTTGCTTCTGGCACTGCTTTCTTGGTGGTATGAGGTGCCTCTGTGTCTCTGCTTGCTTCTCTCTTTTATATCTCAAGAGATTGCCTCAAGACACAATCCAATCTTATAGATTGAGTCCTGCCTCACTAACACAACTTCTGCCCATCTTCTGTCATTAACATCATAGAAGCAGGATTTACAAAATACAGGAAAATCACACAATATCAGGAATCATGGCTTAGCCAAATTGATGCACACATTTTTGGAGGACATAATTCAATCCATGACATCTACTAATGACTGTGCACCTCCTTGGGCCAAAGATGTCTTTATAGATTATAAACTCTAGCATAGTCAATAAATTTTGTTGAATGAACAATAACTGTGTTTGCCTAGGATTACAAACAGAGGAAAAGAAGTCTTTATGTATCCAGGTAAGCCCACCTGACTGGCTTCCTTATCAGTTAGTTTGGCCACCACTATCTTCCACCAAAGCTGGAAACACAATGACTCCAGTTTCTCTCCAGACTTTCTCATCCTTTCTATGTTTTTAAGATGCCACTTCTGATTGCTTTAACTAGTTCTCATCAAGTTCATTTTTCCAATCCTGACAACAATTAAGATCATCTGGGGAGATCTGAGAGCTACAGATGCTCAGATGCATCCCACAGACGCTGATTCAATTGGTCTGGGGTAGGGTCCTGGCATCAGTATCATGTACATTCCCCGAGTGATTCTCCCCTAATGATACAACCAGAGCTGAGGACCAGAGCTATTACAGTAATTGGTACACTGGTTTTTAACATACGTGTTCCACCAATAACAACTGATTTTAAAATAATCAGCAAAGTCATTATCATTCATCATACCCACCAGCACTAATTTTTTTTTTTTTTTTGGACTTCACTAGCTTGTTACGTCATTAAGAGTATAAAAAAAAATTATAGCTTACTTAAAATGAACTATTCTAATTTTTCAATGCTAAGATGATCTCATAATCTAACCTCAGATTCAGATCACTCTTGACCATAAAGTTGGACCTCCACTTAAGATAATTCCATCTTGATTACACCCAAGATGCATAAACAATCCAGCATATCTAGCAAAATTCAGGAGATTTGAATGGAGAGAAGACACCAAAACATTTATCTTGAATGTGAGTGTCATATATATAGGCTACTTTCCTCATTAAGGGCTCTGAGCACATCTGAAGTATATATAAATGAGTAATAAATAAACTTAGAATAGAAGCCCAGTTTCACTTAGCCACATTTGACAAGCTCTCACAATGCTTCAGTAGGCCCTAGTGATTCTGCCAACCTTCTGTCAAGTGTAGAAGTTGAGTTAGGTTTCCTCTACCTTGGCTTCTGCTGATGTGAATGAAAAAGATAGAAAAAGATCCAATAAGAACAAAGATTAATATCTGACCTATAGGTAAAGAAAAGGCAAAAGTTATTGTAATCAGCAAGAGTATGACAGGAAGCATCATTTAACAGGAAAAACACTGGCCTGGGAATTAGGAAACTTGGGTTCTAGCCATCGTGTAAATTACTTAAACTTTGGACTTCCATTTTATCGTTTATTAAAGCAAAGTAGTATTCATTTTAAATACCAACACTGTGTGCTGATGACCTTTCCTCTAAGCTACAGTCTTCTATACATGCCTTCTTCCTTGATAAGTTCACTAGAAGGTCTTACAAAAAACCAAACCAAACCCGCTGTCATCGAGTCAATTCCAACTCATAGCAACCCTACAGGACAGAGCAGAACTGCCCCATAGAATTTCCAAGGAGCGCCTGGCGGATTTGAACTACTGACCTCTTGGTTAGCAGCCATAGCACAGAAGGTCTTATAGTTGTCTCAAATGGAACATGTTCCAAACTCAATTCTTTCCTGGTCTCTTCCTCCCCAAATTGCCTTGCTTTCTTGACATCATTTCTCCCTTTTGCTCTTGCTCATTTCTTTGTGTGACTTCGTAGAAAAAGTCCTTGATAGTGTCTTTATATCACTGCCCCCAGCCTATCTTCTCCCAGTCACTCTTGAACCCATGCAAATCAGGTTTTGTCCCCAATATCCCCTGTAGTTGCTTCTGCTGAGGTCACCAGTACTTGCACATGGCTAAATGCAAGAGTCAGCGCTCACTCCTCATCATGCATGTCCTGTCTGCAGCATCTGACTCACTGACTGCCCCAGGTCATTAAAATACTTTCTGCCCCTGGCTTACAGGACATCATACTGTCCTGGCTTTTCTCCTCCCTCACTGGGAGCTTCTTTCCCCTCTTGTTTGCTGTTCCCATATTATTTAATAGTATCTCCATCTTTCTAGTTGTTCAGGCTAAAGCCTTGAAGTCATCCTTGACATTTTTTTCCCCCCACACGCCATATCCAATTCATTAACAAGTCCAGTTGGTTCTATCTTCAAAATATATCTAGAATCTCAGCACTGTCAGAACCTCTACTGCTAACACCTTAGTGCAAAATAAAACAAGCCCACTGCTGTTGAGCCAATTCTGACTGGTAGTGACCCTATAGAACAGAGTAAAACTACCCCCATAGGGTTTCCAAGGCTGTAAATTTTTCATGGAAGCAAACTGCCACATCTTCCTCCTGTGGAGTGGCTGATGGGTTCAAACTGCAGACTTTTCAATTCGCAGCTGAGCACTTTAACCACTGCTCCACCAGGGCTCCCTTCACACCTTAGTGCAGCTGCTACCATTTATTTCTTGCCTGAATTATTGAAGTCACTTTCAGACCAATCTCCCCACTTCCACCCATAGTTTCCTACGATGTATTCTCCACACAGCCACCAGAGTGATTCCTGTTTAAACCTAAGCCTGTTTAAACCCATCTCAATCGAAGTTAATGCCAGAGTCCTAACATAGGCCAACTTGATCTACGCACCCCCACCACTTCCTCTCTGACTCTATTTCCTATTATCTTCCTTTTGTTCACTCCACTCTGGCAGCACTTTCCTCCATCTCAACACTCCTTCCCCAATCATTACAGTATATGCCCTGACTACCCAGTTGCTCAAGCCAGAACTCTATGGACTCCCCTTTTATTTCCTACCTCAGCATAATGCTTATTTCTGGTATAATATGTATCATTATTGGACTTGTTTATTAGGGCTTTTTCCCCTCTTTTTTGTTTGTTTCTGCTCAGGCTTTTGCTCCTACCGTGCTTGGAAATTGTTCTTACTCCTCTACTAAATTAAAAGCTCCATAAGGGTGAGAACTAGATTTGTTTATTCCCTGTAATCCCCAGCACCTAGCACAGTACCTGGTACGTAGCAGGTATTCAATACATAAGTGTTGAATGAATGGATGAACAAATGAATGAATTGGATAAATTACTAACAAAATCAACCTCAAACTGATTATAATGCATGTACAATTTCTCCATGATGAAGTTATGAACATGGCATTATGAAGGGTTGGGCAAGTTGCGTCTGCCACTCGGAAACAAGGGAGCAAGGCGAAGGGGAAGAAGCATCATCTAGCACCTGAGTGCCAAAGCCAAAACAAACCTGTTGCCGTCAAGTTGATTCTGACTCACAGCGACCCTATAAGACAGAGTAGAACTGCCCCATAGTGTTTCCAAGGAGCAGATGGCAGATTCGAACTGCCAACCTTTTGGTTAGTAGCCGAGCTCTTAACCACTGCACCACCAGGGCTCCAGATACTGCCCTAGAAATCTATAGGGAGGCACCAGGGATTAGAATAGAGACTTAATGCAACAGTTTCCTCCAGAACCTGAGTCCTAATAGCCAGGAAAGTTGTCTTTTGTTGCCTTTTCAAAAGCTAGAGCAGTTGAAGCCCACCTACATAAGATGTTCTCTACCTGGAATAGATACTTAGGACTTAAAAGTTACTTCATGATAAATTCAGCAAAGTGGCAGGGTACAAGACCAACACACAAAAATCAGTTGTGTTTCTATACACCAGCAATTCACAGTCTGAAAGGAAATTAGGAAAAAATTCCATTTACCATAGCATCTAAAAGAATATAATTGTTATTATTAGGTGCCCTTGAGTCAGTTCCAACTCATAGCAACCCTATAGGACAAAGTAGAGCTGCCCCATAGGGTTTTCTAGGCTGTAATCTCTATGGGAGCAAATTGCCAAGTCTTCCTCCCCCAGAGCCACTGGGTGGGTTTGAACCACCGGCCTTTTGGTTAGCAGATGAGCACTTAATCATTGAATACCGGGGCTCCTTAAAGAATGTAATACCTAGGAATAAATTTAGCCAGGATGGTGAAGGTTTGTTCACTGAAAACTATAAAACATTGCTAAAAGAAATTAAAGAGCTAAATAAATGGAAAGATATATCATGTTCATGGATTGAAAGACTTAATATTGTTAAGATGTCAGTATTACCTAAAGTGATCTGCAGATTCAATGCAAACCCTACCAAAATTCCAACAGCCTTTTTTTCAGAAATGGAAAAGCTAGTCCTCAACCAGGGGCTAGGAGGAGGGGGCAATAAGGAGCTATTGCTAAATAAAAAATAAAAAACAGAGCATAGGCTGTGCTTGTTCCACTCAGTAGAAGTTTAAGTATGGGTAAGAGATTTTGGCCAACCCCTTCCCTTTGGAAGGAAACTTCTAGCTGAAAGGGCCTGTAAAAAATGGCCTGGGGGAGGTGTCAGGCCTCCTCCAACCCCACAAGGGGGAAGGAGAACCAAGATCAACAGCACAAGGCTGACTCCCATGAGGTGGAGGCCAGAGAAGCCTCCTCTCTCCGCTATCTCTACCAGCTCTCACACCAACTGTCCCTCAAATAGCACTCTCTACTTCTCTGCTGGGTTCAGTAATTCATTGCAATGGCCACACAGAACTCAAAGACAATATTCATGATTACGGGATTTACTAGGGAAGTAACAGTTATAGTCCAAGAATGCTCAGGATACAGTTCTTCCATCAAGATAGCCTCTCCCCAGCCCTCAGTCTCTGCCCAAAGGCCCTGAGCTTTCTCTCTCTGTGGGCTGGGAAGCCCACCATGCCATCTCCTACTAATATGTCTCTCCTACTACCAGGTCTTTGCTACTACATCTCTCCTGCTAGTATCTCCTTCCTTGGTGGTCTTGGTGGTGGTGGAGGTGGAGGCGGAGGCAGAGGCAGAGGTGGTGGTGGGCTCCTCCCCTTTGCTCTGAAATTGACTCTCTTTTAAGGCAAAACTAGCCAATCCCCTTGGTAGGCCACAATTACCCTATCACACAGTCACCTCGATGGGAGTTATAAGACCATGGCTAGAAAGGGCACACACAAAAGTAATTAATGCACTGCAGGGCCAGAGAATGATTTCAGGGCAACAGAAATAAAGGGCAGAAAACCACAATTCAAGTAAAACATCAATAATCCTTAAGCAGGTGTGTTTTATAATTTTCAAGCTAACAGTCTCACCCTTGGGGAAGATACAGGTTTTAAAGTCTAATCCACAGGGATGGAATGTGGGAGACAATCATTAGCATTAGAATTATAGCTCTGCCATCTGGGGAGGAAAAAAAAGTTACTACAAGGACCTGATAAGGTTTTCTCATTGTCTGTACAAGAGCTATGCCGGCTAACCAAAAGGTTGGAAGTTTGAATCCACCAGGTGCTCTTTGGAAACCCTGTGGGGCAGCTCTACTCTGTCTGATAGGGTTGCAATGAGTCGGAATTGACTTGACAGCAACAGGTTTGGGTTTTTGTTTTTGTTTTTTGGTACCTGTCTTTGTCATCTAGCGCTGCTACTAACAGAAATACCACAAGTGAACAGCTTTAACATAGAGAAGTTTATTCTCTCACAGTCCAGTAGGCTAGCAGTCCGAATTCAGGGCGCCAACTCCAGCGAAGGCTTTCTCACTCTGTCAGCTCTGGAGGCAAGTCCTTGTCGTCAGTCTTCCCTTGGTCTGGGAGCATCTCAGCTCAGGAACCTCAGGTCCAAAGGATGTGCTCTGCTCCCGGTGATGTTTTCATGGCGGAATGAGGTTCCCACTCTGTTCCAGCTTCCCTTTCCTTTTATCTCTTGAAAGATAAAAGGTGGTGCAGGCCACACCCCAGGCAAACTCCCTTTACATTGGATCAGGGAAGTGACCTGAGCAAGAATGTTACATCCCACCCTAATCCTTTTAACCACAGGCAGAGACTATGATTTATAACACACAGGAAAATCACAAAATGGAGGACAACCACACATGGCCTAACCAAGTTAATACACACATTTTTGGGGGGAAATGATTCAATCCATGACAGTACCCTTTCCTGGTAGAGAGCTAGACTTAGTAGGAATCTGAATGCTTTGGAAATTTGGAGCCTGCATTAAATTAAATAACTTTTCTTTTTTTTTTTTTTTTTGCAATTCTATCTCAGGCCCAGAACTTTAAGACAAATGGACAAATTTCTAACTAAATGAACAGAGAATTTTTATTTTAATAGGTGAGTCACAAAATGCCTCCCCAAGAGGTGCCCTCTCTCTCTCTCTCCAGCATACGTAATTATATTTATGAACCAATTTAGCATAGAATAAACCTGACAGATTTATAAGGCAAGGACAATAGCTTCTTTTCATAAAACCCTTCCAGATAAATCCATTTTCATGGATATTTCATATATAATCCAAAAATGTTGCACTTTTGCTTGTTGAAGTATTCTGCATTTTTTCAGCTCTTTGATTTGGCAGCTTAAGATATCAATCTATTTTCTTTATTTATGGTATATGCCCAGTCCTTCATATTGCCATGTTTGTAATTTAATGATGGGAAAATTGTATAAAAAACCCATTGCCGTCAAGTTGATTTTGACTCATAGCAGACCTATAGAACAAAGTAGAACTGCCCCATAGGATTTCCAAGGAGCAACTGGTGGATTCAAGACTGCCTCCTTTTTGCTTAGGAGCCAAGCTTTTAACCACTGTGCCACCAGGACTCCAGTCATCATCAGTTTGGACTTTATTTGAATGAAGTTTCTCACTATTTTATCGTATGAATTTTGAGTCTAGAATGTCTGAACAGATAATGCCATGTTATACTGGGAGATGTGAAAAGCAGCTCACTGCAACTCTCTGCAGGGAGACATAGCTTTGGATAAGCTATTCAGCCTAAGCTCATCTTTGGCTGAACCCTACTTGTCACACATGCGTCTGCTCACTTTTATTTCTTCACTGATCATCGTAAAAACATTTCTAACATTTAAAAAGTCATTACAAAAGATACTCTAATAGCCAATGCCATCATCATGATATATAATATTTGTTCATGATACCATATCATTCCTGTGTTTAATATGAATATTTCGAATGTTAGTCATACACAGCTGTACCATCCGTTTCTATTAAATTCATAAGAGAACAAAGTGGACCTTCCTTTCATCGTGGCCTGCAAAGACCCTGAGCACACGGACACTAATGCTCCACACCTTGAGATTACTGAGGCATCTGGGCAGGGCCACAGTGCCAGGTGTCTGTCTAGACTCCCCTCCCCACTGGAACCAGACATCCTAAATGAGGGGCATGGCAGTGCAGCCCTGCCAGGTGAACTGGCAGGTGAGGATTTGAGTTCTTCTGGAAGATGCCAATATACTGTTTGGAAACTTCTGGACAAATAATGTTTAAAATCATCTCTAGTTCCAAAATTCTATGACTTATATAAAGTAATATGTTAAAAGAATTTATAAAGGAGACTTTTTTAAGCATATCAATATTGACATTATTAATTTTCTTAAAATAGGTAAATAAATAACCTAGCATGACTTTAATTCCACAAATTCTGAAATCCTGAGGTTTGGAACCACTATCATTTAACAAAGTCGTTTTTACCCAAAACTGGGAACTCTGGAATTTTATGAAGAAATAAACATCTGCAGGATTGTATGTGTGGAATAAGGTCATCGGAGCAGCTTATCTAAAGATGTCCTTTCACACAGACCCTTGCCTAAGTATTTTAATTAATTAAGAAATCATTTTGTTCTCAGACAATACTTTGTACATACTGGGTATTCAGTAAATAGTTATCTACTGTTATTTTTGCCAAAATAATTAAGCACTTGTTATATACAGAACACTGTTTTATACTTTGTGGTGGAATGAAAAAAAATTTTTTTAGAAAATAAAGGCTCTTAACAAACAAACAAGCCCACTGCCATTGAGTCAATTGCAACTCGTAGTGATCCTGTGGACAGAGTAAAACTGCCCCCTAGAGTTTCTAAGGAGTGGCTGGTGGATTCAAACTGCTGACCTTTTGTTTCGCAGACAAGCTCTTAACCACTACGCCACCAAAAGTTTATTAGGTACCCTTCTATCCTGGGAGTCTGATGGAGCTTGTGTGTGTGCTAGGATGCCTCACTCTATCAGTGAGTGAGTCAGGTACTGAGAAACAGAGCCCAGCGAGAACACAGTTTGCTTTTTTCAGCTCCCTTGAGTTCTGTATTAGAACTTTCAAACCTTCCTTGTGTAATATCAACATAGTGCCCTCTTACATACGAAAGTACCCGTTGAAGAATACACAGGCAGCTCGTTAAGAGCTCCTGCCCTCTATTATTCTTCCAGCCTGATCTTAAAGTACAAGCAACGTTCTCTTCTTTTAAATGCGAGATACTAAAGTTAAAGCACCAAGGTGGGGACTAGGTGCCCAGTCACCGTTCAACACCATGAAGCTAGGAGACTAGGCTTTGCCGGGTGTGTGCTGCAGTTATCAAGGGTTTATAGCCTTTGACATGCCAAAGAATAACCTGGGGATCTTGTCAAAGTGCTGACTCAGTGGGTCTAAAACAGGCCCGTGATTCTGCATTTCTAACAAGCTCCTAGATGATGGCAATGCTGCTAGTCCAAGGACCATACTTAGAGTAACTTGCTTTAAAAAAAAAAAGCCTGATTTAACTGTTTTAGGGTGGGAATATTGGAGCCCTGGTGGCACAGTGGTTAAGACCTTACTGCTAACCAAAACGTGGGCAGTTCCAATCCACCAGCCGCTCCCTGGAAACCCTATGTGGTAGTTCTACTCTGTCCTATAGGATCACTGTGAGTCAGAATCAACTGATAGCAATGTGTTTGGTTTTTTGGTAGGGTGGGACTCAGAAACAGAAGAGAGGAGAAAATAATAACAAAATTCCCAAAGTGATCACATGAATGTGTAGCTGACCAGAAGTCTCCTTGTTCCTAAATGTATTGAAAGACAATAGGCAGACACAGCTAAACAGAAAACTAGCCTATTGACTGTTGTTTTACATTCAGAGTTTATAATAGTTATTAAAAAAATGCAACAGACTCAATGCTTATTCACACGTGTGCTTTTCCCCTAAAGAGCTTCACCGTTTTAAGCTCAAATCCGAGAAATGCTAACTGAGAAGGGGGGAAGATGTTCTTTTAGCATTAAATGTTTGTCATGTTAAGAAAAGCAGGCAGTTTCTTAGAGAAATTGAAGTTTCTCAGAGCGGGGCCAGCTGCACGCAGCCCTCAGTTCCAGCGTCAGCTCTGCAGCTAGCCGGCCAGTTAGATCTCAGCTGCTCCGAGCTTCAACTTCTCTCTAAGTGAGCGCCTTAGAAAAGATGATCACAAAAACCCAGGCCCTCAATATCCTTTGACTCTTTCACTAACTTACCAATGGCAAATATTTAAAGCTTGATTGAAGTAAATTACCCTGGATTTCCTCGAGGCCCGCTTCCTTGAAGGTGTGCCTTATGCGTATCCTACAACAGATGCCAGATGCCCCGGGACTCCGAGACTGGCGGCGGGCTGGCCGGCGAGCGCCCCACTCATCCCTCGGTGTCGGCTGCCCCCTGCAGGCTCGCCCGGGACTGGCGCGCACCACCTGCTGGAGCGCGTCGCCATGGAAACACAGACTCTTCCCTTCACTGACATGCATCAAAATGTGTTTTTGCTTTATATCGTGGGCAATTATACTTTCTGTTCCATTAATGTAAAGCTAATGGCTCTTCACATTTCCTGGAAAACCTTTTGTCTGTTTGTTTGGATGAATGAGTGGTTATTTTCACTAGGTATACGTTCCAGAACTGTTGCGTTTCTACAGCTAAAGCTGATGGAAAACACGGCCAATGAATGCATTCATGTGTGTTTGTAGCCCATCAAAATTGTATTTTAAATGCCTTTCCAGTGGTCACCCCCAGACCTTTCATGCCTTAATGAATGCATGGGGATGGCTATAAAGAGCTGTAGGTAGTCAGTGCCTTGGTGCTCAGGCAGGGGGCAATATTCAGAACAGAAGCCTGGTCATTAGGAACTACCCGCTTTTCCCAGAAGGGCGGAGAAGAAGGGGAGCAAGCTCAGAACAGAAAAGTTGTGCCACCTGCTTTGGTTCCTGCCTTCCCTTCCTCTCCAGGGACCATAGCACTGACCTCTCAGGCATGGAAGATAGAATATCGGGGTCCTGTACACAGTGGTGCCTAACCGGTTCCCCAAGCCCACACCCCCTCCTTCATACAGTCACGAGCACATTCTTAAAGTGTGCATTGCTCACTGCCACATGCAGACCCTGGCTCATCGGAGCAGAAGTTTAAAACGTCGGAGAGGAACTTGGCTCGGCTTGTTCTCAGGCATGCACTAAGTTCCAGCGTCCAGCTTGGACTGACTGCTGGGCCAGATTATTTGGGGTTCCTTTTTTGCATTCTAACCCATTCGTTTTCTGAGGGTGGAATCATTTTTTAATTAAGCATTTTATTTTGAGATAATTGTAGATTCATATGTAGTTGTAAGAAATAATACAGAAGGATCGTACCACAGTTTGTTTAATAATTCACCCATTGAAAGATTTTGGGTTGTTTCCAGTTTGAGGCTATTAGCAGTAAAACTGCTATGAACATTCCTATAAAGGCTTTTGGGTGAACATAACATTTCTCTAAGATAAATTCCCAAAGTGCAATTGCTGGGTCTTACAGTAGTTGCCTGGTGGTTTTTTTTGTTTGTGTGTTTTTTCATAGCAGTTGCGTGTTTTGTTTTTTAAGAAACTGTCAAGTTGTTGTACAGAGTGGCTACCCCATTTTTACATTTCCACCAGCAACGTGTGAGTGATCCAGTGTCTCTGAATTCTCGTGAACATTTGTTGTTGTCACTATTTTTTATTTTAACCATTCATCTTGAGATCTTCTTGCTTCTTGGTTTGACAATTGAAAGCTAGATATTTTCATATTATGTTACGACATTCCAAATGTTATTTAAACCCTCTGTTTTAGCTGAATTGATTTTTTAACCCTGCTTCTGCAGGGAAGTAGGGGTGCCACCTCTTCACGGCCAGGTGTGCAAGTCCAGGTTCACCACTCAACCTCTGTTGACACCTGAGGTGGCGGCTCCTCGTCACTGCTGGGCAGGGTGGGCGCTCTGGCTCCCCACGTGGTCTCCGCTGACACTGCATTGGAGGTGGCCTGATTACCACTGGGGCGTGGTGAAATTCCTGACTCTCCCCTGGGCCTTCTCTGAGACCACCCAGTGAGGAGCCAGAGGGATGCCTCATCACTGCTGGGTGGAGTGGAAGTCCATGCTCCCTATGTGGTCTCCACCAACACCACAGGGGTAGAAGGGGGCCTCGTTGCCAGCCAGCTCCCTACTTGGCCTTCTACACCACCTTAGTGAGAATTTTGGGGTACCCCATTGCAGTCTCACAGAGTGGAAGTCTAGGCTCCCCATTTGGTCTTTACTGGCGTAGGTGGGGTAGGACCACTGTTTTTCTCTGTGGTGTTTGGCTGGAGGAAAGTGGTTATCATCTAAAATGTCCTGTCTTGGTAGTGTCTTTCCTAGTCCTTTTACTAGAGAGAGCAGGCCTTTGATATGGCTTTTTTTTTTTTACTGTGGCTGTTATAATTTCTGGGTTGCCACCTCCTTTAGCTCCAAGTCTGCAACATATGAGGCAAAAGGAAAATCCAAGGACCTCACCACCATATTGCTTCTCAGATCCCAAGATCCCTAACCTGTGTGCCTTCTCTCCACCTTTCAGAATCTTGCGTTGATTTATACCTAATATTCAGGGTTTTTAGATGTAATTAAAGGGTAGAATAAGAAAATGTATGCCTATTCCATCTTTCCAGAAGCAGAAGTCTCTCTTAGAAATGTTTTTAACAATACAAGATTCTCCTGATAAAAACATCAAGAATATAATTGTTTCTAATCTATACTTTAAAATTTAAATCAAAGTAGAATCACATTATAATTGCATGAAATAGATATAAAACATGAAATATTTGATACCATCAAATACCATTTGATACCATATAAAGGTGGTTATACATGTTTTTTATACTTTTTAGAACTGAAATAGATTAGAGTTGAATGGGGGGACAAGGCATGAGTCTCTCTCTCATACACACACACAAACCCAAGGACCCTTGACTGATTCAAAAGATATTTAAAAATCAGAAAACACTAAAATAGAGATCTCTGAGTGGCAGGATTAGTAATGACTTTTTTTTTCTTGTTTTTTAAACTTTTTTGTTTTCTAATTTTCTGCAGATATCCATTACTTTTGTAATGAAATTTTTTTTTATTTTAAAAATGTTATGTTTAATGCATGCATGAGCTTTTACTTGAATAGTTAAATTATATGAAAATTAGACCTCACAATACTGCTGATCTCACTTCATTTTTTACAGCTTTATTGGGATATGACTGACTCATACATAATAAGCTGCTCAAACTTAAAGCATACAATGTGATGAGTTTTGACATATCTTCTTATTTTAGTTTTAAATATTTAACAATGCATTCGGCTAATTGCATATGCATATTTATCCCATTACAATTAGAATTACTAAACATAAAAGTCCAGTTGAATTACTCTCTTAGTACGGGAAATGGTCCTTGTAATGGAATGAAAATTCTAGCCAGGATTGGTCTAAAGAATAATGACCGCTAACATTTATGAAGCATTTTCATCCGGCTTCGTATATGCTTGGGTCCTAGGCTATTTGTACTAACATATCATGCTTAATAATGTCAGCTAATAAGCTAAAGGAAAAAAAATTTACCAAAAACAAATTCAGCTAAGCTCTGACTAATTTCCATATGACTGTGTATATACTAGAAGTAGAATCTCACTGGCACATTTGAAAAGAAGCTTTAGTGTTTGAACAAATTAAGACCTCTCTAACCAATACGCCAGTTATATCTATTAGCATAAAATATAAGACTGTTATACATACAATCCATGTTTCAGCTTCTGACGTAGGTTTTACAAAGACATCTACAGGGCTGCTGTGTGCGGATGTTCAGGTGGCGCTGCACACACATCTGAAGGGGTTTCGTCTATGTTGTAACTACATGAGAATTTATATGACAGTGTGCAGGTGGGCATGGAGACTCTGGGCCCCCTGAAGCAGCCAGGGAACGCCCGCCCGCCCACCAAGGCGTACAACACGCAGAACCCTGCTGACACACTGTGAAGCTGCTCCCAGGCTAACGACATGTGGCTGCCAGGAGGGCCGCTGCTCTCCCCTGCCTCTGCTGAGCCCTGCTTCTCATCTCCTGCCAAACCCCAAAGCTAGCACAACCGCGGTCCCTAGAGGCAGAGTGGGAGCACAGCATGTCCATGCCACCAGCAGTGTCCAGGAGGTGTGAGATGGGGTAGCAGTGTGGGCACATGCATAGTGCAGTCAGGGCTAGTGGCTGCCATCAGTCGTTCAGGTTTTGCCACAATATCATAATTGAGGAAGGGGCATCTTGTTCTCATTTATTAAAAAGCACTATATAGGCTAGTGTCACCCTGAGTGCCTGGGAGCCCTATTTACAGGACATCTCAAGCTAATTCCCCAACAGTGTAACAGCATTGTGAGTTAAAACTGAACTGAACTGTGCATACAGAAACAACATGGCCAACTGCATAAGCCTGACCTAGAAACGAAACCACGTAACTGCTACAGATAAGGAGAAAACATATAAGGACATGAAAATGTAGTTTCCATCTGAAGAAATTCAGATATGATTGTGGAATCATTGTTGGTAATATTTTAGAAACCATGGAAAAATTATCAAAAAAAGTAAATATTATCTCAGTTTTCCAAAGAGAAAATTCTATAAAAACTGCATATACTTCATCTAAAGTGAGTCCTTGGAAAAATTCTAGGATGAATTTTTAAACAGATGGTTTGTGATGATTTAGAATATAGGGAGCCAGCCTGAATTTACCAACAAGGAGCTGCATAGTGCCGTCCATTGTCCCCTCTTTGAGATGGCTGAGACGGACATATCAAAGAAATGTAACTGGATATAAGGCAGCATCTGAAACAAAGCATCACAGAAAAAAATAAAAAACAGGAGTACGGGTTGGATAATAGGGGTATATGTAGTTATTTAAAGAACCTTAGAGCAAAGACTGTCTTATTAGTGGATTGAGCCAACTTGGAAGATCACTGACTTGCCCAATCCTAGTAATTTTACCAAGGATTGAGTAAGAAACAAATGATATGCTTATGGGAAGGTTCAAGGGGGTTAAGACCACAGAACTTAGACCTAGCTTTCGATTTTGAGTTTACAAACTTGCTCAGCCTCAGTTTCCTCGTCTGTCAGATAGGGATAATAATACCTCTTAAGGTTGAATGATAATTAAAGGACCTATAGTAGGTAAAGCACGTTAATGCATAGGATCTTGTCACACTCACATTTGGCTTTGTTTTCACATTTGCCAGTGACACACAACTGGCAAGTATGGCTGCTCTATTGCCATACATTGCAAGAGGATAACAGGGTTGTCCTTTGGCTTGAATTTAACAGGAGCGAAAAGGTCAAATATTGGAACAACTTAACATCATTTGATGTGAGGAAGATCTAAAAGTTGTTCAAAGTGAGCTTGTTCTGGTTGTTAGTTGTCGTTGAGTCGATTCCGACTCATGGTAACCCCATGTGCTGCAGGGTAGAGCTGCATTCCACAGGGTTTTCAAGCCTGTGACCTTTCAGAAGTAGGTTGCCAGGCCTGTCTTCCAAGGTGCCTCTGGGTGGGTTCAAGCCACCAACCTTTTGGCTCGTAGTTGCGTGCTTAATCGTTGCACCATCCCGGACTCCTAAAGTGAGCTTAAGAGAAGCTAATCACATGCCTATAGGCCACAAAGCTCCTTGCTTTCCCAGGCTACTGGCAGGCAGGCTGTTCCACAGAACATGGAAGATCGTGGCCATCCTGCCTTGCCCTTGGACCACAGTTAACAGACTGAGTTTGGTGCTGGGAACTCTATTGTAGAAGAGAAACTAACCAGGAAGAATGGCTTTAGAGAAAAGTCCTCAAGGCTAGGGACAGCCTGAACAACTCGACATAAGTAGATAAAGGGGGTATGTCGCCAGGAGAAGAGCAGGCTTAGCTGTTTGGGAAAAATTGAAGGGCGTTACATAGAAGAGGTGTCATTTATGACCTTTTGACATGCTGGTAGGGAGTTTAGACACAGAGCATTTGACAGTGGGGATGAGAAGAAAACCAACATTAAAAGAATTATTTCAAAGTCTGTCTTCAGATGCTTTTTCTAAAGTGAAGTCAGAATATGAAGCACTTAGTGAAAAATCTATCAAAATACTTTTACCTGGGCTTAAACTGCTCCAATTTGTCAGTGTCAACTTACATCTGTGTGAGTACATCTGCTCTGCCCTGACACTTTGAAAGCTGAACAAAACATTCTGTATTCAGCTCAGAGCACAAGTGGCATTTTGGTCATTCTTTCCACCCCCTCCCAAGAATTTACCACTGTAGACTCTTTACCAACAGGTCATCTGGAGTTGACATCACATCTTTCTTAGCGATGAAACTATTTCTGTTCTTACTGGCTCATAAACTGACACTTCTGTCAACAGTTTTTGGCAATCTCTGACTGCTTCATGGAATTATTTTTCTGAATGTTTTAATCATGACAGTATCGTTTATTCTTAATACTGCTGGTTTGCAATTACTATAGCAGTAAAATTATGCTCAGATTTATTACTGTACTTGCCAATAACTAGTAAAAGTACTGTTTTCCTGTTTTCGGCCGTAGCAAAAATAGTTACCCCCTGAAATGTTAGTTGCCATTGAATCAGCTCCAACTCATGGTGACGCCATGAACAGCAGAATGAAATGTTATCTGGTCCTGTGCCATCTTCACCGTCGTTGGTGTGCTCGAGTCCACCATTGCAGCAACTGTGTATTCTGAGTGCCTTCCAACCTAGGGTGCTCACCTTCTATTATTATATTATACAATATTCTGCTGTGATCCACAGGGTTTTCACTGGCTAATTTTCAGAAGTAGAACGCCAGGGCTTTCTTCCTGTCTGTCTTAGTCTGGAAGCCCAACCAAAACCTGTCCACGATGGGTGACCCTGTTGGTATTTGAAATACCGGTAGCATAGCTTCCAGCATCAAAGCAAAACACAAGCCGCCACAGTATGACAACTGACAGACAGGTGGTAGGCTCCCTGAAATACTACTATACTATTTAGTGTCCTTAAAACATCATAAATGATCAATAGAGTGCCTTCTCAGGAAAAAAAAAAAAAAAAAAAGGAGTGGCAATTTTGTTTCTATTATGTTGATGCTCAATTTTGTTGGTAGCCTGGTTGCTGAGAAACAGAACAGACAAAGTTAGGTACTTCTGCTCAAGAGAGATTCCTTCACCGAGTGGTGAACTGGGTTTATTTCCATGCTAAGATTACCTATCAGCTATATAATATAACCCTCTTCAGTGGGTGAAGGGGGTTGCTAAGTGCTTGTAACGCAGTAAATTTTCCCAGTTCTATCAGGTAGCTGTTGCCATCTCTATTATAAAGAAGAGGGAACCCTTTCTCAGTACTGTGGAGTCACCCCGGACTCAAAGCCAGGTCATCTCGTTCCAGAGCAAGCTGCCTATGGTGAAGTCGCTTGTGTTAAAGGCAACTACCCCCCACAGTAGATCACATTTCTCTCTGGACTACTTCAATTGATTTAGCAATCAATTCAGTCCTAAGCAAACTAAAGTGAAGTAATTGCAGGAATCATTTTGAGGCAATGCTTAAGTATTTTTTTACATAAAACTAGTAAGCCCAGAGCAGAAAAAAAGGCGGGGAGGAGCCCCATTCTACTTCAGCTATTCAGCTCTGGTAGTGATTTGCCTAACTGTGTGCGCACCAAGTACTCACACAGGCCTCCTTTGATGACAAAAGCAGGCCATAGCCCCAAAATTCCTGGCAGGGGGTCATTGGAAGCAATTCTTCATGCACTGTGTGTGCCCCAGCCAGCCAGCAATTAAAACTCTACTGGGCAAATTTAAGTACTAAGAAAAGTTATTTCTTTACTGCTCCCAAAGAGAGAAACAAACTCCCCCAGGCCCAATTATATTTTGTATATCAGAGTGAAAGGCACCACCACCCTGCTTTCTGTCACCCAGGAAGAAACCTTTGCAATCCCTCCCTCACTCCCTGCCTCAGCTGCTGCCGTGTTCTCCTGAGGCTGCCCTGTGTGGTTTCTCCAGTCTTCACCTGCCGTGGGACCTTGATTCTCTTCAGACCCTCACCAAATCTTACCCGGCCTGTTGTCACAACGTCTAAACAGGCCTTTAGGCCCTACCACCCGTCCCTTCTCACCATCATCCACCAAATACTTAAAAAATAAATAAATAAATACTTAAGGAGGCCTAATATTTATCAGAAGGAGTCCCTGGGTGGTACAAACGATTAAGCACTCAACTGCTAGCCAAAAATTTGCAGTTCAAACCCACCCAGCGGTGTCTAAGAGATAGGCCTGGCCACGCCTACTTCTAAAAGGTCACAGCCTTGAAAGTCCTGTAGAGCAGTTGTCCTCTGCACACATGGGGTCACCATGAGTCAGAACTGACTCCACAGCCACTAACAACAACAATATACGTCAGAAGAGGCATCGGTGGTTCAGTGGTAGGATGCTCACCTTCCACGGAGGAGATCCAGGTTTGACTCTCAGCTCGAAAGCCCCTCACGCGTAGCCACCACCCTTGTCAGTGGAGGTCTGCATGTTGCTATGATGCTGAACAGGTTTCAACAGAACTCCCAGAATAACAAAGACTGGGAAGAAAGGCCTGGCAATCTACTTCCAAAAATCAGTCAAAGAAAACTGTATGGATCACAACAATCCAATGTGCACCACTAATCATGGGGATGGCACAAGACTGGGCAGAATTCTGTTCCATTGTGCGTGGGGACACCATGAGTCTGGGTCTGACTTGATGGCAACTAACAGCAACAATAATATATGTCAGACACTGTGCACTGAGCTTTGGTAATACGATGATGCTTAAGACACTGTCTCTACCCTCAGGAAGCCCACAGTTTTATGGGGAAACTGACCAGCAGGCAATTACAACACACTCCCACGAGGCCCCGGCTCAGAGCAGCCACAACCCTGTCCAGCACACACCCTGGGTGTTTGTCATCCCCTGCACAGCCTGAACACTCTGCCTCTGAGCTTGTCTGTCGTGGTGCCTCGGTCTAGAATGCCGTCTCCCGGCCTCATCTTTACCTGGTGACAGTCTTATCATTCAGGGTCTAACTCAAAGCCACCTTCTCTCTGAAGCTCTTCCTAATGTTTCCACTCCAAATTAGTCTCTTCTTTTGCTGCTCTCTTATTGCTGCTTTCTTGAGCATTTATTATAAGTGTAACATGGATGATTTTGAACTTAGTTCTGTTTGTTTGCCTAAAGCTGCAGCCTGTGAGGTTCCCAGGACAAGAATCATCTGTAGCACCCACCGCAAACGTTGTGAAGAGTTAGCTCTCTTAGCTACCTAGTGCTGGTGTCACAGAAATACCACTAGGGGGCAGCTTTAAAGAACAGAAATGTATTTTCTCACAGCCCAGGGGGCTACAAGTTCAAATTCAGGATGTAGCTCTTGGGGGGAGGTGGTTCCTTGTCTGTTTCAGCTTCTGTAGGCCCAGCACTCCTTGGTCCTTGGCAGTCTCCCTGTGACATCTATCTTACCTCACGACCCTCCCACACACACACCCTTGTTTGTGTTTTGTTGCTTCTGTGTCTAATCTGCTGTTTTTGTAATCAGGATTAGCTTTAGGACACACCCTACACTGATGATGGCCTCATTAGTATAACAAAGAAAACCCTGTCCCCAGATAGGATTACTTCCACAGGTATGAACCAAAATCCATTCTGTCAAACGGAAATCAGTCCTTTTTTCTTTTTTTCTGCAGAGCAAAGTTGATGAAACAAATAAAAAGTTGCAACATCAAATGAATCCCCAAAATTGTTCCCTCAGCTTCCTTTCATCCAACTCTGAATGCTGGCTTCCTAGGAAATGGCAAGGTCTGCAGCCCTTGACAATTGCAATGTCTCCCAGAAATGATGCTCACATTTAGCTCCTGTATCATACCTCAGTGGAGGAAGAACAACAAAGAATGTAGCAGGACATCTCTAGGAGCTTATTCCTTCAGTTTGAACCTTAAGCTTTAGAATTTGCCCCTAGTCGGAGCTGTGCTCTCCTGATATGCCCGATCAGTTGGTGAAATTGGTCACTTTATGAAATTACAATCTTAAGAGAGGGAAGGAAAATTAATTTTAAGCAACAATGTGCTATTGTAAAAGATGCAGAGTTTGAAGAAGGACTCTATGTGGGTGACCATGGGAGCATGTGGAACAAAGGAAGGAAAATCGAGCGTCTGCAATCCTTTTGTACTCTGTAAATATTTATTGGCAGGTAATGGTTAATATCACCAAAAAGAGTATTTAGAAGCTGAAGCTACCATTATTATAGAATTATAGAAATTTAGAGCTCTTTCATTTTACAGATGAGAAAACTGAATCCCAAAGAGCCCAAGTCATTTTTTACAGGGTCATTCAAATATTTAATGACACGGCCAGGACGTGCATCCAGTGTCCAGATTCTCTTGGTCAGTTTTGAATACATCAGATATGTACTTGTATAAAGTGCGTTTTATTTCTTCTTGCCTGATTGCACTGGCTAGAAACACCAGGACAATGGTGAAACAAAGTGGCGACAGAAGTCATCCTTGCTTTGTTTCTGATCTTAGAGGAACAGCCTTCAGCCTTTTACCATTAAGTAAAATGTTATCTGTAGGGTTTTTTTTGTTTTGTTTTGTTTTTAGTGCCTTTTATCAGATTAAGGGAGTTCCCTTCTATTCAAAGTTTATTCAGAGTCTTTATCATGAATGGCTGTTGGATTTTTGTCAAATGATTTATTGTCTTCTAATGAGATGATCATACGTTTTTTGTCCTTCATTCTATTAATACGGTATATTACATCAATTGACTTTTGAATGTTAAACCAATCTTGCATTCCTGGAATAAATCCAACTCGGTCATAGTGTGTAATGCTTTTTATGTGTTATAGGATTCAGTTTGCTAATATTGTGTTGAGGATTTTTGCACCTCTATAAATGAGTGCTAATAGTCTTTAATTTTCTTTCCTTATAAAGTCTTTGTCTGGCTTTGGTATCAGGGCGATGCTGGTCTCATAGAATGAGTTAGGACCTGTTCCTTCCTCCTCTATTTTCTGGAAGAATTTGTGGAGTATCAGTAGTATTTCTTCTTTAAATGTTTGATATAATTCACTGATGAAATGACCTGAGCCTGAGCTTTTCTTTGTGAAAAGGCTTAGCTATAAATTAATTTCTTTACCTATTTTTTTATTATTATAGTCTATTTATATTTTCTATTTCCTCTTAAGTCAGTTTTGGTACTTTTTGTTTCTCTAGAAATGTATCCATTTCATCTAAGTTGTCAAATTTAGTATTCTTTTATAATGCTTTTAAATTTTGATGGGTCAATGGCAACATTTCCTTTTTTGTTCCTGATTTTAATTATTGGTGTCTCCTCTTTTTTTCCCTGGTTAATTTAGCTAATGTTGATCTTTTCAGAGAACCAACTTTGTTCAGAAATAACTGTTTCTATTTCATTGAATTCTGTTCTAATAGTTATTATATTCTTACTTCTACTTGCATTGGGTTTAGTTCTTCTTTTTCAGGATTCTTAAGGTGAAAGCTTACATTATTGATTTGAGCTTTATTTTTGTCTCTAAACCCTGGTGGTGTAGTGGTTAAGTGCTACAGCTGCTAACCAAAAGGTCGGCAGTTCGAATCTGCCAGGCGCTCCTTGGAAACCCTATGGGGCAGTTGTACTCTGTCCTATAGGGTCACTATGAGTTGGAATCAACTCGATGGCAGTGGGTTTGGTTTTTTTTTTAATATATTCATTTCAAACTATATATTTCCCTCTAAGCACTGCTTTAGCTGCATCTCAAAAATTTTGATATGTTGGGTTTTCATCTTCTTTAAGTATTTTCTAATTTCCCTATAACTTTTTCTTTGAGCCATGTGTTATTTATCAATATGTTGTTTAATTTCCAAATAGTTGTGGAGTTCCATAATTGTCTTCTGTTGTAGATTTCTAGTTTAGTTCTATTGTGTTTGTAGAACATACTTTGTATGATTTCAGTCCATTTAACTTTATTCAGACTAGTTATATGGCCTAGTATGTAGTCTACCCTTGAGATATACTATGCATACTGATTTTGCTGATTCGAGTGGTTTCTGGATGTCTGCTGGATCTAGTTGGTTGATAGGGCTGTTCAAGTCTTCTATATCTATGCTAATTTTCTGTCTAGCTGTTTTACCCAACATTGAGAGTATAACATTGAGGTGTCCAACTATTATTCTTGAATTATCTACTTCTTCCTTCAATTCTGTCACTTTTTGCTTCAAGTATTTTGGGATTCTCTTGTTAGGTGTGTATATGCTTATAATTGTAATGTTTTTCCTAATATCTTGACACTATTCTTTTAATTTTTTATTGTATTTTAGATGAAGGTTTACAGAACAAACTAGTTTCTCATTAAACAGTCAGTACACACATTGTTCTATGGCATTAGTTAACAATCCCATGGCATGTCAACACTCTCCCTTCTCAACCTTGGGTTCCCTTTTACCAGCTTTCCTGTTTCCTCCTGCCTCCTAGTCCCTGCCCCTGGGCTGGTGTGCCCCTTTAGTCTCATTTTGTTCTATGGGTCTATCCAATCTTTGGTTGAAGTATGTACCTCGGGAGTGACTTCATTACTAAGCGGAAAGGGTATCCAGGAGCCATAGTCTTAGGGTTTCTCTAGTCTCTGTGAGGCCAGCAAGTCTGGTCTTTCTTTTTTAAAAAATTTTTATTGTGCTTTAAGTGAAAGCTTACAAATCAAGTCTGACTCTCATACAAAAATTTATAAACATGTTGCTATGTACTCCTAATTGCTCTTCCCCTAATGAGACAGCACACTCGTTCCTTCCACTCTCTCTTTTCATGTCCATTCGGCCGGCTTCTGGCCCTTCCTACCCTCTTGTCTCTCCTTCAGACAGGATATGCCTACATAGTCTCATGTGTCTATTTGATCTAAGAAGCTCGTTCTTCCCCAGTATCATTTCCTATCCCATAGTCCACTCCAATCCCTGTCTGAAGAGTTAGCTTTGGGAATGGTTCCTCTCTTGGACTAACAGAACATCTGGGGACCATGACCTCCGGGGTCATTTCAGTCTCAGTCAGACTATTAAGTCTGGCCTTTTTATGAGAATTTGGGGTCTGCATCCACTGCTCTCCTGCTCCCTCAGGGGTTCTCTGTTGTGTTCAATGTCAGGGCAGTCATCAGTTGTAGCCAGCCACCATCTAGTTCTTCTGGTCCCAGGCTAATGTAGTATCTGCTTATGTGGCCTTTTCTGCCTCTTGGACTCATAATTACCTTGTGTTTTGGTGTTCTTCATTCACCTTTGCAGCAGGTGGGTTGAGACCAATTGATGCATCTTGGATGGCCACTTGCTAGCGTTTAAGACCCCAGACACAACTCTCCAAAGTGGGATGCAGAATGTTTTCTTAATAGATTTTACTATGCCAATTGACTTAGATGTCCCCTGAAACCATGGTCTCCAAACCCTGCCCCTGCTACACTGGCCTTCAAAGTGTTCAGTTTATTCAGGAAACTTCTTTGCTTTTGGTTTAGTCGAGTTGTGCTGTATTGTGTGTTGTCTTTCCCTTCACCTAAAATGGTTCTTATCTACTATCTAATTAGTGAAAACCCTCTCCTTCCCTCTCTCCCTCCCTCTCTCCCCTGTCTCATAACCATCAAAGAATATTCTCTTCTCTGTCTAAACTATTTCTCAAGTTCTTATAATAGTGATCTTATACAATATTTGTCCTTTTGCAACTGACTAATTTCACTCAGCATGATGCCTTCCAGATTCCTCCATGTTATGAAATGTTTCACGGATTCATCATTGTTCTTTATCAATGCATAATATTCCATTGTGTGAATATACCATAATTTATTTATGCATTCATACATTGATGGATACCTGGGTTGCTTCCATCTTTTTTACTATTGTTAACAGTGCTGCAATGAACATGGCTGTGCATATATCTGTTCGTGTAAAAGCTCTTGTTTCTCTAGGATATGTTCCAAGGAGTGGGATTGCTGAATCGTATGGTAGTTCTATTTCTAGTTTTTTAAGGAAGCGCCAAGTCAATTTCCAAAGTGGTTGTTCCATCTTACATTCCCACCGGCAGTGTATAGGTATTGCAGTCTCTCCACAACCTCTTTGGAATAATGCCAGCCTTGTTGGAGTGAGATGAAATCTCATCGTAGTTTTGATTTGCATTTCTCTAATGGCTAATGATTGTGAGCATTTCCTTACATATCTGTTAGCCACCTGAATGTCTTCTTTAGTGAAGTGCCTGTTCATATACTTTGCCCATTTTTTAATTGGGTTATTTGTCTTTTTGTGGTTGAGTTTTTGCAGTATCATGTAGATTTTAGAGTTCAGACGCTGATCGGAAATGTCATAGCTAAAAACTTTTTCCCAGTCTGTACGTAATCTTTTTACTCTTTTGGTGAAGTCTTTGGATGAGCATAGGTGTTTGATTTTTAGGAGCTCCCAGTTATCTGGTTTCTGTTCTGCATTCTTAATAATGTTTTATATACTGTTTATGCCATGTATTAGGGCTCCTAGCGTTGTCCCTATTTTTTCTTCCATGATCTTTATTGTTTTAGATTTTATATTTAGGTCTTTGATCCATTTTGAGTTAGTTTTTGTGCATGGTGTGACATATGGGTCTTGTTTCATTTTTTTGCAGATGGATATCCACATATGCCAGCACCATTTGTTAAACAGACTATCTTTTCCCCATTAACTGACTTTGGGCCTTTGTCAAATATCAGCTGCTCATATGTGGATGGATTTATGTCTGGATTCTCAATTCTGTTCCACTGGACTCTGTATCTGTTGTTGTACCAGTACCAGGCTGTTTTGACTACTGTGACGCTATAATAGGTTCTAAAATCAGGTAGAGTGAGGCCTCCCACTTTGTTCTTCTTTTTCAGTAATGCTTTACTTACCCCCCCCCACCCCCCAGAGCCTCTTTCCCTTCCATATGAAGTTGGTGATTTATTTCTCCATCTCATTAAAAAAATGTCATTGGAATTTGGATCGGAATTGCATTGTACCTATAGATGGATTTTAGTAGAATAAACATTTTGACAATGTTAAGTCTTCCTATCCATGAGCAAGGTATGTTTCTCCACTTATGTAGGTCTCTTTTAGTTTCTTACAGTAGTGCCTTGTAGTTTTCTATGTATAAGTCCTTTACATCTCTGGTAAGATTTATTCCTAAGCATTTTATCTTCTTGGGGACTACTGTAAATGGTATTGATTTGGTGTTTTCTTCTTCGGTGTTCTTTTTGTTGGTGTAGAGGAATCCCACTGATTTTTGTATATTTATCTTGTAACCTGAAACTCTGCTGAATTCTATTAGCTTCGGTAGTTTTCTTGAGGATTCCTTAGGGTTTTCTGTGTATAAAATCATGTTATCTGCAAATAGAGATACTTTTACTTCTTCCTTACCAATCTGGATGGCCTTTATTTCTTTATCTAGCCTAGAATTGCTCTGGCTAGGGCCTCCAGCACAATATTGAATAAGAGTGGTGATCAAGGGCATCCTTGTCTGGTTCCCGATATCAAGGGGAATGCTTTCAGACTCTCTCCATTTAGGATAATGTTGGCTATTGGCTTTGTATAAATGCCCTTTATTATGTAAGGAATTTTCCTTCTACTCCTATTTTGCTGAAAGTTTTTATCATGAATGGATGTCAAACTTTGTCAAATGCCTTTTCTGCATTGATTGATAAAATCGTGTGGTTCTTGTCTTTTGTTTTGTTAATATGATGGATTACATTGATTGTTTTTCTAATGTTGATGCATCCCTGCATACCTGGTATGAATCCCACTTGGTCGTGGTGAATTATTTTTCTGGAGTGTTGTTCAATTCTATTGGCTAGAATTTTGTTGAGGATTTTTGCATCTAAGATCATGAAGGATATAGGTCTGTAATTTTCCTTTTTTGTGGTGTCTTTACCTGGTTTTGGTATCAGGGATATGCTGGCTTTATAGAATGAGTTTGGGAGTATTCTGTCCTTTAGTAGTAGTGGTGTTAACTCTTCTCTGAAAGATTGGTAGAACTCTGCAGTGAAGCCGTCTGGACCAGGGCTTTTTTTTTGTTGGGAGTTTTTTGATTACCTTTTCAATCTCTTCTTTTGTTATGGGTCTATTTAGTTGTTCTATCTCTGTTTGTGTTAGTTTAAGTAGGTA
Source organism: Loxodonta africana (assembly GCF_030014295.1). NCBI lineage: Eukaryota > Metazoa > Chordata > Mammalia > Proboscidea > Elephantidae > Loxodonta > Loxodonta africana. Next base: position 94,744,833 of record NC_087352.1, read on the forward strand.
GTGTGCTTCTAGGAATTCGTCCATTTCTTCTAGGTTTTCAAATTTGTTTGAGTACAGTTTTTTGTAGTGATCTGATATGATTCTTTTAATTTCAGTTGGGTCTGTTGTAATATCACCCATCTCGTTTCTTATTCAGGTTATTTGCTTCCTCTCCTATTTTTCTTTTGTCAGTTTGGCCAATGGTTTATCAATTTTGTTAATTTTTTCAAAGAACCAGCTTTTGGTCTTGTTAACTCTTTCAATTGTTTTTCTGTTTTCTATTTCATTTAGTTCTGCTCTAACTTTAATTATTTCCTTTCTTCAAGTACTTGATGGTTTGTTTTGTTGCTCTCTTTCTATTTGTTCAAGTTGTAGGGATAATTCTTTGATTTTGGTGCTTTCTTCTCTTTGTATGTATGCACTTATTGAAATAAATTGACCTCTGAGCACGGCTTTGGCTGTGTCCCAAAGGTTCTGATAGGAAGTGTTTTCATTCTCATTGGATTCTATGAATTTCTTTAGTCCATCCTTAATGTCTTCTATAACCCAGTCTTTTTTGAGCAGGGTATTGTTCAGTTTCCAAGTGTTTGATTTCTTTTCCCTGCTTTTTCTGTTACTGATTTCTACTTTTATGGCCTTATGGTTTGTAATATTTTGATGTTTTGGATTTTGCTAAGGCTTGCTTTATGACGTAATATGTGGTCTATTCTAGAGAATGTTCCATGTGCACTAGAAAAGAAAGTATATTTGGCTACTGTGGGTGGAGCTCTATATCTCTATAACGTCAAGTTGGTTGATTGTGGCATTTAGATCTTCCTTGTCTTTATCGAGCTTCTTTCTGGATGTCCTATTCTTCAATGAAAGTGATGTGTTGAAGTCTCCTACTGTAATTGTGGAGCTATCTCACTTTTCAACGCTGTTAGAGTTTGTTTTATGTATCTTGCAGCCCTGTCATTGGGTGCGTATTTAATATGGTTATATCCGCCTGCTAAATTGTCCCTTTAATCATTATATAGTGTCCTTCCTTATCTTTTGTGGTAGATTTAACTTTAAGGTCTATTTTGTTCAGAAATTAATATTGCCACTCCTGGTCTTTTTTGATTATTGTTTGCTTGGCGTATTTTTTTCCATCCTTTGAGTTTTAGTTTGTTTGTGTCTCTAAGTCTAATGTGTGTCTCTTGTAGGCAGCATATAGATGGATCATGTTTTTTTATCCATTCTGCCACTTTCTGTCTCTTTATTAGTGCATTTAGTCCATTTACATTCAGTGTAATTATGGACAGGTATGAGTTAGTGCTGTCATTTGGATGTCTTTTTTGTGTGTTGATGACACCTTCTTTTTCCAGCTTAATTTTTTATGCTGAGTAGTTTATCTTTATATATTGTCTTTTCCTCTTATTCGTTGTTGTTGATTTTGTTTCTACTGAGTCTCTATTTTTTTCTTCTATCTTATTTTGATGAGTAGGATTGTTCATCTCCTTTGTGGTTACCTTAATTTTTACCTGGAATTTCCTAAGTTTAAACCTAACTTTTATGTCTTTATATCAGCCTTGTCTTCCTCTCCCTATGAAAGACATATGACTACATTCCTTAGTCTCTCTTTATTATTTTAATGTTGTTTTCCTTTACATAATAACATCACTGTTTCCCTGTTTTGAGTGTTTTTTAAACTTGATTTATTTGTGTGTTTTCCTTGTCTGGTTTAACATCTGATTGCTCTATCCAGTGTTCTAGTCTTGGGGTTGATACTCGTTATTATTTATTTTCTAACCAAAGAACTCTCTTTAGTATTTCTTGTAGTTTTGATTTGGTTTCTACAAATTCACTAAACTTCTATTTATCTGAAAATGTCCTAATTTCTGCTGGATATATGATTCTTGGCTGGCAGTTTTTTCATCAGTGCTTTATATAAGTCATCCTACTGCCTTCTTGCCTGCATGGTTTCTACCAAGTAGTCCAAGCTTATTCTTATTGACTCTCCTTTGTAGGTGACCTTTTGTTTATCTCTAGCTGCTCTTAAAATCCTCTCTTTATCTTTGGTTTTGGCGCCTTTGATTATAATATGTCTTGGTGACTTTCTTTTAAAATCTTCCTTATGTGGAGTTCGATGAGCATCTTGGATAGTTATCTTCGCATCTTTCAGGATATCAGGGAAGTTTTCTGCAAACAAATCTTCAACAGTTCTCTCTATTTTCTGTTATCCCTCCCTGCTCTTGTACTCCAGTCACTCATAGGTTATTTCTCTTGACAGAATCCCACATGATTTTTAAGGTTTCTTCATTTTTTAAAGTTCTTCTATCTGATTTTTCTTCAGATATATTGGTGCCAAGTGCTTTATCTTCAAGGTCACTAATTCTGCCTTCCACTTGCTCGATTCTGCTCCTCTGACTTTCTATTGAGTTGTCTGATTCTGTAATTTTATTGTTAATCTTCTGAATTTCTGATTGCTGTCTCTCTATGGATTCTTGCAGCTTATTAAATTTTTCCTTATGTTCTTGAACAACCTTTTAAATTTCACCAACTGTTTTATCTGTGTGTTCCTTGGCTTGTTCTGCATTTTGCCTGATCTCCTTCCTGATGTCTTGAAGAGTTCTGTGTATTAATCTTTTGTATTCTGCATCAGGTAATTCCTGGAAAGCTCCTTCATCCATAAGATCCTTTGATTCTCTGATTTGAGAGCTTGTTGAAGCGATCATGGTCTGTTTCTTTATGTGGTTTGATATTGACTGTTGTCTCCGAGCCATCTATAAGTTATTGTATCAGTTTATTTTACGTTTGCTTCCTGTTCCCTAGTTTCTTGCTTTGTTTTGTTTTCATTTGCCCAAATGGGTTGCTTGAGTGAGCTAGCTTGATTATTTTTGCCGTTGAAGCTCTGACATCCTGTCACCAGATGGCTGAAGCTGTTATCAGTTATATCAGTCTAGGAGTTCATTAATTTTTCTTGTGTGGATTCAGCTGAGGTGTCCAGGTAGCTGGTCATCAAGTGTGTGGTAGTCTCTGTCATACAGTCTTAGAGGGACAGGGGTGTTTGGTGTATGTACCAGTATCTGGTTACAGCAGGGGGGACATGCTCTGAACAAGGCAGGGGGCAGAGAACTATCCCCTAAGTGTCTCTGAGGAAAGCGCGTCCCTGTTCCCTAGAGTGTACAGGTGGGTGGGTTCTGCAGACGGACCATGGGCACCCAATGCTTTTGGTTGTAAGGGCTGGGAGGTACCAGTTATCCTTGCACCCCTGTTGTGGGTGGCTGGGTGACCTGAATGGAGCCACCAGTCCTTAGGCCCCTGATGTGGGTAGATAAGGAGCCTGTTTAATAGGCAATGCAGTGTCAAAGATCAAACACCCACCTCTCCACCTCACAGCTTAAACAGTTGCAGTCTGCCCGCAAGGGCCTATTCTCCTGAAATAGGCCCACACAGGTCCATGCAGGGGGGAAGGTATTCAAAGTCCACAGACTGTTTATGCCTGGACAGGAGCTGCTTCTGTCCTGAGCTCCCCCAATTAGTGGAGCTGGCAAGTTATCTTTTCCCCCTGATGTGAATTTATTCCTTCTCCAAGGCCAGGAACATGACTCAAGATGCTTAAATAAGCCTGTCTTAGACCCAGAGAAATCAACATCCACTGAAGCCATCTTGGGGGCTGGAGTGTGGTAAAATATAAGCAGGTACTTAGTTTTGCCGAGAGCACCGTCCTTCTCTGGTTCCAGAGGTGTGAGTAGACTGTGCAGCTGGCTGCTTCTCCCTGAGGAAACTGTGGCCAAATGCTACTATGAGTTCATCACAGCCACTTCCAGGAACGGTGCCTGAGGGATCCCAGTGATTCAGGTCTGGCAACTCCTCTGCGCTTCTGAACAGTCTCTCTCTCCCCCTGCCACTCAGTCCATTTTCTAACTTTCTCTTTGATATTCAGGCTCCTAGCTTGTCGTAAATATAATCATTTCTCTTGATTTTTCATGTCTTTATTGTAAGAGGGATAGCCAGAAACATCCCGCCATCTTGGCCCCGCCTCCTCTTGACACTTTTATCATTACAAAATGTCTATGTGTCTCTTGTAACATTTTTTTCCTAAAGCGTACTCTATCTGATATTAGTATAGACCCTCCAGCTCTCTTTTAGTTTCTGTTTGTGTCGTGGATTGAATTGTGTCACCCAAAAAATATGTGTCAGCTTGGTTAGGCCATGATTCCCAGTATTGTGTGGTTGTCCTCCATTTTATGATTGTAGTTTTATGTTAAAGAGGATTAGGGTAGGATTGTAACACCACCCTCACTTAGGTCACCTCCATGATCCAGTGTAAGGGAGTTTCCCTGGGGTGTGGCCTGCACCACCTTTTTTTTTTTTTTTAATTTATTTATTGTGCTGTAGGTGAAAGTTTATAAATCAAATCAGTCTCTCATACAGAAATCCCTACTGTGAGCTCCACTGCTCTCCGCTTAATGAGACAACACATTCCTCCTCTCCACCCGGTATTCCTCATGTCCATTCAACCAGCTCCTGTCCCCCTCTTCCTTCTCATCTCACCACCAAACAGGAGTTGCCTGCATAGTCTCATGTGTCTACATGAGCCACAAAGTTCACTCCTCACCAGCATCATTGTCTATCTTATACTCCAGGCCAATCCTTGTCCATAGAGTTCGTATCTGGAATGGTTCCAGTCTTGGGCTATCAAAGGGTCTGGGGACCATGACCATCAAGGTCCCTTTAGTCTCAGTCAGACAATTAAGCCTGGTCTTTTTACAAGGATTTAAGATCTGCATCCCGTTATTCTATTGCTCCATCAGGGATTCTCTGTTGTGTTCCCTGTCAGGGCAGTCATCGGTGGTAGCCGGGCACCATCTAGTTCTTCAGGTCTCAGGCTGATGAAGTCTCTGGCTTATGTGGTCCTTTCTGTCTCTTGGGCTCAAAATTACCTTGTCTTTGGTGTTCTTCATTCTTCTTTGCTCCAGGTGGGTTGAGACCAATTTATGCATCTTAGATGGCCGCTTGCTAGTGTTTAAGAACCTAGATGCCTGTCACCAAAGTGGAATGCAGACTGTTTTCTTAATACATTTTGTCATTTCAATTGGCCTAGATGTCCCCTGAAACCATGGTCCCCGGACCCCCATCCCTGCTACTCTGGCCTTTGAAGTTTTTGGTTGTATTGAGGAAATTTCTTTGCTTTTGGTTTAGTCCAGTTGTACTGACTATCCCTGTGGTATGTGTTGCCCTTCCCTTCACCTAAAAAAATTTGTGTCTACTATCTAGTTAGTGAGTATCCCTTTCACTCCCTCCCCACTCTTGTAACCATCAAAGAATATTTTCCTCTGTGTTTAAACTTAATCTGGAGTTCTTATAATAGTGGTCTCATGCAATATTTGTTCTTTTGCAATTGACTAATTTCACTCAGCATGATGCCTTCCAGATTCCTCCACGTTATGAAATGTTTCACGGATTCATCATTGTTCTTGTTCCTGCACCACTTTTTATCTCTCAAGAGATAAAAGGAAAGAGAAGCAAGCAGAGCAGGGGCAGGGGGGACCTCATACCACCCAGAAAGCAGCACCAGACGCAGAGCGCTTCCTTTGGACCTGGGATCCCTGTGCCTGAGAAGTTCCTCGACCATGGGAAGATTGAGGACAAGGACCTTCTTTCAGAGCCAACAGAGAGAGAAAGCCTTCCCCTAGAGCTGACTCCTTGAATTTGGACTTTTAGCCTACTTTACTATGAGGAAATAAATTTCTCTTTGTTAAAGCCATCCACTTATGGTACTTCTGTTATGACAGCACCAGAAGACTAAGAGACTTTGCATAATGTATCCTTTTGTCATCCTTTTACTTTCAACCTATTTGTGTCTTTCAATCTAAAGTGTATCTCTTATAGACAGCATGTATACTTGGAGCCCATTTTTTTACCAGTCTGGCAATCTCTGCCTTTTGATTGGAATCCATTTACATTTAACATAATTATTCATATGGTAAAATTTGTCTTTGCCATTTTCCTATGTATTCCCTATGTCTCATGTTCTTTTGCTCCTCTATTATTGTTTTATTTTGGGATTAATATGTTTGTCTAGTGTGCTCTTATGGGTAACATTGTGGAGAATGGGAATTCTGGAACACATAATTGTGTTCATAAGGAATCTGTACATGGATCAAGAGGCAGTTGTTCGAAAAGAACAAGGGAATACTGCATGGTTTAAAGTCAAAAAAAGGCGTCCGTTAGGGTTGCATCCTTTCACCATACCTATTCAATCTGTATGCTGAGTAAATAATCTGAGAAGCTGGACTATATGAAGAATGGGGCATCAGGATTGGAGGAAGACTCATTAACAACCTGCATTATGCAGATGACACTTTTCTTGCCGCAAGTGAAGAGGACTTGAAACACTTACTGTTGAAGATCAAAGACCACAGTCTTCAGTATGGATTACACCTCAACATAAAGAAAACAAAAAACCTCACAACTGGACCAATAAGCAACATCATGATAAATGGAAGAAAGATTGAGGTTCTCAAGGATTTCATTTTACTTGGATCCACAATCAACACCCATGGAAGCAACAGTCAAGAAATCAAAAGACACATTGCATTGGGCAAACTGGCTGCAAGAGATCTCTTTAAAGTGTTGAAAAGTAAAGATATCACCTTGAGGACTAAGGTGCGCCTGACCCAAGCCATGGTGTTTTCAATCACCCCATATGCGTGAGAAAGTTGGACAATGAATAAGAAAGACTGAAGAAGAATTGATGCCTTTGAATTTTGGCCTTGGCGGAGACTGTTGAATATACCATGGACTGCCAAAGGAATGAACAGATCTGTATTGGAAAAAGTACAACCAGAATGCTCCTTGGATGCAAAGATGGCAAGACTGTGTCTCACATACTTTGGACATGTTGTCAGGAGGGATCAGTCCCTGGAGAAAGACATCATGCTTGGTAAAGTAGAGGGTCACCAAAAAAGAGGAAGACCCTCAATGAGATGGATTGACACAGTGGCTGCAGCAACGAGCTCAAGCATTGCAACAATCGTGAGGATGGCACAGAACCAGGCAGCATTTCATTCTGTTGTGCATGGAGTTATCATGAGTCAAAATCGACTTGACAGCACCTAACAACAACAGTATGCTATTTAAATTCCTTCGGTTTTTGTTCACTCTATATATTTCAATTTTTCTCTTAGTGCTTGTTCTGTGCATTGCAATATAGATCTGAATGTAAAACCATCTAGTTCATATTAATACTGATTTAATTTCAATAGTATATAGAAACTTTGCTTCAGTATAGCTCCCTTAACTAGCCCCTCCTTTATGCTATTATTATCATGAAATTAAATTTTTATACTTCTAAAAATCAGCACAGTTTTGAAATTATTGTTTATGCCTTTGTCATTTACATCAGTTACAGGAAGAAAACTGTTATAAAAACATGTTTATACTGTCTTTTATATTTATCAATATGATTATCTTTACGAGTGCTCTTTATTTCTTTGTGCAGATCCAAGTTGCCATCTAGTTTTTACGATCCTGAAGGATTTTCTTGAGCATTTCTTATAAGGCAGTTCTGCTGGTAATGAATTCCCTCAGCTTTGTTTATCTGGAAATGTCTTTATTTCTCTTTTTCTTTTAATTATTGAAATACAGTTTTGCTGGATGTAGAATTCTTGGTTGACAGACTTTTCCTTTGAGCACTTTGAATATGTCATCTGACTGCCTTCTGGCTTCCATGGTTCCTAATGAGAAGTCGACTACTGATCTTATTGAGGATCTCTTGTAAGTAATGAGTTATTTTTCTCTTGTTGTCTCTTGCTCCTTTCAATATTTTCTCTTTGTCTTTGTCTTTTGACACTTTCACTAAGATGCAGCTAGTTGTGAATCTCATTAAGTTTATCCTACTTGGAGTTTGTTAAGTCTCTTCAATATATAGATTAAGGTGTTTCATCAAATTTGGGAAGTTTTTGACCGTTATTTTTTCAAATGTATTTTCTGCCCCTTTCTTTTTCTCCTTTCATTCTGGGACTCCCATTACATTTATGTTGATATTTTCGATGGTGTCCCACAAGTAGTTGAGGCTCTGTTCACTTTTCTTCATTCTTTTTTCTTTCTTTTTGCTCAGATTGCCTACTCCCAATTGACTGATCTCCAAGTTCACTGATTCTTTCTTCTTCCAGTTCAAATCTGCTGTTTAGCCCCTCAAGTGAAATTTTAATTTCAGTTATTATACTCTTTAACTCAAGAATTTCTATTTTTTTTTTTTTTTTATTATATCTCTGTATTGGTATTCTCTATGTGGTGAGATATAGTTGGCATAGTTTCCTTTAAGTCTTTTACAGAGTTTCCTTTACTTCTTTGAACATGTTTGTAATAGCTGATTTAAAGTCTTTTATCTAATAAGTCCAACATCTGAAACCCCTCCAGGGCATTATTTTTCCTGTCTAAGAGTTATCCTTTCATCATTCTTCACATGTCTTATAATTTTTTTGTTACAAATTGTACGTTTTATATAATAAATTGTAGCAATTCTTAAATCAGGTATCACCTCACTCCGGTTTCTTTTTGTTGCTGTTTTGTTTTTTTTGTTGTTGTTTTTTTTCTTTTCCTGTGACTTCTTATATCTGTAGTGACTTGCCTGGACTAATTCTTTAGAGTCTGTATTCTCCGCAGTGTATGCCCACTGACTTCTCTGTTTGCACTCTCTCTCTCTCTTTTTCTCTTTTAATTCTTGTTTTTATTTTTAATCCCAGGGGTCACTCTGGAGTCAGCATAGTTTAATGATCAGCTAATGATTGATCAGAACATTTTCTTAAGTGCCTTGAGCCAATAAACCTTCTACATTTTTCCAGAGGCATCTGTGTATGAAAGCACACCTTCAAATTTCAGGCAGTTTGCAAATTAGCGTTAGCTTCCACTTCTTACTTTTGCAGAATCTCAAGGTCAGCCAGAGGTGAATGACTGGGCCCCTTTCTTTTCCAGGTCTTTTCTGAGCATGCATGCAGCTCAGTATATATATGCAGCCTTCTAGATCCCCAGCAATATGTCTGATTTTTCAGTGTCTTGTATGACTGTGAAGTTCTCCACGTCTTTCCTTTAAATTTGGGGTCAGGCCGTTTTGTGCCTTGACTGAAATTACAGCCTTAGTCTGCTATCATGTTAACAATTTCAGCCAAATTGCTATTTCCTATAACAACCTGGGAATAGGATTTTTTTCCACAGAGCTGAGTTCCAAGAAGATCAAATAGCATCAGTGCTCTGGGGATTGAGCTTTTACAGGGGAAATGGGGCTTTTAGAAGGATCTGTGAGATTGATCAAAATATTAATTGTGTACTGGGGATGGTGCTTTCAATAGAGCTACAAAAAAAGTCCATCCCCTATATTGGTTGTGAAGCTGCCATCTTTTCAGAGCTACTCTGCCATAGATCTGGGGAGGAGGGGTATAGGAGTAGCTCCAAGTTAAATTGTTGTAGATGCCACTGTTTTTACCAAAATTTAGATTTTCTTGAATAAATGCTTTTCAGATTATTCTCTGCATTTGGTTTCCAGCATTCTATATTGTTGATTTTGATCGTGTTGCCAATATTTTTGTGATTGTTTTTGTGTAGAATTGAATTCACAGAAGTTTTCACTTTTCCATTCCAGAATACCCATCCCCTGTGTAAAGTTTCTTGCTCTTTCATGCTGAATATTTTTTTTTCCAATGAAGCCTTTGTGGCCAAGAGAATTGAAAATATATGCCCACACAAAAGCTTGTACATGATTATTCATAGCAGCATTATTCATAATAATCAAAAAGTGGAAACAAACCAAATGTTGATCCACTGATGCACAGGCCAACAAACTGTGGTATAATTCATATAATGGAATATTATTTGGCCATAAAAAGGAATGAAGTATGATATGTGTTACGACATGGATGAACCTTGAAAACAGCTGCTAAGTGAAAGAAGTCAGACACAAATAGCCACATATTGTATGATTCCATCTATCTAAAATGTCCATAATAGGCAAGGAAATAAAGACAAAAAGTATATTAGTGGTTTCCAGGGGATGGGAGGAAGAAAGGATGGGATGTGACTGCTAATGGGTACAGGATCTCTTTCTGGGATGATGAAAATATTCTAAAACTAGATAGTGATGATAGTTGTACAATTCTGTGAATATACTAAAAGCCACTTTTAAAGGATAAGTTTTATGGTGTGTGAATTATATCTCAGTAAAGCTTTTTTTTTAACTCTTTATGGGGTTTTTTAACTATGAGTGAGAGAACAAAAAAAATTTTAAGTAAATTATTTCAAGTCTAAAGTAATGATTAATTGAGTTACTCTCTTCATGTATTTACTCATTCATTCATCCATTCCGTAATGTAATTAATGTACAGTGTCTGACATAAAAGGAGCACTCAAATAAATGTTAGATGTGATTACTAGTGATTAATAAAAGAAAAAAGTTAAGGGCCAATGTAACAAAATGAATGTCTTAGTTATCTTAGTGTTGCTGTAACAGAAATACCCAGGTGGATGGCTTTAACAAAGAGAGGTTTATTCTCTCACGGTTTAAGAGGCTAAAGTCCAAATTCAGGGTGCCAGCTCCAGGGGAAGTCTTTCTCTCTTTGTCGGCTCTGGAGGAAGGTCCTTGTCATCAATCTTCCCTGGTCGAGGAACTTCTCAAATGACATGCTATTCTCCTGGTTCTTGTTTCTTGGTGATATGAGGTCTCCATGTTTCTGCTCGCTTCTGTCTTTTATATCTCAAAAGAGATTGGTTTAAGACACAGCCTATCTTATAGATTGAGTTCTGCATTATTAACATAACTGCCACTAATCCTGCCTCATTAACATCATAGAGGCAGGATTTACAACACATAAGAAAATCACAGCAGATGACAAAATTGTGGACAACCACACGATACTAGGAATCATGAACTAGCCAAGTTGACACACATTGGGGTAGGGGGCACAATTCTACCTATAACAGTGAAGAAAATTCATTCCCCTAATAGAATAGATTAAATACTGATTATGCCTTCTAAGAGCTCAAAAATCTAAGTAGTATACAAATAACTGCAGCAATGGGAAAAAAGTGTAACAGAAATACAAAAGACACTATAGGAGTACATGTGGGGAGTTTTTTATTCACCCCAGAGTAAACAAAGGAAGCCTTCTGAAAATAAGTGAATAGATGCTGTAACACCTGGTAACCTGTTAAAATGTGTTGAAGTAAGAGTTTTGTGGGTAGAAATATGGAGGAAAGAGAGTATTCCAAGGTAAGGAAAGAGCATGTGCAAATATATAGTATCATGAGCGAGTATGCATAAAGACATCACAAAAGATAATACTAGAAAAGTAGGTGTCTATGTCATTTAGTGCTGCTATAACAGAAATACTGCAAGTAGATGGTTTTAACAAACAGAAAGTCATTTTCTGACAGTTTAAGAGACTAGAAGTCTGAGTTCAGGGTGCCAGCTCTAGGGGTAGGCTTTCTCTTTGTTGGCTCTGGAGGAAGGTCCTTATCTCTTCTGAGCTTCTGCCCCTGGGCAATCTTCTTGTGGCTTGGCATCTCTCTTCTCCCATCTCTGCTCTGCTCTTGTTTAATGTCTTTTATATCTCAAAAGAGATTGACTAAAGATACACCCTATACTAATACTGCCTCATTAACATAACAAAGACAACCCATTCCCAAATGGGATTATAACCACAGGTATAGAGGTTAGGATTTACGACGCATATTTTGGGTGAGGTAGGAGGACATAATTCAATCCATCACAGTAGGGAAAGAGTACAGACTTTCTCCTAAAGAAGATTCACAGAAGGATTTTAAGCAGGAGAGTGGCATACTCACTAGCAGGAGAGAAGAGATGCATTTGAGGGTGCAAAACTGATGAAAGGGAGCTTGGTTTACGAGAATCAAGATGATGCCTGAACTAAGGAAGTTCAGTAGCAAGTGATGTTGAGGAAGACAAGGAGTAGAGGAGTTTTAAATGGGTATAGGAAGTAAAAGTGAGAAAATCTGTTGATCACATGGATTTGGCGTTAGGAAAAGGAGAGAGAACAAACTCCTGGATTTCTGGCTTGGTTGACAGGGTAGATTTTGGTGCCATTCATCTCAATGTGAATTTTAAAAAAAAAAAAAAAAAAAAGCAAATTTAAGGGACAGTAATGTGTTCATTTGGAGATCCTGATGAGTTATCAGTTCCTGTGGATCATCCAGGTAGAAAGTAGAGTAGTTAGTTGGGATTTTAGCTTTTGAGTTTAGAAGAGAACTATGGGCTACAAATAAAGATTTGAGAGTTAGTAGCATAGAAGCCACTGAGCACGTGAGATTGTTCAGGGAGAGAATGTAGTGTAAAAAGAGCAGATAAGCAAGTATAATAAGATGAAAACATTTAAGGGTCAAGTGGAGGAAGAGTAACCCAAGAAAGAATTTAGGCAGGATTTTCCAAGAAATAGGAGACAAGGGAGAAAAGAGGGATGTGGAAATCAGGAGAAGACAATGCTTTTATCTAAATTACCTTAAACATTATTTAGCCTCTTGAAGCCATGGTTTCTTTGTCTATAAACCAAACTAAACTCATTGCCATTGAGTCAATTCTGACTCATAGTGACGCTATACTACAGAGTAGAACTGCCCGTAGGGTTTCCAAGGCTATAAATCTTTACAAAAGCAGACCGCCACATCTTTCTCCTGTGGAGCAGCTGGTGGGTTTGAACTGCTGACCTTTTGGTTAACAGCTGAGTGCTTGACCACTGCACCACCAGGGCCCCTTTCTTTCTCTATAAAGAAAAGAAAAAAAACACCCGTTGCCATCAAGTTAATTCCAACTCATACAACTGAGTAGAACTGCCCCCATAGGGTTTCCAAGGAGCGGCTGGTGGATTGGAATTGCCAGCCTTTTGGTTAGCAGCCGTAGCTCTTAACCACTGCAACACTAGGGCTCTTCTTTATCTGTAGAATGGTATTAATAATAACCAGATGTTTTTTAAATGAATATTTCTACTAGGTATCATCATAAAGTAGAAATAACTCAAGAGGCAACTATCCAAAGTGAACAGCTTTAATGAAAGTTATACTTTTATAAGAACTTATACGGACTTATTTTAGTCCTTATATTAGGACTTATGGGAGCCCTGGTGGCACAGTGGTTAAGAGCTTTGCTGCTAACCAAAAGGTCAGCAGTTCCAATCCACTAGCCAGCTCCTTGAAAACCCTATGGGGCAGTTCCGCTCTGTCCTGTAGGGTCGCTATGATTCAGAATCTACTCCAAGGCAACAGGTTTTATTAGGACTTTGCAAACTTATATTAGTCCTTACAGACTCCTTATAGAGTCTGTGTAAATTTCTTCTCACATGAGTTTTCTGAGAAGAAAACTCTACCCAGTTTCACCAAAACATGCTGACTAATAACACATCCTGTATTTGATTCCCTAAAACTAATAACCAAGCACTGACCCACTAAGTACCATTTTCCACTGAAGACCAAAGAAATGAAGTATCTCAATTTAAGCCATGAATGTTTGTGAGAGTGATTTGATAAAACTGTCATGGGGAAGTCCACAATACTTTTTCAAAATAGAGAAAATTTGGATTAAGGCCTAGAGGCAATTAGATGTTTCCTCTGGGTCCTAGGGAATACGCTTAAATTTAAATATTTTCTAAATCAGAGTCAAGAAAAAAATTAGCCAAAACAGAAATTAGGGTACATATGGATCAGTAAGATGGCCCAGTACCTCTAGAGCTTCTGCCATTAGACCCAGTGATCTGAGGTCATAAAGCATTCCTTTCTCTGGGGCAAAATCCCAACTATCAAAAGCTGTATTTTTGTACTATATTGCAGAGATGATCATTTTCTCTTTGGGGAAATTGGTTTAAAACTTTGTGGTCTGCAGTTCTATAAAAAGTCATGAAAAGGTTTATACACAAAAAGAAACAATCTTTGATGGTTACAAGGGAGGGGAGGGGTGGAGATAGAAAAACACTAAATAAACAATAGATAAGTGGTAACCTTGGAAAAGGGTAAGACAGTATGCAATACTGGGGAAGCCAGCACGACTTGTACAAGTCAAGGTCATGGAATCTCCACAGATACATCCAAACTCCCTGAGGCACCAAATTGTTGCACTGAGGGCTGTGGGGATTGTGGTCTCGAGGAACATCTAGCTCAATTGACATAACATAGTTTATAAAGAAAATGTTCTACATTCTACTGTGGTGAGTAGCATCTGGGGTCTTAAAATCCTGTGAGCAGCCATCTAGGATACTCCACTGGTCTTACCGCTCCGGGAGCAAGGAAGAATGAAGAAAACGAAAGATACAAGGGAAAGATTAGTCCAAAGGACTAATGGACCACATCTACCACAGCCTCCACCAGACTGAGTCCAATACAAGTAGATGGTGCTCTGGTACCACCCCTGACTGCTGTGACAAGGATCACAATAGAAGTTCCCGGAAAGAGCTGGAGAAAAATGTAGAACAAAATTCTAACTCAAAAATGAAGACCAGACTTGCTGGCCTGACAGAGACTAGAGAAATCCTGAGAGTATGGCCTCCCAGACACCCTTTCTGCTCAATAATGAAGTCACTCCTGAGGTTCAGCTTTCAGCCAGAGATTGAACAGGCCCATAAACAAAACAAGACTAAAGGGGCACACCAGCCCAGGGGCAAGCACTAGAGGGCAGGAGGGAACAGGAAAGCTGGTAACAGGGAACCTAAGTCTGAGAAGGGAGAGTGTTGACATGTCGTGGGGTTGTTAACCAATGTCATAAAACAATATGTATACTAACTGTTTAATGAGAAACTGCTTTGCCCTGTAAACCTTCATCTAAAGTACAATTAAAAAAAAAAAAACTGTGGTCTGAGTGGCATTGCACTTTCTCTTCTTTGCAGTGGCAGCCTTACTGGTACAGTAGGCTTTTCTGTGGAGCTCGCAGCACCTAAAGACCTCCTGTCTTTGGGTGAGCTTCAAGGACAATGAAGATGAATGGGACTCACCAGTCCAACCAGGCTAAAATCACAGTGTAGTTATGATGGGCCAAGAATGGCTAACTTAGCATAAGTAATTTAGAGAGAAGAGTGAGAAAAGATTAATGTCATTTCAACGGGCGAACACTGAAAAGTAATTAATCTAACACGAGAGCTGACGTTTCTGAATGCGCATCCATACTCCCTTTCTACTTTGAGGTGAAGATAAAGTCATCAGTCCACTAATATAGGTATTTTTTTAATAAGTGTTTCTGCATCCGGAGTACATGTACAGACTACCCTTTAGACTGATCACTGTAGGCTGTGCTCACTAAGTAGACAAAATAAAGGAGTTCATTTCCTTAAAATATTTAGTGTATGAATTATTATTAAAGTATACTTTGTTTTGTTAGGAAAGACTCACCAAAGTAAAATTATTCAATCCCTTCTAAAATGATTTTTCAGTTGGAAATTTTGGAATTATGCTTTATTTCATAACAAGTGACCAGGGAGAATGATTGCTGCACTGATGCCTCATTTCCCCATCTCAGCCAGCAGATAGTCATTTTTCAAAACACTGAACTCTGACTGCTTTGGAATATACACTGTTTATGAAACAGCCACCACCGTCACTGCCCTGATGACCACTTGGAATAGCATCATCGTTTATATTGGCAATATCATTGCTCTGGGTCAGGCTGCAAAACAGCCAGAGAAACACATTCGTCATCTAAGTTCTAAGGGGAAGTGAACTTTAGGTTGTACATGCTTCTAGCTGGGACTCTCTTCTACAAATGATCCCAAATGGAAAACGAATTCTTCAGTGTATTTGTTTGTGGGTTGAGATTTTTGGTGTGGGTGTTTATAAAGTGGGCCCAGTGTGAATCACCATAATAGTACATATCAGAGGGAAACAATTTGCTTGACCTGCAGAATATGTTTGTGTTTGATAACTACTTGGGGGATCCATGGGGAACATTTATAGAACAATCATTTTCTCTTTTGTAATAGTAAGATACATAAAAGGTTTACTTTTGATGTTATATTTTAATTTGGTCTCTCCATCAGTTCAATTGCAAAAAGTATCTGGCAATCAAATTCTTGGATTTTGGTATTATTGAGACTACCTTTTTCAGCTGTTAAATTTAACTAATTACATACAAGGTTTGGAGCCCTGATTGCACAGTGGTTAAGAGCTCAGCTGCTGATCAAAAGGTTGGCAGTTTGAATCCACCAGCCACTCCTTGGAAACCCTATGGGACAGTCCTACCCTAGTCCCATAGAGTCGCTATAAGTCGGAATCAACTCGACAGCAACATGTTTATTTTTATTTTGTTTTATTTTATTTTTGGTGCTCATTTATAGTCCAAAAAGTGTATAGAATATGCAATTTTCACATACTCTTACAATTTTTTTTACTTTTTGCAAATCTCATGTGCAAATAAATTCTTACTTTCTATTGACATTTCTCCAGTTACTAGTGAGACTAAGCATCTTTTCACATGTTTGATGTCATATAAATTTATTTTGCTGTGATTACCTCTTTGTTCATTTGATCGAATTATTCTTTTATTTATTTTTAAATCCACTATAGGTATTATGGTTGTTAATTAGCCCTTTTTGTTATGGTACAGAGTAGGACTTTGCAGATATGTTCTCCAACTCAATGGGTTTTTTCTTATCTTTGTTTACAATGTCTTCTGCTGAACAAAAGTTTTAAATTTTTATGTACTCATAATTATCAATCTTTTTCTTTATGGTGTTTGGGTTTAACATCATGCTTCTAAAATCTTTTTCCACCATTTTCCCTTGCATCTCCTGAGGCCTTCTTTATTGCCATCCATAAAGTTCTACAGTTTTCTTCATAAAAGTTTTTTTTTAATTTTTTTAAATTTCTGTGTATAGAAACTAAGATTATAAAATACATTCTTCTACATCATTTTATAAAATTTTAGTTTTTTCAATATTTTTATTTTTAATCTAAGTGAAATTTTTCTTTTTTCTGGTATATAGTAGGAATCCATTTTTTCCCCAATGGATGCACAACTGATCTAATCATTATAAATAATTGATCTCTTCCATGCTTATTTGAACTGCCATCTTTGTGTGTAGTAAATTCAAACACGTACTTGATTCTGTTCCTGAAGCCCTTTTTTTTTTTTTCCGCTGACTTGTCTATTCCTTCAATAACACTGCACTGTTTTCGTCATTTTATCTTTAAAGTATATTTTGAGATATGGTAGGACATTTCTCCCCTTTTCCTTTGTGTGTTTTTTTTTTTTTCTTTTTTGCGGGAGGGGGCTGTTCTTAACACCTTACTTTTTAAACTTCTTATTGAACAAGCAGTGTTCTCTAAAAAAAAGAACCCCCTTATTTTTTCACACTTCACCAATCAGTTCATTAAAAGAATGTCTGCATTTTGCCTCCTCTTACTCAACTCATTCATTCTTATGAGAAACCTCCATATTTGCTAAATTTTATGAATGAATGCTTTTATCTTCTTATCTTCTTGTGTTGTGTACCACCGAGTTAATTCTGACTCATAGCGACCCTATAGGACAGAGTAGAACTACCCCATAGGGTTCCCAAGGCTGTAATCCTTATGGAAGCAGACTTCCACATCTTTCTCCCATGGAGTGGCTGGTTGGTTTGAACCGCTGACCTTTTGGTTAGCAGCTGAGCACTTGAACACTGTGCCACCAGGGATCCTGTTCTTATCTTACTTGACCCTTGCGGCATTTGAAATGGTGGCCCACTGCCTCCTTAGAACTCTCCCCTCTCTTGACTTTTAAACCACATGCAACTGTTTTCCTCCTCCCCCTGTGTTTTCTACTGTTTCTTCTTATTTTCCTTGGCAGGCTAATTTCTGTTGGGTTTTTTATTTGTTTTTTTCCTTAATTTCAATATTGCTCAAGGCCCTATCCTTAGCACCCATCCTTCCTTACTTGGTTAACCTCAAGGCTTCATATACCACTTATATGCTAGTTTATGTAGCATCTCTGGTCCTAACTCATATACCCAACACATTATAAGCATTCCATTTGTGCGTCCCAGACCAGCTACTCAATTTGTAGGGACCAGTGAAAAATGAAGATGTGAGTCCTCCTGTTAAGAAAAATTATTAAGAATTTCAGGATGGTGACCCAAAAAACTACCTGACAGCAGAGCATCAATCCAAGCGTGGGACCGTTCTGAGCATGGGGTGGCATGCCCCTGCTGCTGGCTCTGTGTGTGTCTCTCACTTACCTCAAATCCAACATAATCAAGATTGGTTATCTTTCCGCCAACCCCTGCTTCAATAAATTATTCAATAAACAGTTACCTGAGGTAAACATCCAGGAATTAACCTAGACTCCACCCTCTTCCCCATCTTCTGCATTTAATTCCCATGGAGATTCTGAAATCTATCTATTCCCCTCAAGTACCGCTGATAGTTAATTTGGTCCCCCATCCGTTGTTGCCTGGGTTATTGCAGTATTCTCCTGACTGGTTTTCTTTCTCGAGTGATGCCCATTTTAGTTGACCCCCCTAAACTCACTTCATAAGCAAATCTGATTATTTTGAGGTGTCACATAACTTTTTGTGACAGCTTTATTGAGATTTAATTCACATATCATACGATTAACTATTTAAAGTGTACAATTCAATGGTTTTTAATATATTCACAGAGTTGTGCAATTATCACCACAGTTAATTTTAGGACATATTTATCATTCCAGCGGGGAACTTCTTACCTTTTAGTTATTACCCCCGACCACACTATTCCTCTCCCCCTCCCCCAGCCCTAAAAAAAAAAAGGGCTGGGGGAGGGGGAGAGGGACTAATCTACTTTCGATCTCTATAGGTTTGCCTACTCTGGGCATTTGATGTAAATCATATGATATGTGGTCTTTTGTGACTGGCATCTTTCACTTAGCCTGAAGTTTTCAAGATTCATCCATGTTGTAGCATGTATCAGTACTTCATCCATTTTACGGCCAAATAATATTCTGTTTTGTGGATATACATCATCCATCAGCTGGTGGCCATTTGGGTTGTTTCCAGCTTCTGGCTATTGTGAATAACGCTGATATGAACCTCATATAAACTTTTAAATGATATGAACCTCATATAAACTGTTAAAAGATTCTCCTGAAATTTTTTCTTGCAATTGCATTAAGTTTATAGATTAATTTAGGGAACGTTAATTTTTTTAACAATATTGTTTGTTTCCATCCAGGAAAATTGTTTTCCTTTGTACTCGTTTAACAACAACAACAAAAAACCAAACCCATTGCCATTGAGTCGATTCCGACCCATAGCAACCCTATAGGACAGAGTAGAACTGCCCTGCAGGGTTTCCATGGAGCAGTCCACCTGGTGGATTCAAACTGCTTGTACTTGTTTAGGCCTTATTTATTGCCTTACATAAAGATTTATAATTTTCTTCAGAAAATTCTGGTACACTTCTTTTTTTTTAATATCTAGTTATTTTCTGAGTTTGCCATTTGGAATGGAATATTTAAATCAAAATTTCTATTTGGTGGTGGCAGTATATATAAAATCTCTGAATTTCTGCATCTTGACCTTGTATCTGACTGCCCAAAGATCTTTCTAATTGTTCTTCAGTTGATCTTTTATTTTCCAGGTATTCGATGATATAATTTGTAAATACACAAAGTTTATCTCTTTCATTGCAGTATTTATAGTTCCTATTTTTTTTTCTTTTCTAATTTTATCAGCTTGGACCTCCAGAATAATGATACGTAATAGCAGTGATGTTGGGCAAATATGTTTTTCCTTATCCACTTTTATTTTTTTTTATTTGAAAGCAATGTTACAACAAAAATAATAGAGACCCAGTAATGAAAGAGAAATAGCCCCAGAGTCCATTTGAAAGCAAACTTTTAAAACTACTAGTTTAAAAAAATTGTTTATGAATGTATGGTTCCTGGGTGATAAAAATGGTTTGTGCTCAACTGCTAACCAAAAGGTTGGTGGTTCGAATCCACCCAGCTGCACCGTGGAAGAAAAGCCTGGCAATCTACTTCCATAAAGATTACGGCCAAGAAAACCCTGTGCAGTTCAGTTCTACTCTGTAATATGTGGAGTCACCATTAGTCAGAATTGACTCAACGGCAATAGATTTGGGTGTTTGTCTGTTTATAGATGTATAGAAAGGCTGAGGAAGGATATACACCAAACTGCTATGAGTACTTCTATAGGGATGTGAAACTATGGAGGCAGGAGCAGGGCTAGAAAGGGATACCCACTCTCTGTCTTATACACTCTGAATAGCTTGGCTTTTTGCAATGAGCATTTATAATCTTAAATGCATTTTGGAAAAATTCCAAATAGTAGAAACTATAAAAGGCTTGTTTTTATTTATAAGGATTTAGAGATATGTGCATTTTTAGTGGCTAATAAGTGAGACAGTTAAAGATTAGATATAGATAGAAAGGCAGACAGATACAGATAGAGATATATACCCACTTGCCATTACTAGAAAGCCGAAATACAAAAAGATGGCTTTAGGAAAGAAATGCGTGCAAAAGAAAAGCTTATACATTGCACAAGGCTGAATTCTGAGGCAGAGTAGTTGCTGCTATTATCTCCCTCCTTGGGATGCTGAGGAAAATGAGAATGGGGGAATCATTCCATGGGTGGAAGAGAATTTTAACTGCTCTCTAATGCTATCAGACCTAGATGATATCCTTTCTAAGACACCCTAGGGGAGTTCAGCAATGCCAGGAGGACATCTGTATTGTCCACCCCAGTACTTAGAGGGCCACATAAGGGATAGTACTGCCACATCTTATGACTGCCTACATTTTGGGACATGGTTACATACATCCCTCCCATTGATCTCTTCCAGGATTTCCAATGAACACTCGCCCAAACTGCAGATCCGGAGCCACAGTTACCTGAGGGCTGTCAGTGAAGTGTCCATCAACCGGAGCCTGGACAGCCTGGACCCTGCAGGCCTGCTCACATCACCCAAGTTCCGCTCCAGGAATGAAAGCTACATGCGAGCCATGAGCACCATCAGCCAGGTGAGCACTGCCCCAGAGAGCCGCGTAGCCAGGGGCCGCTAACCACAGGGGGTTAGTAAAAACTGAGAGGGCATGAGGACCACTGGTGGATCAGGCAGAGGTTCCCTGTGAGGGCTACAAAAAGCATTCCCTACGTTTGGCTGCAGCAAGCACCTGGTGTCAACGGTTTGCCAGGAGGGGAGGGGGCCTTCGAGGGTAGATAAAGCACAATGGAGGGATCCTTGGGAATTCATTGGCAGGCAGTTAGCATGAGTAAATATGTCAGTAAGGAGTTGATGGATGAGGCTTCAGTTGTAAAGATTCTTGAAGGATTGGGGGACAGGATACACGTAATCATAAAAGTACTAGAGTGTTAGGTCATCAAGACAGGGACCAGGGCACAGGAAACAAGACATGATCTATTAACCTACATTGGGTCACTGTGTGAGTATTGCTTCTTGGTAACAGGACAAGATCCCACCTCTAAGAACTGGTACACATGACGGGGGATGAAGAATCACTAAGAATGACTTAATGCTGCCTCCAGAATATTCAGCTAGAGTTCCCCGAGTCTCTAAGGTCTTCAAACATGGGCAAAAGGGCTGGGCTGCCTTAATACAGGGGAGGAGAGAACCTGGATGCTTGAAGAACCTGACCCGGCAGGTTTCAGGGGCTCATTAAAAAGAACGGTTTTCTGAAATGATGTTTAAACCTGTTGCTGTAGAGTTGATTGCAACTTAGAGTGACCTTACAGGACAGAGTAGAACTGGCCCATAGGGTTTCCAAGGCTGTAATCTTTACAGAAACAGCTAGGTGCTTAAACACTGGGCCACCAGGGCTCCTTGAAATGATTAGGATCTCTGAATTTAAATTTTTCCACATTTAAAAAGAAATTAAGTACCATGCCATTAATTCAGCTAACAATTTATTGAGCAAAACACTGGACCATGTTTTGCAAGTTATTCAATGATAAGTAATATGTAATACTTGCCCCCCACCAAAAAAAAAAGCTTATAATCTAATGAAGGGCATAAGAAAAGCTCAGAGGTGTTACCATAGTCTTTATTTGCTTGAATACTACAAAGACTCTACGGTAGGTGGGGTGGAAGTATCAATAGCCCCCTTTTATTAGGCACTTCCTGGGTCAAGCACTGTGCCAATCCTTTTATATTTTCATAATATTAGTCCTTATAAGCACCCCAGGGGTCAGAAAACCCTGGTGGCGTAATAGTTAGGAGCTCTGGCTGCAAACCAAAAGGTTGTCAGTTCAAATCCACCAGGTGCTCCTTTGAAATCCTATGGGGGCACTTCTACTCTGTCCCATAGGGTCGCTATGAGTCAGAATCAACTCAACAACAATGGGTTGGGTTTGGTTTTTCGGGGGGAGTTATGTAAGTAACCAGATGTCGAATGGGCCCTTCACTGTGGTCATAAAGTTGTCAACATGTTATCAAAGTTAAGGACAAAAAGGCATTAAGTACACAGGATGCTAAACAGGGAGCTTCTAGGAAGGGGCTCCAAGTGTTTCTGAGTAGTTTTGTACCAAACTTTCAGAAATGCTAGGCTAAAGGATATTTAAGGATAGGGAATGCTCTAGTTTGGTTGAGGCTTAGCATACTTCTAGAGGCCTCAATGAGAAATCTATCTTGAAGGTTGTCCTAGAGGCATGTTTGTATGAATGGCCTTGCTTGTCAGGCCCAGGAGACTAAGCTTGATTCATTAGAAATGGAATTAATTAAAACTTCAGTTTTTAAGCATTTGAAGGAAATGATGTGAGCTGTGATGTAGGATAACTAATCTGGCAAAAAATATATGTCATAGTCATCTAGTGCTGCTGTAACAGAAATACCACAAGTGGATGGCTTTAACAAAGAGAAATTTATTTCCTCACAGTAAGAAGGCTGAAAGCCCAAATTCAGGGTGTCAGCTCCAGGGGAAGGCTTTCTCTCTCTGTTGGCCTTCTCATCAATCTTCCTCTGGACTAGGAGCTTCTCTGCACAGGAACCCCGGGTCCAAAGGACGTGCTCTGCTCCTGGCACTGCTTTCTTGGTGGTACGAGGTCCCCGTGTCTCTCTGTTTGCTTCTTTCTTTTATATCTCAAGAGATTGCCTCAAGACATAATCCAATTTTGTAGATTGAGTCCTGCCTCACTAACACAACTGCCGCCCATCCTCCCTCATTCACATCATAGAGGCAGGATTTACAACATACAGGAAAATCACACAATACCGGGAACCGTGGCCCAGCCAAATTGAAACACACATTTTCGACAATGTAGGAAAGATTAAAGAGCCAGAGAGGCTAGTTTGGAAGATACTGTGATCATCAGGTAAGAATGAATGGAGTGAAGTTGATGGTGGTGGTGGAGGTGGTGGTGAGGGTAGTGCAGATGGAGGTGGTGGTGGTAGTGGTGGTGGTGGTGAGGGTAGTGCAGATGGAGGTGGTGGTGGTAGTGGTGGTGGTGGTGAGGGTAGTGCAGTTGGAGGTGATGCTGGTGTTGTGGGTAGTGCAGATGGAAGTGGTGGTGGTAGTGATGGTGGCAGTGAGGGTAGTGCAGATGGAGGTGGTGGTGGTAGTGATGGTGGCGGTGAGGGTAGTGCAGATGGAGGTGATGGTGGTGGAGGTGAAGGTGATGGTGAGGGTAGTGCAGATGGAGGTGGTGGCGGTGGTGGTGGTAGTGATGGTGGTGGTGAGGGTAGTGCAGATGGAGGTAGTGATGATGATGGTGGTGGTAGTGGTGATGATGGTGGTGAGGGTAGTGCAGATGGAGGTGGTGGTAGTGATGGTGGTGGTGAGGGTAGTGCAGATGGAGGTGGTGGTAGTGATGGTGGTGGTGAGGGTAGTGCAGATGGAGGTAGTGATGATGATGGTGGTGGTAGTGATGGTGGTGGTGAGGGTAGTGTAGATGGAGGTGGTGGTAGTGATGGTGGTGTTGAGGGTAGTGCAGATGGAGGTGGTGGTGGTGATGATGGTGGTGAGGGTAGTGCAGATGGAGGTGGCGGTAGTGATGGTGGTGGTGAGGGTAGTGCAGATGGAGGTAGTGATGATGGTGGTGGTGGTGGTCATGATGGTGGTGAGGGTAGTGCAGATGGAGGTGGCGGTAGTGATGGTGGTGGTGAGGGTAGTGCAGATGGAGGTGGTGGTAGTGATGGTGGTGGTGAGGGTAGTGCAGATGGAGGTGGTGGTGGTGGTGGTGGTAGTGATGGTGATGATGGTGGTGAGGGTAGTGCAGATGGAGGTGGTGGTGGTGGTAGTGATGGTGATGATGGTGGTGAGGGTAGTGCAGATGGAGGTGGTAGTGGTGGTGGTAGTGATGGTGATGATGGTGGAGAGGGTAGTGCAGATGGAGGTGGTAGTGGTGGTGGTAGTGATGGTGATGATGGTGGTGAGGGTAGTGCAGATGGAGGTGGTGGTGGTGGAGGTGGTAATGGTGTTATTGGTGGTGGTGATAATGATGGTGTGCCAGAGAAAGCTGTCATATGGAGCTCACATACTTGCGCATTGTTTATTTCTTTACTTTAAAAAAATTTCCAAGAGCATGTGTATGTAACTACTTGGCTAGCTAATGCCTGTCCAATAATACATACGCTATCCCTACATCAGGGAAATATTTGGTGCCTCATTTTAGTGCACCAAACAGAGTTGTTTTGTCTCTTTTTTTTTTTTCACAATAAGCAATATAATATTTGAAATTCATTAATCACATCTTTATTCCACACAGCCTAGTAGTCACATTGTCTTCTGGAATTGTGTGTTCTCTATTCTATATAAAACCAAACCAAACCAGCCCTGTTGCTGTAAAGTCGATTCCGACTGATAGCAACACTATAGGACAGAGTAGAACTGCCCCCATGGAGTTTCCAAGGATCAGCTGGTGGATTCAAGCTGCCAACCTTTTGGTTAGCAGCCAAGCTCTTAACAACTGTGCCACGAGGGCTCATAAACTATAAAAATTTCTAGAGTAAAAAATAGTCTATAAATTCAGCCATAATACATGCAGAATACATCAGTGGGTTGAAAGCTTTTGTTGGAAAAATATTTAAACACATTCATGGTTTTCACAGCTTTAACATGTTTAAAATAGGAGTGCGTGTACTTCCCCCAGCAGGATGTTGTGTCTATGCAAGTGACTGCATTTAGTCCCTTTGCTGCGAGTCTGACCTTCCTCAAGACAACGTCTCTTCCCAGTGAAAGCTTAGTGAGATATCAGCAAATCTCGGAGCAGACATGTGGAGCCATGGTGCTGTGTCAAGTCAAGTTCTGTAATTGAGTGGTGTGATCATTTTGCCTTAAGTAAAATACAGAAAGAATGCCATCCTAATGGATTCATAATGATATACCATTTTTCCAGCTCCATATTCAATTTCAAGTAGGCCACTATCTTTATCGGTAATTTCAAACTTTCCACGCAGTCATGACATCGTCATTACTCACAAGAGAATAGTTCTTCTTCAGAAAGTCTCCAGACTTTTCAAAATGCTGTTGGATGTTATGATGTTAGAGAAAGTCTCTCTTATAGATCATGAGTAGGAACTATAATAGTACAGAATTTAAGTGCATTATGGCCTAGACCCTTTTAAGACCTGATATATTACTCATCAAAGGCTCTTAGAAAGATCAAAGAAAAGTTGTGTAAGCCAAGAAATTGCTCTAGAATAACTATTTCTTTTGCCATTCACAACTTAGAAATAAAAGACCTCTAAAAACACATTGTGTTTAAATGAGAAAAAACGAGCATCTTTTTATGCTTTTTCCCTTTGTATATTTTTACTCTATATACATCTAATAAAAATTAAGGTTTTTTAAGGGAGCTTGAGAAGAATAGAAAGTTAGATAATTTTAAAAATATTTGGAGAATAACTGTCATGTCCATATTAGCATAATTTATTCTTTATTTCAAGTCCTAATCTTAAAATTCTTGATCTGGAATAGCAAACTAGAAGCCCACAGACATGTTTTGTCTGGCAACATGTTGAGTTTCTAAATAATTTTAAATAAGTAAATGCAAAACCAAAAAGAAAACACCAGTTGCCATTGAGTTGATTCTGATTCACGGTGACCATACGCGTGTCAGAGTAGAGCTGTGCTCATAGGGTTTTCAGTGGCTGATTTTTTTAGAATTAGATTGGCCGGGCTTCCTTCCAAGGTGCTTCTGAGTGGACTCGAACCACCGACCTTTCATTTAGCAACAGAGAGAATTAGCCATTTGTACCGCTCAGGAACCCCAGATAAATGCTTCTAGGCAGTTATCGTGTTTGGTGTAAATACCAGCAGCTTTGTTCTCACTTTTGACCTAGGCCGGTCCTTCATTTTATATGTAAATAAAAACCCAGATGAATTAAGAGTTATGGGTGCACAGCTAGTCAGTGACAGAGCCTAGAAAACCCGAGTATCCTGACTGCTACCTGGTAAGTTTCTTTAATGCATATTTGTATTGATAGCAGTAATATTTCTAATAGTAGTAATAACGGAAATGATAACAATGTGATAGTTATCATTTACTGATTACCTGATACATGCTAGAAGCTTTGCATATTATCTTATTAATTTCAAATCAACTTATTTTTTAATTTATAAAACCCAGTCTCAGAAAGTTGGAATAACTTGTCTATCTCATTCCATTACACTACACAAAAAAGTCTCACAAAATAATTTCCACCATTTATGCAGTATCTACCGTATGCCTGGAAATGCAGTAGATATTTTTGTACATTATTGAATTTTTATCCCTAAAGCATCCCTATGAAGTAGGTATTATTATATTCATTTTATAGATTAAGAATGTGTAATTCAGCCAAATTGCCCATGATGTAGCAGAAGGAACATTAAATTCCTCCTTTATTGTACAAAGCAGGCATTTAGTGGATTTAAGACCTAAGCAAATAATAATAACACAAAATAACAAAAATGTTAAAATAAAACTTAGGTGAATATGTGTATAGTATTGAGGTGAGAACTATAATTTTTAGTAAAACAAGAATTCCAGAAAACATAAAAGATTGATGTATACTCTACCTAAAAATTAAACATTTCTATGTGGCAAAAAAAAAAAATCATAAAGTTAAAACTGGTGGAAGGAATATTTAAGCACATTAAGAAAAGGGGTTAATATTCTAATCATTTAAAGTCTTCCTACCCAATCAATAAGGAAATAGAATTTGGGGCAAAGCTTGTGAATTAAAAAATCAGGAAAAAAGAAATACAAAGGCCAGTAAATATAGAAGAAAAAAAAAATCAAACCCTTTGCCGTCGATTCGATTCTGACTCATAGCAACCCTATAGGACAGAGTAGAGCTGCCTCATAGGGTTTCCGAGGAGCACCTGGTGGATTTGAACTGCAGACCTTTCGGTTAGCAGCATAGCACTTAACCACTACGTCACCAAGGTTTCCAAATATAGGAGAAGGTGCTTATGAACTCGTAGGCTGGTGAATGAAAATTGAAACTACACAATACCATTTTTGACTCACCAAAGTGGCAACATAGCTTAAACTGCTAACATCCAGTTCTGGTGATCATTAAGAAATGAGCTCTTTCTGTTTGGAGTATGAATTGCTACAATTGTTTTAGAATGTAAATTCGTAAAATCGAGAAAAAGGTAAAAAATATTTTTTGCCACAGTGTTATGGATTGAATTGTAATCCTCCCCCCCCCCGCCCCCGCCGCCCCTGCAAAAAAAATGTGTCGAAATCTTAACCCTGTCTCTGTAAATTATATTTCAAAACAGGGGGTTTTCTTTTGTTATGTTAATGAGGTTACATCAGTGTAGGGTGGATCCTAAATCTAATCGCTTCTGAGTTATAAAAAAAGCAGATTGCACACAGAGACACACATGCAGGGAAAGATATGCCATGTGAGGGCTGTCTACCAAGCCAAGGAACGCCTGGAACCACAAACTGCTTAGGGCTGCTGACAATGAAGGAATAGACACGGCTGACACCTTGATTAGAACTTTTAGCCTCCAGAACTGGGAGAAAATAAATTTCTGTTCTTTTAAGCCACTCACTTGTGGTGTTTATGTTACAGCGGCACCGGGAAACTAAGACACACAGGAATCCCACTTTTGCAATTCTGTAGTACAGAAATAAAAGCACCAGTATGTAAAGATAAATGCGCAAGAATGCTCATCACGGCACTATTTGTAAGAACATACCTAAATCATCATCCTCGAATGGGGTGGTTAAATAAATCATAATACCCTGCTGGTGCAACAATAAAGCACTCCACTGCTAACTGAAAGGTTAGCAGTTCAAACCCACCCAGTGGCTCTGTGGGAGAAAGTCCTGGAGATTTGTTCCCGTAAAGATTATGGGGCAATTCTACTCTGCCACACGGGATTGCTATGAGTCGGAATTGACTACATGGCACCCAACAACAATAACAATCATACTATACTTATTGAAAAGAATAGGGATTCAAGGAAAAGGATGGTGATGGCGGCATCATTTTTGAATCTCTCTAATCCAAAAACATATGTAAAAGCAGACAGAGCAACTGCATAGAAAAGCCAAAAACTCATGGACAACATTTACAACAAAACTAGGTGGCCAGATATCCCCATGAACCCAAAACAAACCACCCATAGCCACAAGACTGCATTGTATCCACGCCTGTTGAAGAATATGCTGCAGAGGGAAGAATGTCCAGGTAAAAGTTGGGGGTAGCAAGCAAGAGAGCCAGGAAATCTCAGAAAGCAACACTACACTAAAACAATAGAAGAGTAAGTTCTGTGAATTTAGGTTAAAAAAAAAATATCCTGAATGCATCACTCTCTCAAGGTCAAAAAAACTAATTTTACATGAAAACGGACAACAAACAGCAAGGTATCCAATTCAAAGGCATAAGAAAATAAGGAGCAGGATAATGAAAGCATGCCAGAAAGACACAATAGATCAAAACTGTAACACACTGTTTCAAAATGAGCTAAAAGACATTAAAACCCAAACCAAACCAAACCCATTGGTGTTCATAGTGACCGTATAAGAAACTGATAAAAGACAAGAAAGAAAGATATAAATCTAGAAGATGAGGAGGGGGGAAGGGAGGAGAAAAAGAAAGAGGAAGAGGAGGAGAAGGCAACTATTAAGAATATAAGTTTAACCTCCAAGATACCCTTCAAACCTGGAACAGAACCCAGTCCCGGAGATCAGCCTTCACCCAAACAACAGGCCTGTAACACAAACAATAATACCTGTGAGGAACGTGCTCCTCAGAACAGTCAACCACAGGAGCCCAAAAGGGCAGCATTTGCCCAAAAACAAAGTTCAGAAGGCAGGAAGGGGCAGGAAGGATGGGCAAATGGAAACAGGGAACCCAGGGAGGAAGGGGTAGAGTGCTGTCCCATTGAGGAGATTGCACCTAATGTCAGGAAACAAAATGTGTATAAATTCTTGAATGAGAAACTAATTTGCTCTATAAACTTTCATCCAAACCACAATAAAATGTTCAAAAAAAAAAATTATCAGCAGAAGTAAAATGAAAAAAACAAAACAGATTCTTTCCTTTTAGGAAAGCCAAAAAAGTATACAGCAGAAAATGCTGGTATTTTAAAAACACGTTTTACCAATATGTTTTATGATCTCCTAGGATGGTTACACACTGATTCTAAACAGTAATGTCCTTTGATTCTGATTGTGAATTCTTAAAATGACCCACATGTAAACTGTTCAGTCATGTAACGTAGAAAAATGTTATATTGTTTATAAATCCAATAATTCAATTAACAAATAGGAACAATACTAACTCACAGAAAACAATGCAGGCCAGGTATGGTCTCAAGTGCTTTACATATATTACCTGGTTTGCTCTTTGCAGTGACCGTATTAAGAGGTATCATCATTCCTGTTTTATAAATAAAGACAAACCCAGTGCCGTCCAGTCGATTGCGACTCATAGCGACCCTATAGGACAGAGCAGAACTGCCCCACACAGTTTCCAAGGAGCGCCTGGCGGATTCGAACTGCCGACCCTTTGGTTAGCAGCCACAGCACTTAGCCACTACACCACCAGGATTTCCATAAATAAAAACAGTGAGGCTCAAAGAGTTTAAATAAGGACAAAGGGGCTATAACAGCATGGTCACATGAGTGATTAATGTCAGCACCTGTCTTTTGCCCTGACAAGAACGTTTCTGGTACTCTGAGAAAATCCAAGCCTGAAATGTTCCATTTAAAAGCTGGAAGTATCAGAGGGAGCTTTGCAACTGTAGCAGCAAAATTTTATTTCTTAAACTATATTATTCTCTATATTTTTTGTATATTTTAAATTTTTCAAACTAATGTGTTAGGTCTTTCCAAAATAGTGAAAATGTCAGAGGATGAATAAATACTGGGCCCTTGCCCTTTTTTGGTAACATTATGGAAGAAAAAAGAGTCCCTGGTGGCACAGTGGTTAAGAGCTAAGGTTGCTAACCAAAAGGCTGGCAGTTCAAATCCACCCAGGAAGCCTCAGAAGATAGGCCTGGCAATCTACTTCCAAAAGGTAATAGCCTTGAAAATCCCTACCTAGCAGTACTATTTTGCACACATTGGGTCATCATGAGTCAGAATTGACTCAACAACTGCTTTTTTTTTTTTTTTTTATGAAAGACAGGTACTCAACCAAAGTAGTACTGCTAAAACTGAAAAAATACTATTGTAATTAATCTTCTAAAATATCAGATATTGTTTTTAGGATAATACCACTAGCTCTAATTGTTAGTAATACCTCTTTGCCATTTTAGACCAACCAACATATATGCTGGTCTCCATATCGATAGCTCCATTGCACATTAATATCCACGGGTGTCTTCATTATTCTTTTATTTTTCAGTTACTTGCATAAAGCTCAACCCTTCTTCCCACTACCTGGGATGAACTCCTGTCACTCCACTACCTCATGAATCTTCTGGGGGGCACCTCACACCAGGCAGACAGCCGGCCCAGGACTAGGCCTCCTAATGTACCTCTCCCTGGGTTGGACTCTAAATTACTAAACAAGAATGGGAACTATTTCTCTTTTACGACTCTGAGAGCACAGTGCCAAGCTTACTGCAAAGCAGAAGTTCAAGAAATCCTGACCCACTTACTGATATTAAATTAAATCAGGAAAAGAGGTGAAAACTATCTTGTTCCAAAACTCATACATACAAATTTCAGTAGAGCTGACAATAGCATCTTGAAAGGTTGTATAGGAACCCTAGGGAGCAGTAAGTTTATGTCACTAGGGGAGGAACAACGCAGAAAAGGAGGATGAGAATGGCTGCACAACTCGAAGAATGTAATCAGTGTCACTGAATTGTACATGTCACAATGGTTGAATGGATATATATTTTGCTGTGTATATTCTCAATAACAACTAAATAAAACTTTTTTTTTTAATTAAAAAAAAGAATATAAGTTTAACCTAAAGGGATAACCATGATAAACCCACTGCCATCGAGTTGATTCGGACTCACAGCGACTCTATAGGACAGAGGAGAACTGCCCCATAGACTTTCCAAGGAGCACCTGGCGGATTCGAACTGCCAACCTCTTGGATAGCAGCTGTAGCACTTAACCACTATGCCACTAGGGTTTCCAAATCAGGGGGGAAAATCAAAACAAGTGGCAGAATTACATTTATTTCATGATTCAGT
This sequence comes from Loxodonta africana, assembly GCF_030014295.1. Lineage (NCBI taxonomy): Eukaryota > Metazoa > Chordata > Mammalia > Proboscidea > Elephantidae > Loxodonta > Loxodonta africana. The sequence continues at coordinate 94,776,358 of NC_087352.1, forward strand.
TTTTATGAAAAATAAAGGAGATATATATAGCTTCTGGAAATATAGTCATCCAAGTTTAATAGCTGTTACCTTGACAGGGATATCATCTCACAGTTACAAAAGAGTTGCATTTATAATACAAAGAACTCCTGAGTATATCCTTGAAGAAATTCAGATTCATCTGTTTGCTCTGTCTTTCCATCTGACACTTAGTTGTAGATATCATCTCCTTTACCCCTATATGCATCTCCATGTATTTCCTAAAAAGAGGGGTATAAATATACATATTTTTATTTTATATATTAATTATATATATATATAATTATTTTTGTTGTTGTTGTTGTTAGATGCTGTTGAGTCAGTTCTGACTCGTAGTGACCCTATGCATGACAGAATGAAACACTGCCCAGGCCTTCGCCATCCTCAAAATTGTTGCTATGCTTGAGCCCATCATTGCAGCCACTGTGTCAGTCCATCTCTGTGATGGTCTTCCTCTTTTTCACTGACCCTCTACTTTACCAAGCATGATGTCCTTCCCCAGGCACTGATCCCTCCTGATAACATGTCCAAAGTATGTGAGAAGTAGTCTCGTCATCCTTGCTTCTAAGGAGCATTCTGGTTGTACTTCTTCCAAGACAGATTTATTGATTCTTTTGGCAGTCCACGGTATATTCAATATTCTTAACCAACACCATAATTCGAAGGTGTCAGTTCTTCTTCAGTCTTCCTTATTCATTGTCCAGCTTTCCCATGCATATGAAGCCATTGAAAACACCATGGGTTGGGTCAGGCACACCTTAGTCCTCAAAGTGACATTCTTGCTTTTCAGCACTTGAAAGAGATCTTTTGGCAGCAGATTTGCCCAATACAATGTGTCCTTTGATTTCTTGACTGCTGCTTCTATGGGTGTTGATTGTGGATCCAAATAAAATAAAATTCTTGACAACCTCAACCTTCTCTCCGTTTATCATGGTGTTGCTTATTGGTCCAGTTGTGAGGATTTTTGTTCTCTTTATGTTGAAGTGTAATCCATACTGAAGGTAGTGATCTTTGACCTTCATCAGTAAGTGCTTCAAGTCCTCTTCACTTTCAGCAAGCAAGGTTGTATCATCTGCATAATGCAGGTTGTTAATGAGTCTTCCTCCAATGCTGATGCCCCATTCTTCACAGAATGCAGCTTCTCAGGTTATTTGCTCAGCATACAGATCAAATAGGTATGGTGAAAGGATACAACCCTGACTCACACCTTCCCAGACTTTAAACCATGCAATATCCCCCTGTTCTGTTCAAATGACTGCCTCTTGATCCATGTACAGATTCCTCATGAACACAATTCTAGAATTCCCATTCTTCACAATGTTATCCATAATTTGCTATGATCCACGCAGCCAAATGCCTTAGCATAGTCAATAAAACTCAGGTAAACATCTTTCTGTTATTCTCTGCTTTCAGCCACGATCCATCTGACATCAGCAATGATATCCCTGGTTCCATGTCCTCTTCTAATTCTGGTGTGAACTTCTGGCAGTTTCCTGTGGATATACTGCTGCAGCCACTTTTGAATGATCTTCAGAAATATTTTGCTTGCACATAATATTAATGATATTGTCTGATAATTTCTACATTCGGTTGGATCACTTTTCTTGGGAATAGGCATAACTATGGATCTCTTCCAGTTGGTTGGCCAGGTAGCTGTCTTCCAAATTTCCAGGCATAGACAAGTGAGCACTTTCAGCGCTGCATCCATTTGTTCAAACATCTCAAATTGGTATTCTATCAATTCCCAGAAACTTGTTTTCACCATTGCCCTCATTGCCGCCTGGACTTCTTCCTTGAGTACCATCGGTTCCTGATCATATGTTACCTCCTGAAGTGGTTGAGTATCAACCAGTTCTTTTGGGTATAGTGACTCTATATATTCTTTCCATCTTCCTTTGATGCTTCCTGTGTCATTTATTATTTTCCCTGTAGAATCCTTCAGTATTGCAACTCAAGGCTTGAATTTTTTCTTCAGTTCTTTCAGCTTGAGAAATGCCAAGTGTGTTCTTCCCTTTTGGTTTTCTAACTCCAGGTCTTTGCACATGTCATGGTAATACCTTACTTTGTCTTCTCGAGCCACCCTTTGAAATCTTCTATTTAACTCTTTTACTTCATCATTTTTTCCTTTTGCTTTACCTACTTGACATTCAAGAGCAAGTTTCAGAGCCTCTTCTGACATCCATTTAGGTCTTTTCCTTCCCTCCTGTCTTTGTAATGACCTCTTGCTTTCTTCATGTATGATGTCCTTGATGTCATTCCACAACTCATCTGGTCTTCAATCATTAGTGTTCAATGCATCAAGTCTATTCTTGAGATGATCTCGAAATGCAGGTGGGATATACTCAAGGTTGTACTTTGGCTGTTGTGGACTTGTCCTAATTTTCTTTAGTTTCAACTTGAACTTGCATATGAGTAATTGATGGTCTGATCTGCAGTCGGCCCCGGCTTTGTTTTGACTGATGATACTGAGGTATTCCATCTTCTCTTTGCACGAATGTAGTCAATTTGATTTCCTGTGTATTCCATATGGTGAGGTCCATGTGTATAGTCGCCGTTTATGTGGGTAAAAAATGGTATTTGCAGTGAAGAAGGCGTTGGTCTTGCAAAATTCAATCATGTGATCTCTGGCATCATTTCTATCACCAAGGCCATATTTTCCAAGTACCAATCCTTCTTCTTTGTTTCCAACTTTCGCATTCCGATCACCAGCCATTATCAGTGCATCCTGATTGCATGTTCAATCAATTTCAAACTGAAGAAGTTGGTAAAAATCTTCAATTTCTTCATCTTTGGCCTTAGTGGTTGGTGTGTAAACTTCAATAATAGTTGTATTAACTGGCCTTCCCTGTAGGTTTATGGATATTATCTTATCACTGACAGTGTTGCACTTCAGGATAGATCTTGAAATGTTCTTTTTGATGATGAATGCAACACCATTCCTCTTCAAGTTGACATTCCCGGCATGGTAGACCATATGATCATCTGATTCAAAATGACCAATACCAGTCCATTTCAGCTCACTAATGCCTTGGATGTCGATCTTTATGCATTCTGTTTCATTTTTGATGATTTCCAGCTTTCCTGGATTCTTACTTCGTACATTCCAGGTTCCAATTATTAATGGATGTTTGCAGCTGTTTCTTCTCATTTTGAGTCATGCCACATCAGCAAATGAAGGTCCCGAAAGCTTGACTCCATCCACATCATTAAGGTCGACTCTACTTTGAGGAGGCAGCTCTTCCCCAGTTGTATTTTGAGTGCCTTCCAATCACAGGCATATGTAATTATTAGCCTGGAAAAGGTTCAAAAAGTTTATATCATATGAGACAAAGTATGTGAAAATACTATTTTAAACTGTAAGAAATTATTATTAGGAAATGCCTGTCTCTTTTCCACTTGTTATGCCTTAATATCATTGGTCACTTTTATCTGAAGCTTAAGGAAATTAGCGATTGCTGGAGCACATCTTCAGATAACACAAAATGAGGATAGAGCCAAATATTTTAATAGTTGTTAGTACGTATTTTAGGCTTGTTTTTGTTGTTGTTCTTAGGTGCTGTTGAGTCAGCTCCAACTCATAGTGACCTTATGTACAACAGAATGAAACACTGCCCAATCCTACGCCACCCTCAAAATCGTTGTTATGCTCAAGCCCACTGTTGCAGCCACTGTGTCAATCCATCTCGTTAAGGGTCTTCCTCTTTTTCACTAACCCTCTACTTTACCAAGCAGGATGTCCTTCTCCAGGGACTGATCCCTCCTGATAACATGTCCATAGTATGTAAGATGAAGTCTCACATCCTTACTTCTAAGGAGCATCCTGGCTGTACGTCTTCCAAAACAGATTTGTTTGTTCTTTTGGCAGTCCATGGTATATTCAATATTCTTCACCAACAACATAATTCAAAGGTGTCAATTCTTCTTCAGTCTTCCTTATTCATCGTCCAGCTTTCACATGCATATGAGGCAATTGAAAAACGCCATGGCTTGGATCAGGACATCTTAGTCCTTAATGTGGCATGTTTGCTTTTCAACACTTTAAAGAGGTCTTTTGCGGCAGATTCGCCCAATGCAATGTGTCTTTTGATTTCTTGACTGCTGTTTCCATGGATGTCGATTGTGGGTCCAAGTAAAGTGAAATCCTTCACAACTTCAACCTTTTCTCTGTTTATCATGATGTTGCTTATTGGCCCAGTTGTGAGGATTTTTGTTCTCTTTATGTTAAGGTGTAATCCATAGTGAAGGCTGTGGTCTTTGACCATCATCAGTAAGTACTTCAAGTCCTTTTCATTTTCAGCAAGCAAGATTGTGTCACCTGCATAACGCAGATTGTTAATGAGTCTCCTCCAATCCCGATGCCATGTTCTTCTTCCTATAGTACAGCTTCTCAGATGATTTGCTTAGCGTACAGATTGAATAAGTATGCTGAAAAAATACAACCCTGACGTTCACCTTTCCTGACTTTAAACTACACAGTATCTCCTTGTTCTGTTCCAGCTACTGCCTCTTGAGCTATGTACGTGTTCCTCATCAGCACAATTAAGTGTTCTGGAATTCCCATTCTTTGCAGTGTTATCCATAATTTGTTAGAATCCACACAGTCAAATGCCTTTGCATAGTCAATGAAACACAGGTTAACATCTTTCTGGTCTTCTCTGCTTTCAGCCAGGATCCATCTGACATCAGCAATGATATCCCTTGTTCCATGTCCTCTTCTGAATCCAGATTGAATTTCTGGCAGTTCCCCGTCCATGTACTGCTGCAACCGCTTTTGAATGATCTTCAGCAAAATTTTGCTTGCATGTGATATTAATGATACTGTTCAATAATTTCCACATTCTGTTGGATCACCTTTCTTTGGAGTAGGCATAAATATGGATCTCTTCTAGTCCGTTAGCCAGGTAGCTGTCTTCCAAAGTTCTTGGCATAGACAAATGAGCACTTCCAGGGAAGAATCCGTTTGTTGAAACATTTCAGTTGGTATTCCATCAATTCCTGAAGACTTGTTTTTTGCACTTCCCTTAAGTGTACCTTGGACTTCTTCCTTCAGTACCATTGGTTCTTGATCATATGCTACCTCCTGAAATGGTTGAACATAGACCAATTTTTTTTTTTTATACAGTATTTCTGTGTATTCCTTCTATCTTCTTTTGATGTTTCCTGGGTTGTTCAGTATTTTGCCCATAGAATCCTTCAATATTGCAACTCGAGGCTTGAATTTTTTCTTCAGTTCTTTCAGCTTGAGAAATGCCAAGTGTGTTCTTCCCTCTTGGTTTTCTAACTCCAGGTCTTTGCACATGTCATCATAATACTTTATGTTGTCTTCTCAAGCTGCCCTTTGAAACCTTCTATTCAGCTCTTTTACTTCATCATTTCTTCCATTCACTTTACCTACTGTACATTGAAGAACAAGTTTCAGAGTCTCTTCTAACATCCATTTTGCTCTTTTCTTTCTTTCCTATCTTTTTAATGACCTTTTGTTTTCTTCATATATGATGTCTTTTATGTCATTCCACAACTCATCTGGTTTTTGGTCATTAGTGTTTAACTCATCAAGTCTATTCTTGAGATGTTCCCTAAATTCAGGTTGGATATACTCAAGGTCATACTTTGGCTCTCGTGGACTTGTCCTAAATTTCTTAAGCTTCAACTTGAACGTGCATACGAGCAATTGACGGTCTGTTCCGCAGTTGGCCCCTGGCCTTGTTCTGACTGATGATATTAGGCTTTTCCATTGTCTCTTTCCACAGGTGTAGTCAATTTGATTCCTGCGTGTTTCATCTGGTAAGGTCCAGGTGTATAGTCGCTGTTTATGTTGTTGAAAAAAGGTATTTGCAATGAAGAAGTCATTGGTCTTACAAAATTCTATCATGAGATCTCTGGCATCGTTTCTATCACCAAGGCCGTGTTTTCCAACTACTGATCCTTCTTTGTTTCCAACTTCTGCATTCCAATCACAAGGATCAATGCATCTTGATTGTGGGTTTGATCAATTTCAGATTGCAGGAATTGGTAAAAATCTTCAGTTTCTTCATTTTTGGTCTTATCTGTTGGTGCATAAATTTGAGTAACAGTCATATTAACTGGTCACCTTTGTAGGCATATAGATATTATCCTATCACTGATAGCATTGTACTTCAGGATAGATCTTGAAATGTTCTTTTTGACAGTGAATGCAACACCATTCCTCTTCCATTTGTCATTCCTGACATAGTGAACCATATGATCATCTGATTCAAAATGGCCAATACTAGTTCATTTCAGCTCACTAATGCCTAGGATATCTATATGTGTTCCATTTCATTTTTGGTGATTTCCAACTTCCCTAGATTCATACTTTGTACAGTCCATGTTCCTATTATTAATGAACGTTCGCAGCTATTTCTTCTCATTTTGAGTCATGCCAAATCAGCAAATGAAGGCCCTGAAAGTTTGACTCCATCCACATCATTAAAGGCAATTCTACTTTTTGGAGACAGCTCTTCCCCAGTTGTATTTTGAGTGCCTTCCAATATGAAGGGCTCATCTTCCGGCACTATATCGGACAATGCTCCACAGTTATTCATAAGGTTTTCACTGGCTAATTTTTTTCAGAAGTGGACCAACAGGTCCTTCTTCCTAGTCTTAGTCTGGAAGCTCAGCTGAAACCTGTCTACCATGAGTGACCCTGCAAGTCTTTGAATACCCGTGGCATAGCTTCCAGCTTCACAGCAACACACAAACCCTCACAGTACAAAAAACTGACAGACATATGGGGATTCTAAGCTTAATGGTAGTTTAATCTGTTAAATTCCCAACAATTCATTAATTAGATATTGGAGAAAATAGAGATAAGAAACTCTGGACCAACCCACCCACTGCCGTCTAGTTGATTCCAACTCATAGCGACCCTATAGGACAGAGTAGAACTGCTGGATAGAGAAGAAACTCTGGAAAAGGTGATAGAAAATTGAAAAATGCTCCAAATCTCCATCAGGTCAGCTACAAGTGAAAAATTGACTTGAGCTCATAATTGGGTGTATTTTTTCTTAAGGTAGTGCACAAACCAATGCAAGTTATGCTGTTATACAAATGAATGTATATAAATAAAATCAGATTCCCCCCAAAAGAGAATATTTTTTAAAGACATTTGGAATATTTAAATACACTTTGTAAATCATATCAGTTTTTTTTTTAAGTAAGAGTGAAACCTGTAATGATTTGAAAATCTTGGTAGCACTTTTCAGGATTTTGACGTAGGGTTTGGTCTATTTTTTAACAGAATGTGGGTATTTTGTGGAAAATATAGGGCATGTTTCCATATTTTGCACTAAATTAAGCTCCAGTCAGCCCTGAAGTTATTTGAAAAACTAGTCACTTCAAAAGGCACACTAAAAATACTAGTTTCTAAAATGTTTGTACTAAAAACAATTACACTGAAATGTCTGAACTCTGACCATGGGCAGATAAAAATGTTCCTAGGTTGACGTTAACAGATGAGGAGAGTGATCGAATCTGTATGCCTTAGATTAAGAATTCCTACCCCCGCACTTCCTGCATTCTACAAAGCTCTTTTTCTTTAGAATGTAATTGATTACTTGAAATTATAAACTAGATGACATTCAGTTATAGTAACATAAATTAAAAAAAAAAAGTTTCCATGGAGTAGGTTCTGACTCCTGGCCACCCCATGTGTATCAGAGTAGAACTGTGCTCCATGGGGCTTTCAATGGCTGTGATCTTTGGCAGTAAATCGCCAGGCCTTTCTTCCAAGGTTCCTCTGGGTAGATTTGAACGCCAACCTTTCGGTTAGTAGCCAAGTGCTTAATCACTTGTCTGCCCAGAGACTGTAAGTTTGTAACATAAAGAAATTAAAATGCTTTTGAGTTTGATGTAATCAGACACTACTTTCTTTGGGGGATTGAAGTTGTGAGAAGCTTGAAGGGAGGGGTGGAGTCTGCACCAGAAGAAGAATCTCTAGGTTTCACAGCACGCGGTTTCTCTCGCAGGTGAGTGAGATGGAGGTGAATGGCCAGTTCGAGTCTGTGTGTGAATCCGTCTTCAGCGAACTGGAGTCACAGGCAGTGGAAGCCCTGGACCTGCCCATGCCCGGCTGCTTCCGCATGCGGAGCCACAGCTACGTGCGGGCCATCGAGAAGGGCTGCTCCCAGGACGACGAGTGTGTGTCCCTGCGGTCTTCCTCCCCTCCTCGAACCACCACCACCGTGAGGACCATCCAGAGCAGCACCGGTGAGTGAGCACCCATGCTTGGCCCTTGGTGTGTCACCACCATCAACCCGGGTCACTGCACCCACACAAGGCACAATGGCCTTGCAAATGTGTCCTCACTGTTCTCACACATAGCTGTTAGTACAAAGTACTTCCTGTGTCCCACAAAGCAGGTTCTGTTGCCCTGCCAGCCTCATCCCCACCCTGTGGCCACCTTCAGCACCCGGCCGGGCTCTCTCTCCATTTCCCATATCCTCACAGGAAACTGCAACTACCGGGCCACCAGGGAATAGAAGGGTGGGAGGCCTTTCTGAGATCCTCCCCCTACCCCACCACCAGCCCCAGCATCCTAGGACCAGCAAACGATCCCAACCAACTTCTACTCTCAATATTAGGCTCTGACTTTTAAGGGTGTGAGCCCCAAATGACCACACATCCTGCTTATTGAGCATGACAGAATGGGATGGTTTTTTATTCCAAGATACCCAAAAAATGACTCTCCCAGAAGACCTGAAATATCACTGTTGTTGTTGTTAGGTGCCTTTGATTTGGTTCCAACTCGTAGCCACCCTATGTACAACAGAAGCAAACACTGCACCACCCTCACAATCGTTGCTATGTTTGAGCTCACTGTTGCAGCCACTGTGTCAATCCATCTCCTTGAGGGTCTTCCTCTTTTTCACTAACTCTCTACTTTATCAAGCATGATGTCCTTCCCCAGGTACTGGTCCCTCCTGAAATATCACTGAGTGAGAAAATAAGACAAAAGAAATGGATGATGCAGTAATAGTGATTGAACATGTTGTGAGTTGCCTTTGATGATAACAGAAGGCAGATTTATTTCATTCCTTTAAAACCCTCTGTCATATAACCCTCTAAACAGTATTTAGGCTTCTGCGGTGAAACTGCATTTTTATCAGTAGATTTTTGGCACCAAAAGCACAGATGAGCTTACCTGGTTTCCATGACACTGAAGCCTGCCTGGGAGTATAGCCTTGGGTGATGTATAACAGTGTGAATGTTTATTTTTTTTTAATAACATTTTGATTCCAAGAAGAACCCCCCTCCATCTTAACTAGGCTTAACTTTATGATTGAATTCAGTATAACTCCAATACAGAGTAGTTTTACAAAATCATCAACCTAGAGTCAAGATAAATGATGAATAAGTAAGAAGGAAGAGCCTGTGCCAGAAGACCGTATTATTCAATTTTAGTTCCAGGCTCATTGAATGTCAGTAATTATCACTCAGCCTAGAACGTCTGCAGGCTTGAAAATTAATTGATTCTCAAATCTGAGTTAAAATTCTACTAACTAGAGATTTGGAGGTGAGGTAGGAATTAAAAAAAGGAAAAAAAGAAAAAAATTATTAGAGGTTAAACAATAGGAGTGCATTCCTGACCAGCGCCAACTACCATCTCAGGGCTAGAAAAGAAGGGCTGCTTCTGGAGGAGACACTGGCTGCTGGGAGCTCAGCAGCCACCACCTGGCTGGCCATCTCTAGACCAGAGATAGTAGATGAACATTTTTGTTCATTAGCAAACTCCACAATTAACATAATCAAGTTTATTTAAGCTTGATTAATAAGTTAATGTATTAACAAATAAAACTGATGAAGAAAAACATTTTTTCAAAATCATTCATGGGCATATTTCTGTGCGTGTCTGTATCCATGTATAAATGTAGCTCTGAAGGTCTGCCCTGGTCCTACGGCATGTCACTGTATCTTTTGGTGTTTTCCCATTTTCACCGCTACCCCAGCCTGCCTGGCCTCTCCCAGTGTCTCCTCCTCATCACCCACCAGCGTGCTCTTCTGTGCTGAAATTCCCCCTAAATATACAAAACGCAGATCCTTGCCAAGAATTGAGAAGGCATGCACTCAGGGGTCACAGTTGGAGCAGAAAGGCTCACTCCTCCGCTGGGGCTTCCCTCTGAGAGGGGGATCTTGTGGATGAAACGGTGAGGGACTCCGGATGGTGTTACCCTGCTCACCTCTCAGAGGATTTTGTGTTTTCACCTTTTAAGAGACAACGTATCACGCTTCCTCCCTCAGTTCCTGTCTGGTGCTCTTCACTGCAAACACCCTGTGTCTGACCTTCCTAAGGTCCTTCCCAGATACTCTGGAGGTTCCCTGAGTTCAAACAGCAGGGTTGCCAGATAAAATACAGGATACCCAGTTAAAAAGTTGAATTTCAGATAAATAGTGTTAATTTTGTAGTATAAGCATAACCCAAATATTGCATGGGACGTACTTCTACTACAAAATTATGTGTTGTTTATCTGAAATTCAAACTTACCTAGTCACCATGTATTTTTTGTTTGCTCAATCTGGCAACCCTATTCAAGAAGGAGATGGGTAGGGCCTGGGAGAGTGTCCAGTGTTGTTGCGTTTAGACTCTAGATTGAATCTGAGGGGCTTTAGTCAGATACCCTATATGGGAAGACACCTGAAAATGGTGGAAAGTAAATGAAAACACCACAGAGATGATTGCATCCAATCTTTCTTGGGCTCCAGGTACCTAGTCCTAAATCCCAGGCCATGTCCACTTGCAGCGTTCTGGACGGGAGGCTCCAGGCCTGGCTGCAGCTTCAGGTGTTTGGGGAGGAAGCTGTGACTTGCCCCTGGGGGGTGGGGAAGCATAAAATGCCAGATTTTTGTACAAGGCAGCTTTTGATATCACCCTTCATCATCATTAGTGTGTATAATCTTTACAGGGGTAGAAAAATGAACAATTTAAGGAGTAAACCATGATAGTAGGTTCTAAGTAAGCCTGTCAGATATTTATTAGTGCAAATTTAAGAATTCTGGTATCACCTTTCACAGTTTTTCTATGCCAGATTTGTTCTTTAAAAAGAAAAAACAGAATTAATTTAACATACTGAGTTTTTGTGGCATCCTACCCCTCCCACACACTGCTCCCGTGTGCCCCTCCCACCTCTACCTTCCCATCTCTGTGTCTCGTACACACACACACACATTCCCCTTTTCCTTTTCCCTATTACGTGGTCTGAGTACCATCATCATATTGATTTTCTTCTCTCACTTGTTTCCTCCTTACATTGAATCAAATATAATTTCCTGTAAGGGAAAAAAAAAAAAGCTCTATTCTAATTTTAGAAAGGATACATTATCTGTGGAAATCAGGAAATTGCTTTGCTCTAATTTTATCCATTTTTCCCTAGGTACACAGGTCACATTTATATCCGTGTTAGTAGAAGCTAAAGTAGAATTTCTCCTTTTGCTTTTCTTCCCTTTTATTCTTGCATACTTGCAACAGATTCCATTTTTCCTAAACTTCCTCTTGTCCAGAAAAAACATTATTTTTGAGAACTGCAGTTATTAGATACAACTTTCCCCCACAATAATCCACATTCCCTCTTTGAATCTTGTGTCAGCTCACTTTAATTGTTCACAGTGGAACGGAATACACTCACTGTTAAGCCTTTCCAGCTTTGTCCACTCTTCATATTAGCAAAGTGCAGTCACAGATAGACAAAAGTCCACAGGAGTACCTGAGGCCTCAGGGGAGGCCGTGAGACAGGACCAGGTCCAGGTCTAAGCGTCCCCGATCATCCTCTAGCTGTGACAAGTGAAGGAGCATTAGCAGGGGCTCAACCCAGCAAGTCAGCGCAAACCAGGAACTGAGCTAGAAAGTTCATCTCAGTGGTACTTCCTTTGATTTTTGCTTTATCTGACTATGATAGAATCTTATAGTCTTTCAGCCTATAATCTACTTCAAGCACCCAGATACCTCGCCATCCAATGGATTCAACAAATCTTTCTGTGAATCACTGTACCTGAGGCTATTAGATTAAGCTCAGAACTACTCTAGGAAAGTGAGGCAATTATCCTAATAACCATGGGAAACCAAACACCTCGGCCTCCGTCATCAGAATGTTTTGGGTAAAAGTAGAACTTAATGCCTGAAAATATACCAGGCCTCCCCTTCGTAGTATTGGATTAAACCTACTCCTAATGGAATATACCAATATAACTGTATATGTTTAAGGATAAGAAATTGCTGAACATTTTTGAGGGTTTATCAAAAGCATTAGCACATTGTACCTAGGCAGACTTGTATCTAGGGATACAGGTAGCCTGAATAGTCAAAACCATTGTATAATCATCATGAGTGGAGATACACCCACAAAGGTACACAGACACATACTTGTAAATGTATAGAAAAATGTCAGAAAGGGCACAAGATGACTTGTTTGCAAGTCAGCCCAGCACCTGGCATGTGGTATGAAGAGAGGGAGACTTTTTAAATAAAGCATTTATTGCTTTGTATAACTTTACAAGCCAATATAATATTTGAATAAAAATAACACTGTCAGACAAAATATCATAATATGATTCTCTGGTCTTTTAAAAATAATTTTCACTTTGAAATGACAGGATTTCCACAGAAGCCTTTGGCAGTCTTAAAGAGTAAGTAGGTACATTTTCCACACTGCTGCTCTTGAACTGTGGCCTGTGTGCTATATTATTTTCTTATAAGGGGAATCTCTTAAAAGGTGATGGAATTGAACTGTTGGCCTCTCCTTGGTGTAGCTATCCAGGAAGGAAAGTGGGGACCCAAGGAAAGGGTCCCCGTGGTGAGTGGGCAGTGTTTTCCAACCCAGGAGTCAACAGAGTTTGTCCCCTGGGTGTTTCTTAGCTGTGGTTACAGTTTAATTTTTCTAACAGGAGAGATCATGTTTCCCCTAAATGTCAACATGCTCTTCCATGTTCCTACTTTACAGTCTCCCAGCTCTGCCAAACATACTCAAGCCTGGCTCCCTATAGCAAAAGCAGTTAGACTTTTGATCATCTGAGATTGGAGCTAAAGTTCAGAGAGTTCTCCCTGTATTTGGGCCATCATTTCCCATCAACCATTCCATCCAAGAGACCACATTTAACCTGTCTTCAGGTACCCCACACTGCAGTCTCATATACCCTGCCGCCTACTGCCAAAAAAAAAAAAAAAAAAAAACCTAAACACGTAAGATCTCGAGCAGAATAACATTATGGCAATAATTTATATTTGCAACATGATAGTAGACATTCAATAATAGGGGAAGAAAGGAGAGAGAAAAAGAAAAATACTTAGATGCTCCACAAACTGCATAACCAATAGACTTTCCATCATCAAGGTGACTTTCTTCAGCAAATGGCAGTGTTATTAAAACAGGTTAAATCATAAAATGTTAGCAGTAAAAGGAACTTCTACACCATCTAGTCCAGGAGTCTGCAAACTACAGCCCATCGGCTATGTCCAACCAGCTGCCTGTTTTCGTTAAGTAAAGTTTTATTGGCACACAGTCACACCCTTTTGTCTACATATTGTCTATGGCTGCTTTCAGTCTTCAACAGAAGAGTTTCCTAGTTGCTGCAGAGACCATATGGCCCACAATGCAGAAAATACTTACTGTCTGGCCCTTTAGAGAATAAGTTTGCCACCCCTGAACTAATCCATTGAATCCATTTTAAGGTAAGGAAACTGGGACCCAAAGTGGTGTGGGCCTCTAGCTGGAGACAAAATCAGCATGAAAACCCAGGTATCCTGGCAGCAGCCCTTTGGTCTTTTGCGTCTCAGCTCTCCCAGTCATTTATTACGTAATTATAGAGTTAATCTGAGCTTCACTTTCTTCATGTGTAAAACTAGACTATAATGCTGCTTTTCTGATCAGTATTAATGACTATTTCTGCAGAATTCTTAGAATTCAGAGAAAACTCACTTCTTTCTGCCAGGCCTGACTTAATACGTTCTTTTTATAAAGCAATGAAGGACAGGTTCAGAAGTCCAACAGACAGATGATATCAGTCAGGAATATTTTTTTAACAAACGCTTTTCTATTCCAGATCACATATTGCCTACACTGGTTTCTTGGCCCTCTGGCTAATGAGGTTCCTTTCCTTGAATCACTTCAGACATTCAGGTAGACCTGGAGACATTCCGTCCCCCCATCTTAGGAGCTCAGACAAAATAGAGCAAGCACTGCAGTAAAACCTAACGTCACTTGTCTGTTTTTATATCTGAGAAAACTGGCAGTGATGACCTTCAGAGACTTTTGGTTATGAGTTTGTTTTCTGTTTTAGGGCACTGAGAGGTAGGCTTCTGTGTACCAGAAATATTACAAAGTAGTGGAAACACAGAAGTTCTAGACCTGGAGCAAGATAGAAAGTCTGAGGGGCAGCTTATGCTTTCGTTTCCACCAGTTGTTCTAAAGTACGTACCAGAAATATTACAAAGTAGTGGAAACATAGAAGTTCTAGACATGGAGCAAGATAGAAAGTCTGAGGGGCAGCTTATGCTTTCCTTTCCACCAGTTGTTCTAAAGTACTTAAATCACCTTTGAGGATGGAACGGCTCATGCCGTTCTACCGACAGCCCCTCACATCCACCTTTGCATTTTTTTTTCACAGGGCAGATAGTGAAGGTGCCCCAAGGGTCGTCTGGCACACTCACCTTTTAGGGTTGTTGTGAAGTACAAGTGGGATATTGTTATTCTTAGTTGCCCTCAAGTCAGCTCCGACTCGTGGTGACCTTAAGAACGAAACAGCTGGTGCTGTGCCTTCTTTATGGTTGTCGGCATGTGTCAGTCATTATAGTGACCATTGTGTGGTGCCTTCCAACCTAGGGGGCTCAACCTGCAGCACCGTATCAGGCAATATTCTGTTGTAATCTGTAGGGTTTTCACTAGCTAATTTTCTGAATTAGATCACCAAGTCTTTCTTCTAGTTTTTCTTATTATTAAGAAATTAAAACCTGTTGCCATCGAGTTGATTCCCACTCATGGACTAACAACCTTTAATTATTAGTCAAACACAAACCATTTGTGCCACCTAGGGACCTCTTAATTAAGAAAACACTATGTAAATTATAAATCAGAAAGCCTCTCCTTTGGCTTTGATTTTCAATCTCTCAGTCTGGGTTAATTTAATAATAATAATGATAACAACTAGCCTCCTGAGCACTTACTATTTGACAAGCATAGTTAGTCAGCTGTACAGATTATCTCATGTAACCCTAAGGAATACTCTATGACATGTACATAACATTTTCATCATATAGAAAAAAAAAAAAGAGGCTTAGCGATTCTGCACAACTTGACCAAGGCCCCACAGCTCGTAAGCAACAGAGCAGGCTCTTAAATTCTCTCGTTGTTGTTAGGTGCCGTATCGTCGGCCCTTTGTACAACAGAGCAAACCACTGCCCAATCCTGTGCCATCCTCACAATTGTTGCCATGTTTGAGCCCATTGTTGCAGCCACTGTGTCAGTCCATCTCGTTGAGGGTCTCCCTCTTTTTCACTGACCCTATACTTTATCAAGCATGATGTCCTTCCCCAGGGACTAGTCCCTCCTGGTAACATGTCCGAAGTATGTGAAACAAAGCCCCGCCATCCTGACTTCTAAGGAGCATTCCGGCCATACTTCTTATATGCTTAGCAGAGTGCAGTCGACCCTGAAATAATACAAATCTGTTAACGGAACGAAAGGCCTAGGAGCCCTTTTCTCTTACTTTTTCCTCCACAGATATTCATTTAGCTCCTGTCATGTTTAAAACCTGTTTTCCATAAAAATTTCTGAAAATCCCTCTTTTTAAAGGGACTGTATTGTTTGTGTATTATTGACATAGTCTCTCATGTTGGTTAGTCCAACTGTGAGAAATCTGTTTAAAGCTAAATTAGAAATGTAAGAAAATGAAAAGAAATTAAGACAAATAAAGAAAAAGCCTATAAAAAGAAAATACCCTTTGGGTTTAAAATTTCATATTACACTTTGTCATTTTGACATTAGGATGGATTTAAAAGGCCAATTATCCAATTCCTTGATCTAGTTGTCTGGGATTGTCAGACAACATTGAACAGAAAAAAAGAATTTTTGCTAACTAAGCAGGTAGTGAAGTTTGTCTTGTGGCTGAGGAAATGATCAGGAGCTCTCTGCCTTTGGGCTATGTAAAGAAATACTACAATAATTTATTCTTTGTCTGTCTGGTCTCTTGACTAAGTTGTAAAGCAAAGATGTGATCTTTCACAAACCAGTGACAATCGTCAACCAGAAAATACAAATTAGATTATCAGGCTCCTTCAATGTGGACATTTATTATGTGGAAAATTTCTCAAAAAACTGAATGGCTTGAAAACATATGACCTAAAAATTCACTTTTTTACCCTTCTCCTTTTTTTCTACCTACACAGACACTGGTTTATAATGGAAGAAACTACCACTTTTAAAAGCCATCACAGTAGAGTTGTCTGATCCAGTTCACATTGAACTTTAACAAATATAACCAAGTAATATCAATTGAAAACCTTTTGTGTAATTAATACTGATAGTTGGACAACCGCACAATGCCACTGTTGTAGCAAAATGATTTAGCTGCAGGTGGTAAACCCAAGACCTGAGGTTTTATATTTCAGGCCATTACTCCTGCCATTGACTTTGTGTCAAGCTTTCAGTGCAAGCCTTCACTGCCACCAAGTGTCCTTAATGAAAAATACAGGGAGCAAAATGAATAATACTCTACCAGCAGATAAGAAGCTCTTAGGTTTATTGTAACAATGAGTCAGTGATCCTAACCAGTAAGGCTCTGAAAGCTCTCTTTGCTGTCTGCTGGTATTCTATTGACATGCAAATTCCACCAACAAACAGAAGAATTTTTCTTTTCTTTTTTCTTCTTTACCTTTTTCTACCAATTATAAGTATCCTTGAGAATATTAATTCTAATAACATCAAATGGCCTCCACAGACAATGGTGTGGGGTGGCAGTAAGGAGGGGTCGGGGAGAGGCCTTGTTAATTCTGGGTGGTGGTGAGAGTTGTAGCTTGTCCTGACAGACCCCTGGCAGGGAGGAGAAAGGGTGCCTCCTCCCCCATGGAGAGGAGTGCAAGTCCAGGGTCCCCATTTGGCCTCTGCTGACACTGTGTGGAGCGGCACTCACTAATGCCATAGGGAATGAAAGTCTGTCTTCTGATACCACTCTGCGGTTGGAGAGGAGGCCTCATTGCTGCCAGACTAGGCTCCCCACTGAGTTTTTGCCGGCATGGCTGGGGATGAGGCCTTGGCAGTTATTGTATAAAGGTTTTCTGTCTTGCTGGGTGCCCTTTCCTGGTCCTTTGGCTAGAAACAGCAGATTTTCCCTGGGGAAATTTTTATCTCTTCCAGTGGCTTTTCAGAGTTCTGCTTCTCCAAACTTAAGCCCTGGATATACGAGGCAAAAGGAACGCATCACCATGTCATTCCTTGAGTTCCAAGGTGCCTAGCCGGTCTGCCTTCTTTTCACCTTGCAGAATCTTGTTATGTTTGTTTTTCATCTATAATTTTATTTAAGAAGAAAAATAGGGAAGAGTTTGTCTCTTCCATCTTGGTCCAGTACTAGAAGTTCTCCATCATCTTTTAGTTTGTTTAAAAGACTTCAATCAAACAAAACATTTAATTCAACTCGAAGGTAGGTTGAGAGCCTACTCTAAACATAGAATTATGCACAGTGTTAGAAAATTTTAAAAAGAGAATAATATTCATTCCTTCCCTTGAGAGTTATTCTGTCACTGAAAAGATAAGGCATGCGTATGAAAAAATAAACTGTCAGTAATCAAATTCCAAAATATAAGTATAGATAATATGCCCAACAGAAGACCAAATAAGTGAGAGGTTGTTGAAATTAGTATTTTTATCTGGCTCTTTGGGTACAAGCCTACTCAGTTTACCTCGAGGAAAAGCACAGTTAGGGTAAGACATGTCCTGACAGTCTCAGACAAGCTGCCAGGTGCCACAATGGGTCCAGGCCTGCCCCATCTCAGGACCACCTGGCCCACTGTGGCCCCCTGAGGTCTCTGTATGTCTGCTCTGTTCTCTCCACAAAGCACTATACACGTATATTTTCATCTGCCTCACATGCTTGCTCACTGACCTTCAGTTTCTCCTGCGCTATAGCCACTTCGCTGGCCCTAACTGCTTCACGGCCTTCTACCCCCTGTGATAACTGGAAAATTTCTTTTCAATTTCCAAATTCAATTCCAATTTCATGTTCAAATGCCTGAGAGCAAATCACATGGCCTTACATCAGAGGTTAAGTTACTGACCAGTCCGTAGACCAGCTTCTGTTTGATGACATGTCTGTTCCTCATTCAATTAGCCATCGCAAGGGGTTAATTACATCCTCCCCTTATTCATTCAAATGGATTAGTATGTATAATAGGCACTGGGGATACAGTGATCTATAACAAACAAGGCCCCTACCCTCATGGCACGTATATTTTAGAGAATAAAAAAGAGACAAGTATAAAAAAATGAACAAGATAATTTCAGAGATCAGCAAGTATGTGAATAAAATCAAACCAGGTGCTTTGACAGTATGTCATTTAGGATTAAGTTAGACGGCGTGTATCAGAAAAAAAGAATACCAGAAGATTAAGCAAAATAGAAATGTATTTCTCTCTCACGTAAGTCTGCAAGGAATTCAATACTGGTAAAGGGAATCGGCATTGTTGGCAGGGACCCTGTTTTAATATTCTCAGAGTCACCTCATGGTTCAAGATGACTGCTGAAGTTCCACCCATTAAATCTAAGTTCCAGACAAGGAAGGAAGGACAAAACACTCATTTCAGCTGCATCAGCAGCCTTTAAGCAGCCTTCCTGAAGTCTCAAACAATTCCACTCACATCTCATTGGCCAGAACTTAGTCATATGGTTCCACCTAGCTGTAAGGATGGCTAGAAAATGTAGTGGTTTACCTAGGAATTTTGCCACCCTGAGTTACTAAAAATGAAGAATTCCCTGTGGGTTGGGGGGTGACTTCAGTTGGTGGTCAGGGAAGGAACATCTGATGGAAACCTGAGTGACAAGACTGTGGTATCAGAAATGGCCACTACTCCCTCAATGGGGGCTCAGAGCACTGTGAGTTCCTTAGAAGGGGATGTGGGCGAGCAGGCACTGTTTCATCTCTATTATATGACATCTTCTGCCTGTCAAACACACACACACCAAAAAAAATTCTTTCCATACATACACTTCTAGAGATGCCCTGCCGACATGACCCACCTTTCACATGGACAGCCACAAAGGAGAGACCCTCCAAGTATACACAGTGCCTCCGATCATGTCAGAGTCCATGGTCCCTCTTCCCAATCTTATCTGAGTTTTATTTCTCAGCATTCTATATACTTTAATAAAAAAAAAAAAAAAATACCTAGCTACTACGTCAGAAAAGCAGAACAAAACTCTACAAACTTGATTTTAAAAGAAGGGAAGACAAATCCTCAAGAACAGTCAGTACCCCTTGTCCTTGAGATATTCTAGGATGACTTAAGTGATGTATCAAGTCACAGCTGACAATTACTAGAGAGTACGACTTGCCTTTAAATAATCTAATGTCATACATTCTCCATTTATATGGCTTATAGAATTACCTTGTGTTTGACAAATTCAGATGGGGCTACAGCAATGTCTCTCCTGGTTTTACTGAGAGTGCATTTACTGTAGCTCATTAAATGAGAAGAATGTTGATGTAAATCCAGGTAAAGCTGATGGAGACTAAAACAGTTTTCTTTTTATTTATACACTGATTACTTAAAGCATAAATATAGCTGTCCATCAAGAAAAACAGAGAGACCCACACTCGAAAAGCCTTTAAGAGGCACAGTGGTTAACCCTGTAGGGTAGTTCTACCCTGTCCTGTAGGGTCACTGTGAGTCAGAATTGACTCGACAGCAGTCAAGTGTGGTTTTGGTTTTTGGTTCAGTTGCTTAAATCAAGGGAACAAAGGCTCTCAGCTGTGCCCTGTAACAGCCTTACTCTCACAGGAAGGTCTGCATGAGTGCCTTGTGACCCAGACAGTGGTTTCAGGTTGTGGTTGTCATTGTTGTTAGCCACTGTCAAATCACCCCTGACTCATGGCAACCCTATGCACAATGGCACAAAACACTGCCCAGTCCTGTGCTATCCCCACATTTGGTTGCCTGTGAGACAGCTGTAAACCATAGGGTTTTCATTGGCTGATTTTCAGAAGTAGACGGCCAGGTCCTTCTTCCTAGCCCATCTTAGGAAACCCCACTGAAACCTGCTCAGCAGCGTAGCAACATGCAAGCCTCCACTGGCAGACGGGTGGTGGCTGCACGTAAGGTGCATTAGCCGAGAATCAAACCCAGTTTCCTGCATGGAAGGAGAGAGTTTCATCACTGTTCCCAAACAGTGGTCCCAAACGGCGGGTTAAATGCCATTGCAGTGGTTTACCAGTTAACTCTAAACACAAATCTACAGTTGTTACACATAATATTTGCTCCAGGAACGTTTGTTGATTGTTGGTTGATTTAAAAATAAAAAACTGCTGTTGAGTCAAGGCCTATAGGGCAGGGTAGAACTGCCCCATAGGATTTCCAAGGAACACCTGATGGATTCCAACTGCTGACCTTTTGGTTAGCAGCCGAGCTCTTTACCACTGCACCACCAGGGCTCCGGTTGATTAATAGGTGATATTAAACCCTTATGAGATATATGGTTCCCACATGTTTTACTTTTGTAATAACCTACCACTGTCAAGTCGATTGCGACTCATAATGACCCTGTAGGACAGAGTACAATTGCCCCATAGGGTTTCCAAGGCTCTCAATCTTTATGGAAGCAGACTGCCACGTCTTTCTCTGTGGAGTAGCTGGTGGGTTCAAACCACCGACCTTTCAGTTAGCAGCTGAGTGCTTTAACCACTGCACCACCAGGGCTCCTTTTTTAATAATAAAAGGATCTTTATTTTTAAAAAAGAAGTAGCTAGCATATTACAATTCAGGTCATATTTGGAAGCAAAAATACAACCACTTTAGCACAACCTTGAGGTTTCACTTTAATTTTTCTTGATTCAGTGAAGCGTCTGGAGTTCAGTGGTCTGGTTGGATAAATGAAGACATCACTAGAAAGATGCTGTGTTGTGATTATTATTTATCCAAATATATAATATCTCCTTTTATGAAGGAATTCTAAAAGAAAAAAAAAATAGATCCTTTCCTTTTTCTTCTCCCTTCACTCTGATAGTGGTAGCAGGTGATGTTTTTGTAGATTTTGTAGTTTTCCTTTTTTCCCTTCAGGTGGCAGAGGCAGTTAATTTGCAAACCACAGTCGCAGGTGGTTTTCAAGAAGGGCATTTGGGACAAAGGAATAAATGTACATAAAACCAGCAAATGGTATCTTTAAAAACATAAACCCATACCTTTGTAGTTCTGCTTCTGACAAGAGCTCAAATCTCAGAGGCGTGCTTTCTTTCAGCTTTTACCTGTGTTCCAGGCAGAAAAGCTCCCCCAGCAATTATGGTGAGAAAGAAAGGATTCTGCCACAGCCACAATCCAATGTAATAGTGTAGGCCACCTGTATTTATAAACAGGAGAAAATGCTTTAGAAATCTGAAAGAGCGAAGTGTTGAGTGGCTTTAACTGTAATTGTGGAGACTCACCACCCATTAATATCGTTATTCACTGAGAGCGTGATACTGACAAATCTATACTGAAAAGTACTAAGAAGCCCTGCTTCATGGGGATAATGCTTTTTAGGGCACCTGTACACCTTATGGAAACCCTGGTGGCATAGTGGTTAAGAGCTATGGCTGCTAACCAAGAGGTCGGCAGTTTGAATCCACCAGGCGCTCCTTGGAAACTCTATGGGGCAATTCTACTCTGTCCTATAATAGGGTCGCTACGAGTCGGTAATCGACTTGGCGGCAGTGAGCTTGGTTTTTGGCACACCTTACGGCAGCACTCTGCTCGTTCTGGGAGAAATGAGTGTTACCGAGATAATGGGTGGCAGTCTTCTCTGCACCTTTTTTTTTTTTTCCTTCCCTTTTCTTTATTCTTTTCTAGAGATGACCCCAAGGCACTTGACCATTTCTCACCCATGCTAACAGCTCTAGGGGAAACCTTAGGAAAAGCAAAAATAGCCATGCTAACCACTTTCTTCTTTTCTCCCAAGTGTTCTTCTGGAACATTCTGTTGGAGGGAACATGACAGGAATGGGACCCTAGAAACAAGCAGTTAAGTTTCCTTCATGGAATATGATCACACTGCATTGGACAAGACTACTACGGGCTGGCATTTCCCAGCTTGTAGGACAAGCTACTTCAGAAGCACTGCCAGGCCTTCATTTAAGGAGTAAAACACCTGCTGTGTCAAATGTTGTCTGCTGAATTTTAGAACTCACATACCTCAGTTAACGCTTTTAAATCCATTAGTACACCTATTGCAAGATGAATGTGTATAAAAGAGGATTTTAACCAAAGATAATGAGCAAACCAAAGCTTATTTCCAGCCCTGAGCTTCAGGGTTTTCCTATTAGCCTTAATGATAACCGTACGTTCTAATCCAGTGCCTATCTTCTGGAATTGTACCTCCATCTTAAACCTCTGGTTGTGCGTGAGAAACAGTTAACTATTAGAACCCGTATTTTGGAGACCCTTTCCAAAAATGATTCTTCTTGGTTTCAGTTGTATCATGGGAAAGTTCTAAGATGTCTTAGAAAATCATGCATGGTTTTATTTTCCTTCCAAAGGAGAACTTAATAGGATTATATTACTGAACAGGACATACATATTTATTTCCTCTCAAATTGATTCTGAATCAAAATTATAATTTGCAAAAATTATTCAAAAAAGCTTGTGGTGCTTAGCTAAATTTCTTAAAGAGTAACTGCTGATGTTAACATCACACTTAAAGAAGTTGTTGGACATTTTAGAATATGGTGGAAGTATAATTTCCACAGTCAGGGTTTCGGTATGAGTGAGGTAAGACACAGTTTGAGAAGGTATTGGTTTATGATAGTTTGTCCCTCCTTGACTTAAATGAAAGACCGTAGAGTTCTTACGGAGAAAGCCCACTGCACAGAGAAGAATAAATCCATCCATATCCCTAGCTGTTTGTCCTAAACTTAGCCATACAAGAAGAACAACTCTCTCTACTACAGAATGTTGTTGTTGTTGTTAGTTGTAAAGTTGATTCCGACTCATGGCGACCCCATGTGTGCAGAGTAGAACTGCTGCATAGGGTTTTCAAAGCTGAGGTTTCCTATTTAGAACGTCTCATTGGCTAACTGGGTTACTGGGTTTTCATTGGCTAAGGAGGTAGCAATGATTCACCATCAGTAGATCTACGCTTTAGTTTGTGTGCTTATTTACTGAAGGAAACCAGATGTTGACCTGCCCCAGGTCTCCTTGGATCTCAGGGGCAGGAAAGTATACCCCTATTCCCATGTGGTCTGTTTCTGATTTTCATATTAACTGGTCCTGGAAGTGGTGAGATTAAGGAGGGAAGAGGAATATCAAGCATCATCTAATCCTTCAGTCCAACAAGTACTTAATGAACTCTTATCTGTGCCAAACCTCAAGTTAAGGACTAGGAGCACCAGCCTCATAACAAATCATGCTTGCCCAGGGGGACTTCATAGTCCAACGTGGAAACCAACACTCTTAATTTCAGTTGTTGTTGTTAGTTGTCGGTGAGTTGACTCTGACTCATGATGACCTTTTATGTATAGTAGAAGGAAAAGTTCTCTGGTCCTGAGCCATCTTTGTGATCGTTGATGTTTAATTTCAGTACCATTTGCTGAATCCTCTAGGACCCAGTGCAAATGTACATGTTCTCCATGCAATGAGAAGAGGTTGACAACGCGGATGTCATCTGTCTCCCTAAATTACTCCAGGATTTTAGAAAGCTGGCATATGCAATTACTCTTCATAAACTCCACCCAGTGTCTTGTTGGGAGCTCAGCTCAAAAGTGCTATCAGTACAGCGTGCATTCAGATAAAAAAATGGACCTTATCAAATCAAAGGAGCTGGTTTTATGCTGCTGTTTGTTGTATCAGTGCATGGTGATGACTCTTAAACCCTATCTTTCAGAGCCTAGGAGGACCCCTAACAGCATGTCTTTGGGTAAACAGCTGGAGGTCGAACGAACCAGCCCTGAGTGAAGGAAGGTGTTTAGAGAGTTATAGTGGATGTTGGGTTGTATTGCAGCAAAACCAAACCTGTTGCTGTTGAGCCAGTTCCTACTTCTAGTGACCCTATAGCACAGAGTAGAGCTGCCCCATAGGGTTTCCAAGGAGCGGCTGGTGGATTTGAACTGCCAGCCTTTTGGTTAGCAGCTGAGCTGTTAACCACTGTGCCACCAGGTTGTACTGCAGTGATTAATTTTATTTAGACCCAGGACTTAGAGTTTTCTTGTATGTAGTTTTCCCTCATAGCACTTTAATCGTATGCAATTATGTATTTATGTGAGCACCTTGAGGTTTGCTTTCCTGTTTTTATATAACCAGTGCCTGGCATATAATAAGGTGCTTCATATATATTTGTTAAAAAAAAATTAACTAAAAAAATGGACTTTGTAAAGTTTTTTGTGTCCTGTTCTCTTTGGAGAGTAGATTCAACCAAATTATTGGCTTAGGAGGTTTAAGCCATCTCAGAGACACAGAGAAGCTTTCAGGGTACTGGGATCCAGGTAGTAGACTTACAGAAACCTAGTACCTCTCCTCTCTTCCTTCCACTTGGTGAAAACCTGAGAGAGAAGCCTTGATACACTGTGTCCGGGTTGCAGATGAGGAATCAGTGTAATTTCCCTTCTCAGGTATCCTCAGGTACGCACTTGGGATTTCTTTTTTTCTCCAAAGGAAATGAAAGTCAAGTCCTTTTGTATCCTTCTGTTTCATTACCATTTCCAAGATTTGGATTACTTGTAGTTGAATCTACTAAACTTTTTTATTCTCTTTATAGAGCAGGCAGCAAGATTAAATGCTGTTTTAGTTCAGATGCTCATCAAAATAGGTCCTCTTGCCTTCTGTCCTTCCTAAAGGTACAATTAAAAGGGGGGGGGGGCAGTTAAGAATAGAGCAGTGATAGGATACACATGTGTTCACTGCAGGGCGCTAACAGTGAGGTGGGATCCTTGGGGCTAGGACCACAAGCCATGGCCCGCCTACCCACCCGTGACACTTCTCAGGAAAATCAGCGAAGGCCATCCTATACAGTCTTAAAATCGGTGAATTCACAGCTCTGAAAATACATTGTCTTACATCATCAAATCTGTATGGTCTCTCAGATGAACAAAGAATGAGTTGTGTAAGGTATTTCTGACACTTTCTCACAGAGGAACAATGACATTCTAAATTGCAAATGAGATGGCAACCCTGACCCAGAAGAGGTTCACTCCAGGGGGCCCTCTGCTGCTAAGCAACAAATTCCACAATGGCTTTGTCTCTCTTTCCTTGTTCCCAGCAAGGATTCTTTTGAAGAACTTTATTCCTGTGCCTGTTATTCCTGTGCCTGTTTAATGTGACCAGAGATCTCCAAGGAGCCCCCAAAGAGAAGGATCCTGAGCAATTTCACCAATGATTCTTTCCATCAAATAGACATAGAGTAACAGCTCTAGGATGCATATCACATCACTCCATCATCTCTTCAGTTTCTCTCTGAATTTGATCATGACATAACTCAAATAGTGGGTGTCGGTCGCTTCAGAGTCTCCCACTTTTGTACAAGCCTTTATTGGGCCTTTTGCAACCTGTTCTAGTTCAGAATCAGCATTTACATTTTCCAAGTCCAGTTTATGCTATGGTGTCTAACTTATTCCCTTACCTGCCAGCACTTTGGCTAAGAGAATTATTACAGTGAAACCTGCAAGAGCCAGAACTAGATGGGACTGCCTTGCTTTTCTGGGTCTGACAAGTTTTCCACCTTTGACAGGGTGCAATCTTACCACTTTTCTATCACTCTCTGTTAAGAATCCTGCCTCATAAATACCCAGAAAGCATTTCTTTTCAACTTTATAGGACTAGAAAAGAAATGAAACCATTTTTTTATGACTTGCATGTTTATTCAAATTATGTGCAGATATGTGTATATACTATTCAAACAAAAGATATGGGTAAAATTCAGTTTTTAATAAAAACATCTAACATCAACGGTTCTGGTTTTTAGATGAAGTGTTGAAACAAATTTCTAAGTTCATAGCCTTATCAAAAAACACTTGATCTCCTTTAATTTTTCCAAATTCCTTCAAAGTGATTACATAGCCGAAAACCTGTGTTTGACTTAAAGGCTCAGGCTCTTCTAACGGCAAGTCTTCATCATCTTCATCATCGTTATCCTTAGATTGCCAGTCCACAATTTCCCGCAGGTTTACGTCATCCAGTTCAGTGACAGCTTCTTTGTCCATATCAATGCAAGATGTGATACTCACACTATTTTCTGAAACAGCACTATAAATGTCATTTTTTGCATCCTGAATTTACGTGATGTTATCAGGCTCAGTAACTGTTTCACTTTGTATACTATCATCACAGCCAAATGAGAAACTTCCATAAGCTCATGGAAAACCATTTTCTTATGGTTTTTTCCTTAATCATTTTGATTGATCACTTAAAAAATGAAATTGCATCAAAGACATCGATTTTCCCCAAAATCTCCAATGCCATCTTGTACATCTCAATGTTGGCAATTGCTTTTGGAAGCAACAGCTTCCTGTAGTTTGCTTTAATATTTTGGATAATGCCATTATCCAGAGGTTGTAGGACCCAAGTTGTGATTGGTGGGAAAAAATTAATTTAATATTGTTCAGGGACAGAGACAGATGACAAGTACCATTGTCAATGAACAAAAGAAAGCTTCGCTTTTGTTTCTTCATGCTATTGTGGAGTTTCTTTAAAAACTCGTGGTTAATTGCTCGCATCATCCAAACTTTTTATTCCATTTCCATTCTACTGAAAGCTGGTTAATTTCAATATTCTTGAAGCACTGTGGTTTCTCGATCTTTACAATTATTCATGGTTTCTCGAACATCCCATCCGCAAATGTGGTCAGGAGGACAGTAAGCTGCTCTTCGGAAAACCCACCCCAGGAGAATTTTTCCGCCTTCATTTTCAGAATCCTATTAGGTATTTTCAGGTATTTCCCTGTAAAATAGAGCAGTCTCATTGGCGTTTGCCGTGTTCTTAGGATCTAATCCCCTTATAATCACTTTTAATTTCGTGAACCAGCTTTGAACATCTTTGTCAACATCGTTTGACTCCCCACAAGTTACATTGCAAGTGATCCCGTGTTTTTTGTCGTTGTGGTTGTTGTTGTTTTGTTTGGTTTAAGCTCTGAAGCCACCCGTTAGATGCTAAGAATTCGTCAACTTTTAAAAGTTTCACTGTTTCCATCACCTTTGCTTGAGGGATAGGCCCTGAAATGGGAACTTTTTGGCGGAGGCTTGAAGAAACCACTCAAAAACAGAATGGATGATTTTGGCACTATTTCCATTCCTTCTTTTCGTGACGTTTACATTGGTGCTGCCCGTGTATTTTTCAATTATTTTATCCTTTTCTTTCATAACTGAGTAAATTTGCATTTTGCCACACTTGAATGTGAATACAATTTCCTTGACGATCTTTTTCTCTTCAGTTCTCATTCGGACATCAAGCTTTTCTTTCAGAGATAAATTTCTCACTCTATTCTTAATCCATGGAAACGCTGGTGGTGTAGTGGTTAAGCACTATGGCTGCTAACCAAAAGGTCAGCAGTTCAAATCCACCCGGCACTCCCTGGAAACTCTATGGGGCAGTTCTAATCTGACTTTTGGGTCACTGTGAGTCGGAATCGACTCGACGGCTATGGGTTTTTTGATTTTCTTATTCCATGGCTGTGAAGGAATAAACTTTTTTAAAAAAGGAAATAAATTCTTATAAAAATTAAAGAACTTACTATCTTCTCGGAAACGTGAATATCTCAAGCAAAAAGAAAAAATAAAAACTATCAAGATCGTTGTATGATAAAGTTAGCACACTTCAGTAAAATATTTAAGAAAAAAATATGAGGAGAATGATTTTGCTTTTGTACACACATTCAATGTGTTGAATGAAGAAATGCTTCTCTATTTTGGGGGCAAGACAAGAAATTTTGAAGGAAAGAATTTCAAGGAAATGAAGGCATGGATTTTGAAAATTGTAATAAAATGCAAAAATCAAAGATAAGGAGAAGAGTAAAACCTCTCGAAAAGTGTGCTTTGCTAGATTTTAATGAAAATAAAAGAATTTGTTAGTCTCTTTTACCTTCTTCCAAACTCATGGATGTTGTTCATCACTGGGAAAATTTTACAAGCAAAAACAAACAAAAAAGGCAAAACTGTGAAGAGCAGACATACTCAGAGAACAGTAACGGCGCACGTATACACTCACTCAGAGTAACAGTAACGGCGCGCGTATACACTCACTCAGAGTAACAGTAACGGCGCGCGTATACACTCACTCAGAGTAACAGTAACGGCGCGCGTATACACTCACTCAGAGAACAGTAACGGCGCGCGTATACACTCACTCAGAGTAACAGTAACGGCGCGCGTATACACTCACTCAGAGTAACAGTAACGGCGCGCGTATACACTCACTCAGAGTAACAGTAACGGCGCGCGTATACACTCACTCAGAGTAACAGGGCAAAAGGAAGTGGAAGGATGAGCCTTCGTCTTTTGGAGCTGTTTCTGGCATTCACATCTGCGCTTCCTCATATTCGGGTGGCAATACCAACAATTTTCTAATTCTGTCCACATCTCACAGGCTCCGGCTTTCAGAGAATATTTATTAAGCTGAAGTAATCATTTTAGTAGGAAATATTTGAGTTTTCCTTCTTCAACAGTTCTCTGCCTTACACAAGTGGAGCCCTGGTGGTGCAGTGGTTAAGAGCTTGGCTGTTAACCAAAAGGTAGGCAGTTCAAATCCACCAGGCCCTCCTTGGAAACCCTATGGGGCAGTTCTGCTCTGTCCTATAGGGTTGCTATGAGTCACAATCCCCTTACACATGTTCTGGCTTTTGCAGGTTTTACTGTGTTATATTTTCCAGCATATTTTTCTTCTGCCTTTGCCATGGAGTCATTTGTATGTGAAATTTCCAGGGAGGATGTAGGGAAGGGAAGCAGCCTGTACCCATTTAGCCGTATCACTGGTGTTCCTGAGCGTGAAGAAAGAACATCCCATTAGTGTTCATAACTATGGAGCTTGTTCTTCCCTATCCCAAGTATCCAGGGGCTGACATTAAATGTAGGCTGACCATTTAATTTATCATCCAGACTGGGACACTTCTTTGAGAGTAAAGAAACACCATTAATAATTACAGTGGGATATGTAGTCACTCCGTATAAATGATTTTTTGAGTCTGGAATTGCGCTTAAGTCTAGGGCCCTAGATTAAACTGTATTCTAACCTAGTTGCTCCCCTGCTGACGGTTCAGGCAAAGTGGCCTTTTCTAAAGAATTATACTATGACTACTGAAGTGTACATTTAGCTCCATTTAAAGATGCATATACACCCAAAGTCAGTTAAATAGGGAAAATGGTGCCTGCATAACTGGATATCCATCTGCAAAAAAAATGAAACAAGACCCATACCTCACATGATGCATAAAAACTAACTCAAAATAGATCAAAGGCCTCAGTATAAAATCTAAAACATTAAAGATCATGGAAGAAAAAATAGGGACAACACTAGGAGCCCTAATACGTGGCATAAACAGTATACAAAACATTACTAACAGTGCACAAACACCAGAAGAGAAACTAAGTAACTGGGAGCTCCTAAAAATCAAACACCTCTTCTCATCCAAAGACTTCACCAAAAGACTAAAAAGATTATCTACAGACTAGGAAAAATTTTTTAGCTATGACATTTCCGATTAGCATCTCATCTCTAAAATCTACATGATACTGCAAAAGCTGAACAAGAAAAAGACAATCCAATTAAAAAATGGGCAAAGGATATGAACAAGCACTTCACTAAAGAAGACATGCAGGTAGCTAACAGATACATGAGGAAATACTCACGATCATTAGCCATTAGAGAAATGCAATTCAAAACTACAATGAGATTCCATCTCACTCCAACAAGGCTGGCATTAATCCAAAAAACACAAAATAATAAACTTTGGAGAAGTTGTGGAGAGACTGGAACACTTACACACTGCTCGTAGGAATGTAAAATGGTACAACCACTTTGGAAATCGATTTGGTGCTTCCTTAGAAAGCTAAAAATAGAACTACCATACAATCCAGCAATCCCAGTCCTTGGAATATATCCCAGAGAAATAAGAGCCTTTACACGAACACATAAATGCACACCCATGTTTATTGCAGCACTGTTTACAATAGCAAGAAGATGGAAGCAACCAAGGTGCCCATCAAAGATGAATGGATAAATAAATTATGGTATATTCACACAATGGAATATTACAGAACAAGAACAGTGATGAATCCATGAAACATCTCATTACATGGAGGAATCTGGAAGGCATTATGCTGAGTGATGTTAGTCAGTTGCAAAAGGACACATATTGTATGAGACCACTATTATAAGAACTCAAGAAATAGTTTAAACACAGAAGAAAATATTCTTTGATGGTTATGAGGGTGGGGAGCGAGGGAGGGAGAGGGTATTCACTAATTAGATAGTAGACAAGAACTATTTTAGGTGAAGGGAAAGACAAAACACAACACAGAAGAGGTCAGCACAACTAGACTAAACCAAAAGCAAAGAAGTTTCCTGAATACAACTGAATGCTTCCAAAGCCAGGGGGTCTAGGGACCATGGTTTCAGGGGACATCTAGGTCAACTGGCCTAACAAAATGTATTAAGAAAACATTCTGCATCCCACTTTGCTGAATGGCGTTTGGGGGTCTTAAATGCTAGCAAGCATGCATCAATTGGTTCCAACTCACCTGGAGCAAAGGAAAATGAAGAACACCAAAGGTGCAAGGTAATTATGAGCCCAAAAGACAGAAAGGGCCACATAAATCAGAGACTACATCAGCCTGAGACCAGAAGAACTAGATGGTGCCCGGCTACAACCGATGACTGCCATGCCAGGGAACACAACAGAGAATCCCTGAGGGAGCAGGAGAACAGTGGGATGCAGACCTCAAATTCTCGTAAAAAGACCGGACTTAATGGTCTGACTGAGACTAGAAGGACCCCAGAGGTCATGGTCCCTTTGGACCTTCCGTTAGCTCAAAATTGGAGCCATTCTCAAAGCCAACTCTTAAGACAGGGATTGGGCTGGACTATAAAACAGAAAATGATACTGGTGAGGAGTAAGCTTCTTGGCTTAAATAACACGTAAGACTATGTGGGCAGCTCCTCTCTGGAGGGGGGATGAGTGGGCAGGAGCTGGCTGTATGGACATGGGGAATACAGGGTGGAGAGAAGGAGTGTGCTGTCTCATTATGGGGAGAGTGACTAGGAGTACATAGCAAGGTGTATATAAATTTATATATGAGAGGCTGACTTGTAAACTTTCACTTAAAGCACAATAAAAAAGAATTAATAAAAAAATTGAGATGCATATGCAAGTAATTGTTGCAGCTACCAGGAGTGTAGTACTGGTTGACGAGGAGGTATATACCAAAAAAACCTGTTGCTGTCAAGTCTGTTCTGCCTTATGGCAACCCCACGTGCTACAGAGGGTTTTCTTTTTCTTTATAGAATCCTTACAAAAGCAGATCACCAGGCCTTTATGGGAGCAGATGAAGCAGAACTGCTGAGTGGGTGCGAAGTCTAGCCTTTAGGTTACTGGTTGAATGCAAACCCTTTGTGCCACTGAGGGACCTGTAGAGCAACACAAAGCTGTGCTTTTTTCCCCCAAAGCCTCCAGAAAAATAATCTGAAAAGTTTAAAATGTACCTTTCCAAAAAGAAAAAAATACACTGAAATGATCCTTTCATTTCTTTTCAATTCCTTTAGAATAGACTTGCAGATGGTTTGTAGAAGTCGTCATGCCAACAATGGCTGTTTGGCTCAAAAATTTTTTAAAAAACCCTACCGAATTATCTGTTTCTCTTAGAATTTAAAAAAAAAAAAAACTAACTAAAATTCTTATTTTGTATCTATTGAACCTATTCCACACTGCATTTTGTAAACTGAGCTACATAAATAATTCCTTAGAGAATTTCTCTTTATTCTGGAACCCCAAAATATAATGTTAAAAATGCTAACATTTGCCCTGTTTGCTTCTCCATTTATTTATGTGCTTTCTCTATACAAGCCTCTCATCAGAAATATCCAAAAGACATTTAAGAACCAATATTAATAGATCCTAGAGGTGTTCTTTCTTCTAATTGCACGCACTCAGCTTGTCTCCATGACCTCAGCTCAGTAACAAACAGATAAAGCCCAGATTAAAAATACTTTCCTCCCAGCAAAATATCTAGGAACTGGTGGGCGCTCGGTCAGAGGAAGATGAAGTAGAAAGCCGTGAGTCACTTTAGTTCTCCCAGAGGTTTTAAGTCAAAGTTGTTTTGAGAAAATTTAGTAGAAAACCTGGCAATGGACCCCGAAAATTAGCATTTCTCACATGGTCATGAAATTGAATTTTTTCTCTAATGTGAGAAACAGAGTCATCATCTTCCCACCCAAGAGTGCCTAAACCGGTTGCTGTTAAGTTGATTCCAACTCATAGCGACCCCATGTGCTGCAGAGTAGAACTACACTCCATAGGGTTTTCAATGGCTGATTTTTCCAAAGTAAATTGCCAGACCTTTCTTCCAAGGCACCCCTGAATGGGTTCAAACTGCCAGTTTTTCTGTTAGTAGCCCAGTGCTTAACTGTGCCACCCAGGGACTCCAAAGGGAGTCTGGTCTCTGTGCATACCCAATCTTGACAGCCTCTAGAGTCCACCAGTCTCAACCAGTCCAGTAGGTCTAGTTTTTTGTTGTATGTGTGTGTTTTGTTTTTGTTTTTTAGAAATTTGAGGTTCTGTTCCACATTTTTCTCCCATTCTATCAGGGCTCATCTATTGTAGCCCTGATTAGAATGGTCAATAGTGGTGGCCGGGCACAATCTAGTTCTTCTGGTCTCAGGATAGATGAGGCCATGGTTTTGTGTAGATGGAAGCCCACCTTCTTCATACCTGTCCTTCCCCTAAACCCCAGTGGCATGGGCCCTGCCAGCCAGCTTCTCTGATAGTCCAAAAACCTGAAATCCGTTGCCATGGAGTTGACTCCAACTCATGGCAAACCCCTTGTGTTACAGAGAACTGTTCCACAGGGTTTTCAAGTTGTGACCTTTTGGAAGCAGATTCCCAGGCCTGTGGTAGTCTCCAGATACTCATCATAATATAAAACCAAAAAAAAAAAAAAAACCCAGTGCCATGGAGTCAATTTTGGCTCATAGCGACTCTATAGGCCAGAGTAGAACTGCCCTATAGAGTTTCCAAGGAGCGCCTGGCGGATTCGAACTGCTGACCCTTTGGTTAGCAGCCGTAGCACTTAACCACTACACCACTATGATATAAATGTGTACATCTCAATATTACCCAAGTGTCTTAGTTTTGTAGTGCTGCTGTAACAGAAATACCACAAGTGGGTGGTTTTAAAGAGCAGAAATTTGTTTCCTCACAGTTCAGGAGGCTAGAAGTCTGAATTCAGGGTACCAGCTCCAGGGGAAGGCTCTCTCTTTCTCAGCTCTGAGGGATAGAATGGTTTGTTTCAGCTTCTGTAACCCTGGTGTTCCCTAGTTCCTTGGAGATCATGACATGGCATTTATCTTTCCCCCTTTTGTGCTTGCTTCTCTCTGTCCTTTTTATATCTCAAATCTCATTAGGTTTAAGATACACCCTATACTGATACAACCTCATTAACATAGCAATGAGAACCCCATTCCCAAAGGGATTATATGCACAGGTTTAGGGGTTAGGATCCCAACACATATTTTGAGGGGACACAATTCAGTCTATAATACCTGGCATCTTGGCACAAATCTAAAATTTTAGTCACTTGTAGGAACTCTCAGTATCTCTTTGTCTCTCACACATACATCCCATCCCATGACTCCTCTAGCTTTTGATTCTTGAGATCCTATTGTGTTCCCTCTCTGTAATTCCACCCTCAGATCCTGGCTGAATTATCCCGGTTTATCCTAGAGAAACAGGTCCCTTTTTCCTCTGGGTCCTAACTATACCAACACAGAGTGAACGTTTTCTTCCCCATCCAAAGTCCAAACCGTCTCCTGGACTCAGTCCCCCAGAGCTTCTCTGCTGCATCTCTTCTCTACTCCAGGCCCAAGTGGCCTCCTTGGCTCTTTTCTCAGCTTCTGTAGCTAAAACCACAGGTTCTCCAGTAACTCCTATCCACTCCGTGTACCCAACTGAACTAACTGGCACGGAATTCATCATATCAACATTTTCGGACTCCTCCCTCTGCTTTGCCCTGCTCTTTTCTTTGACTTTGCAGCTGCAGGATTCTCCTAATCTCACGTGGTGATGGTAACATTCCTTAGAAACTGGAGCCCCGAGCAACCTGTGGGGAGTGCATGATTGCTGCAGGAAACCCTGACACGGAGCCATGGCCTGACCTTCCCACCTTGACTAGATATTAACTGGGCACACTGACATTAAGAACAAAGAATAACTGAAGAACACTTTCGCCCTGAAGATTGCTGAGGACTGTCTGCTTATTTCTCCCAACTTCAGGTGATATTTTGCTCCTCTGCTGGGATTATATGATTTGTTCAGGTAATGGCCATTATCAGCTTACCTCAACAGCTGATCAGGCCATACCAAGCCAGAACACTGATCAACAGAGATACAAAGACTAACCGCGCCCCAGCAGCCTGCTTGCCCAACATGTCTTCCCTTTGGTCCTCTTCAAATAAACAAATTTCCAGTGGAGGAAAATACTTTCTTTTTAAATGTATTGGGGCACTCTGACTTCAGCTGTGAAATCACAGATGATTCATGGCCCTGAATCATCTGTGATTCAAGTTGCACCAAGTCAATTACCCTGAATATCTGAGTTTCCCTTTTCTCTTTATCTGATCATATTCAGCAGGAAGCTACAACACTAATCTGACTGGTGTACTTCTATGCAGTGATTGCTTTCACATTAAAATCAGTTTTCCAACAAGTTTCTGCCCATGCATAGTATAATTAAATATTTTGCATTTCTTCAACATGCAGAGTAGCGTATGCGGGAAAAAGAAAATCGAGCATTAGAAAATATAGTCTGCATCATGTTTGCTTCTTGGCATTTGCAGTGCAAAGCAATATAATGGCTTTTATATTGAGAAGGAGTCCCTGGATGATGCCAATCATTAAACATTCAACTACTAACTAACAGGTTGCCAATTCAAACACACCAAAAGGCACCTCAGAAGACAGGCCTGGCAACCTGCTTCTGAAAGGTCATAGCCTTGAAAACCCTGTGGAATGCCGCTCTACCCTGCAGCACATGGAGTCAGAATCAACTCGAGGTCAACTGGTCAAACTTTTTTTTTTTTTTTCCTGAGGGTGGGAGGTATATTGAGAAACCCAGAATGCCTTTAGCAAAGAGTTGAAGCACTTTAATAGTGGTCTCGGGTGCTGGCTGAGTGACTGTCACTCTGTGCTTTCATCAGGAGGAGTGGGACCTTGAAGCTCTAAGTCCACAGTTAGTAACCTAGATCCTAGCTCCACATGCCTGCAGGCCACCCTCACTCACTAGTTCTGGCACACTAGAGAAGCTGGTTGAATTTCCAGAGGCACAGTTCCTTAATTTCCTTATAGAAAAATAAAGGAGTTTGGGTGATGACAGTAATTCAGACATAATGTCCATCTCCCAATGAGTGTATGTGAACTCAATAACAGGAGAGTACTTTGAAACTTTAAAGTGCTGAGTAGTTAGCAAACAGCTGCCATCTGTAGAACTTGGCCAGACTTGATCATTTGGCCCTGGCTTGGAGAGACAGGGTTGACTTGCCAGGGCCTGAACCACTGCCAATGTAAATAAATGGGAAGAGGTGTTGGGAGACCTTGGAGATCAATGCCTCCCTGCTCCGCTGTAATTGGCAGTGAGGATGGGCTATAGTCTACATCATTACAGGATACTTTGATGTCTGGTAAAAGAATAACCCACTAATTAAAGTGATAAAATTGCATTTGAACTCTAGAGACGATGAGAATTGTATAATTGGCTCTCACAATGAGCACGTACACAACTCTTAACGGTTTGTATGGCTTAAAAAAAAGTCTATTTCGTTTTGTATTAACAATAAAAATATTCCACAAAATACACTTAATGGAAATGATTACTTCTCTCCTCTAATAAGAGGCACTTAACCTTTGGTTTGGAGCTAAATTACTTTACCAGAGGCAGTTTATAAGCGGCCAAGAATTTGTTTCCCTTGGTATCGTATTGATGATCTGTTAAAATAATTAGCACATTTTTCAGAGTTCCCCTAAGAATAGCTCCTTATAGAGTAAGATTAACTAAAGAGAACATTGACTTGAGAAAATGTAGAGAAAAATATGGACCTGTATTATGTCATCTTCAGGATTTTCTATTTCTCCTTCACATTTCTCAACTTTTTTTTTTTTTTTTTTAATGGTATTGTATAGTAGAATTCTGAAAGACTCTTTTTTTCTTTTAGGCCAGTATTTATCTTTACATTTTTACAGTAGCATATATAAATACAGACCAGTGCATTTAAAGATGTGAAAATAAGTTTACTTGCCTAAGCCGTACTCATGTTAACTTAACCTTCCAGAAAAATTTATGTTCATCTGACTTATCTTTTCTCAAAACACCCTATCAGTAATGGAAATTATCTGGCCCCAAAACAATAGGGAATCCCTTTACCCGGCACAGTCTTTATATGAATGCTTTTGAGTGTCCTGATGTGGGTGCCTTTGATCTACACCAAGTCCTGCTTTGTGTGGCTTGCGGATAATGTCTCATTTTTCTAACTTGTATTTTCTCCTTGCTCACACTGTTGTGCCACCCTGGACACATCTGAACCATAAGCTTTGGTCTCAGTAAACAGTGGCATGAAATCTAGATCCTAATTCTGTTGTTGGTGGTAAAACAACCTAATCAATTAGGAAGCTTGGATGGGGCGGGGGGGGGGGGGGGACATGAAAACCAAAGAAAGGATAAGCAATATAAGAAAATCTCCTTAAAAAAAATGTTTGAGGAAGAAAGGGGGAAACAGACTGGTCAGTCGCCTCCTTTGTTCATTCCTTCTTAAATCTCACCCTTCCCTAAGGCACTGATAATAAGATGCCCTTGTCAGCCTGTCCTTCCTCTGGCACTTGGGTTGCTTTGCCCTGATATGCACTTTGGAAGAGCCTTGAACTACCAGGTGATGCCAGGCCAATCAGAGGTCACGATGCTTCAGAATCAGTCACCAAATCATCTTTGAACCCCCAAAGGTTTTTCCAGGAGTCAAATCAAGGCCAAGGTAAATTTTTCCTTTCTGGTATCATCCGCACAAATCCTGACCCAACCCCCCAGGGTACCACTTGTAATCTCAGAGTCTATAAATTTTCAACAATACTTGGGAATTTCACAAAAAAGGGGAAGGGGGGTTGTCAGCCTCTCTCAAACTGTATGTCAGGGTTTCATGAGGTGTTCTAGGAAAGCATTAAATAACAAAAAAACATGTCACATGTTGTAAACCTCTTAGGAAGTCAGAGTGTTTATTACCACATTGAAGATGGTAAGAAGCTCTAAAGTAAAGAAACCTCTTTAATTCTGATTGATCTAGAATTTTCCAAATAGCTTTAACCACAAAAAAAAAATTTTTTTTTTCTCAAACATAGTCTTTTCTATCTCAGAACTGGCCTTCCAAGGTGTACAATTTGGAAAACACTTGAAAAGCAATCATGCTGCACTGGCCTGGGTTTATCTGTGAGAGTCCTGTCCTAGATATGTGAAAATATACCTTATATCCACCACCCAGGCTTTGTTTTGCTGAGCTGGGTAGCAGTTCTCAGCACATATCAGCTTCCCACTGAAATGACTGACTACCTTCTCTTCTTAGTGATGATGTTCAGAGGAGGAAAAAGATACGCCCACTAAAAAAGACACATGATATGTGTTGTCTGATACCTACAAGGACAGAGATTATTTTTCAGACATTCACCATGTCACCCAAGTGAGGGCAACCTGACCCTGGGAGACGGGAAATCTAAAATTACATTTCTGAAATACATTAATGGTAGCGTGGGAGAGTGAAGCTCATCTGGCAGCTTCGTTTTGAACTTTACTGATCTAGCTTGTGAAAAGGGTATTAATTATAGTCAGAGGTCTGGGGAAGTTTGCTTTAACATGAGCAGGGAGATAAACGCACTTAAATTCTGCCAGAAACCTCTGATCCTGCTTTGCAAATACTACAGACTTTTCAAAGATTCTTTTTTTTAATTTACTAAACATTTGTTCAGAGCCATAGTCTGCAAAAGCGTTGTGCTTGGAGGGCGCCACAGCACAGGGGTAGCCCCTTAACATCTTGCAGGAAAGACAGATATATGCACAAATATACAAGGAGCTCGTGAAAGGAGGGCAGAGTGGAGACCTGCTAAAGGTGGGCTGAGTACACATGAGCTAAACCCAAGGTTCTAAACTGCAGCATGTCTGTGATCACATCTGTTTCTTATAAATGCATTCCCTGGAGTGGAGCCAACAGTAAAGGGCCTTGGAGGGTCCTGGAGACCAGAAAGGAGGCTGGATGAAAGAGGCCACAGTCTTACATTACGCATATCCATGAGGTTCACTCAAAAATGTAAAGAATCCACAGACGGGCAGGAGATGCAAGCAGGCACAGCCGCATGTTTCCAAATCATCCCAGCCTGTTCCTTAACCTATTCTTTAGCCTGTTTTTCATCTTTAAGTAGGATGTTGATGCTGTAACAAACTGCCACAAACTTGGTGGCTTACAACCAACACAAGTTTATTCTCTTACATTTCTGGAGGTCAGAAGTATGAAATGGGTCTCACTGGGATAAAATTAAGACATCAGTAGGGCTACCTTCTTTCTGGAGGCTTTAGGGGAAAATCTGTTTCCTCGCCTTTTCCAGCTTCTAGAGGCCATCTGCATTCCTCGGCTCATGCCCCTTCCTCCATCTTCAAAGCCAGGATGGCCGGTAGAGTCTTTCTCATGCTATATCACTCTGACTCTGACTCTCCAGCCTCCTTCTTCCACTTATAAGGACTGTTGTGATACATTGGACCCATCTGGACAATCCAGGATAATCTCCCCACCTTGAGAGCT
The DNA here is from genome assembly GCF_030014295.1 of Loxodonta africana. Classification (NCBI taxonomy): domain Eukaryota; kingdom Metazoa; phylum Chordata; class Mammalia; order Proboscidea; family Elephantidae; genus Loxodonta; species Loxodonta africana. The sequence goes on from NC_087352.1 coordinate 94,815,577, forward strand.
GTAAAATTCCTTTTGCCATGTAAGGTGACATATTCACAGGTTCTGGGGATTAAGACTTGGACGTCTTTGGGGGGCCATCATTCTGCCTACTACAGGGCTTCCTACATATGTTCTATCTGGAGGACCCCACCCTCCTCCTCACTCAGAGGGGGGGAGGTATGTACCCCACTTTATAGACTTTAAAAGCCTACTTAGAACCTGACCAGTGATTTCTTTCTTCTAAGCAAGATCTCTTTTTTAGACAATTAAATCTCTGGTTCAGCTGCTAAGCAAAATGTCGGCAGTTCAAATCCACCAGCAGCTCCTTGGAAACTCTATGGGGCAATTCTGCTCTGTCCTAGAGGGTCGCAATGAGTTGGAATTGACTCAACAGCAATGGGTTTTTGCTTTTTTGATTGGCTCAGTGGCGAAGACCTATTGGGCAAAAAAATATCAAAGGAAAGAAATACCCTTGAATAAAGCCTCAAAAGTTATCTCACAGCGTTAACATAAGGGAGCCTTGCATTTGCCTGTATTGTATTAAATTGAATAAAAAGTAGGCAATATTTATCACTTTCATAACCAACATATTTCTTATATAATGCTGCTAATCCTATCCATAGTATGTTTTGGTATATTTTTCAAAATGACAGTGGTGTGAGCAATCTTTCTCCGTTGTTGTTGTTAGTTGCTGTCGAGTCAGTTCCCGTTCATGGTGACCCCATACGTGCAGAGTAGAACTGTTCTATAGGGTTTTCGAGTCTGGGACCTTTCAGAATCGAATTGCCCAGCCTCTCTTCCAAGGCTGGTCTGGCTAGGTTGGAACCACCAGCCTCTCCGTTAGCCACCTTAGTCGCTCTGTTAGGGATTCCTACTGCTTTTTTGACAAGGTGTCATACTTTACCAAAGGGGCCAGATTTCTAAGAAACCCCTTCACACAGCAGGGTAAGCCTTGCTGCTGTGCTTTTATCACATGATTATAGGGGCCTTGAATAGCAGCTATTTTTTATTCTATCAAGTGCTCCTGGGTTTCCTGATTTTCTCTCATCTGATAATGAGGATTGAAGGGGAGCCCCTTTGGATTTCCAGTGTGAGACACTGAGTACTACAGAAATAAACGTTGCTCTTTTTCATGCTCCTCTCTCTGGGTGGCTAACCCGTCAGGCTTAAATCCACTTCTTCACTACGTACGAAGTACAAAAAAGAACCTTCTTGGCAAGGCAAAGACTAAATCCAGGAGCGAGGAAGAAGTCCTTATTATCCACAGGAATATGCAGGCTTCTCAGTAATGCTTGATAGTTTTATTTCAAATGTTTAAAGAAAAAAAAATTAGTGCTTTTTAAATAATGTTGAATGTTAAGCTATGGCCACCAAAAGAAAAAATCCATACAAGAATTCTCTGTAGGTTTTTCATTTGGTTAATACTTAGAAAATGTTTCCTGCATTCAAATCCTCGTTTGACTTTTATCAAAGTAAGGTGGCAAAGTGTGCTGTCTTTCTTCCTTACTAGTTTGGTTACAGTGTTGCCAGTTAATTATGACCTTGTACATGCTGGTGCATTTTAAATGACTACATGAGAAGTCATATTTTTCTGGCTTTCTTATCTCTGACTTGCTTTTCCTCCCTCATTAGAATCTCAGCAGTTTTTCTCCTGGTCTCTCTCAGACAATGCTCCAACTGCCCTGAAGGGAAGGTCGGCAGCCCCAAGGTCTTCCCTTCTCCACCTTCTCACAGAGGATTATGTAATAGAGCATATCATAGAATCTTACGGAGCCCTGGTAATGCAATAGTTGAGTGCTCAGCTGCTAACTAAGAGCTCAGAGGTTCAAACCCACCTGCAGCTCCACAAGAGAAAAGACCTGGCAATCTGCTCCCGTAAAGATTACAGCCTAGGAACCCTATGGGGCAGGCCTACTCTGTCCTGCAGGGTCTCTATGAGTCGGAATCAACTCTACAGCACACAACAATATCATAGAATCTTGGGCGAATGGCTTTTCCTAGAGTGAATGAGAAAGAGAAACTGATTTATGCAATGAAAGCGTAGGATAACCAACTTTCAAGGAAATTTTAAATAAAAACATCTTGCTTGATCATTTTAACTAGCTGTCACTTCTCTTGGAGAACCTTTTTCATATCAATGATAAAACCAAAACCAAACCCATTGCCGTCGAGTCCATTTCCCACTCATAGAGACCCATTAGGACAGAGTAGAACTGCCTCATAGAGTTTCCAGGGAGCGCCTGGTGTATTCAAACTGCCGACCTTTGGATTAGCAGCCATAGCTCTCAACCACTACGCCACCAGGGATCCCATATCAATGATAAAAAAAAAAAAAAAATAGGATACAGTTATTTGAGCAGCTGGTCCAAACATGACCTTCTTTCTATCTTGAATAATGATAGACACCAGTTATTGGCCCCTTTTTGTTTCAGAAGGAGCCTTGGTGGTGCAGTGGTTAAGCACTCAGCTGCTAATGGAAAGATTGGTGGTTGAAGCCACCAGCCGCTCCAGAGAAGAAAGATGTGGCAGTCTGCTTCTGTGAGGATTACAGCCTTGGAAACCCTGTGGGGCAGTCCTACTCTGTCCTGTAGGGGCGCTGTGAGTCAGAATCGACCCAATGGCAACGGATTTTTTTTGTTTCAGACAGAATCCTTGTGCGTTACATTCATCATCTGATTTAATCCTGGTGTCATCTTCACCCCAATACTAGTTTTATTTCTTCCCAATATTAATTTGATTTCACTCAGTTTCTCTTGCCATCATTTCTCAACAATATGATTAACAATGTTTGCCTTTTACAGTCTTGCACATCTTTTCTGCAGTAATTCGATACTCCCTAATTATTTGCTGAAAGCCTCATTTCCTCTCCATGCTGTTAATCCATTGTCTGGTCCTCATTATTGCTGTGCGTGCCCCGTATGTGTGGAGATGCTGCGCTGTTCACTTCTAGCCCATGGAAGCACTTATTATTTCATCCTTGGTTTTTAATCGGGCCTCTGGAACTAAAATGCATCATTTATCATCCTAAATAGTGATGGGGAAAAAAAAATTTCTGTCTTGTCAGAGTTGAAGACTTTAGAAGTGTAACCTTTTTTCCATAAAATATCAGGCTAGGTTTCAATAAAGCTTTTTATTTTTATAAGATTGTATCCGGCCAGTACATGCTGATAGATTGTTTTGAGAGAAACTAAATTGATCTCTTGATTTTCTTCTGTATATTTAGCTATTTCTCCCTTGATTTCATCTAACATCTGCTCCTTCTCCATAATGTATCAGCACACTTAATAAAAAAATATTTTGTTCAGCGTATTTTTCTCTCTCAGTTTGGGACATCAGCTGTCAACCAGATAACAGTTGCGATAAATGAGAATACAAGTAGGTAGTTCCTATTATGAGTGTTTTTCCTAGAAAACAATTAGCAGTGCTGTGTGCTTAAACCCCACACCAGTCCTCAGAGGTTAGAACTAGGCTGTTGACAGCTGGCGGGGACTTTGAGTTCATTCATTGTAGCTACACCATTACAAATCAGGCAACAAAGATCAAAATGACTTAACTGCAGTCAAACGTCTTGTTAGAGAGGAATCTGGACTCACATCCAGACCTTCAGACTCAAATGAATAGCGTCTTTAGACAAATCAGAAACCTAGAAAGGCTCAGGCCCAACTTCTTTTTTTCTCATGTATCTTCTTTATCACATACCTAAAAATTAATCATCTGGCCTTGAAGGACTTGAAATCTAGAGCTTTTTCCTGAAATGCCTTGGTTTCTTGGTAATTACATAGCTGGTTCTGCAGGGAAGAAAGGAGGTAAATACGAACCCAAGCCTGAACCGTCTGCAGATTTTTCCAGCAATATTAGCCCATGTAAATACTTTACATGCCACTCTGGGAGGAGATAAATAGGTGTTTCATCTAGTGATTATCATCAGTCATACAGTAACTAGAGATCAGAGTTCTTTGGGGAAGATGGTTAGGAAAAATATCCTTGAATTTTAAAATGCCTCACGTTTTATTAGCATGACACTGTGAATATGTGTCACTCTGTGGGAAGGGAAGCAGTTTTCTCTCTGAAGATGCTGGCAAGGGAAATCCTGTTCTATTGATCTTCCTGTTCACAGATCGATGTGAGAAATGTCCTTTGACTACTTCCTCCGAGACGTCACCTCTGACTCCAAAAAACCAACCGAAAAAAAAATTATGGGATAGTGTGGTTTTCAAGTACGTTTTAAACCTCTTGAAATTTCTGTTGGATGATGTCAACTCATAGCACCTGCTATGGTGCGAGAACCAGCAGTTGCACTGATTCCTAGTTAGCCTCCATTTTACGCCGAGGATAGTAAACTGACCTAAAATCAACCTCTCTTCTCTCACCTGGATGTTAATCCCTTACTTTCCTCAAGTCTTACTGGATCAGCTGTGATTCCAGACTTGCCCTTCTCTCTTTGGGACTAGGCCTTCTTAGCTTGCTCTCTTCTCCTTCCATAGGCTTTTGGAAACCAGAACATGTAGGGTAGGTTCAACAGAGACCCACTCCATTCTTCCTAGACCCAACTGTGTGGATGGTAGCAAAAAAAAAAGTTGCCATATTGTCAATTCCGACTCATGGTGACCCATGTGTGTCAGAGTAGAGCTGTGCTCCCTAAGGTTCTTAATACCTGACTGACTGGTTTTTTAGAAGTAGATCTCCAGGCCTTTCCTCTGATGTGCCTCTGGGTAGACTCAAACTCCGACCTTTTGGTTAGTAGCTGAGCGTGTTAACTGCTTGCACCACCCAGGGACTCCATGGAGAAGGCTACCATACGCAAAACAATATTTTTCCCCTAAATTTTCAGTGGCTAAACTTTGGGCATGAAGGGACAGAACATATCTGACAACAGAAAAGATTTAAAATCATGACTTTCTCAGAAAATTTAGACTCTGATCACTGTTCCAACCCATACTGCTTTCTTCCACCCTCAGGCCTGTGGACATCACTTCCATCCTCCCAAGGCTCTAACTCTTCTATAGTTCCCTGAGGCCCTGAGGCCAGAGTTCACAGCTGGTCATTCGGTGATTTAACCCTAAGCAGTTTGGACCGACACATTTGGTTTTGTCTTGCTCTGTTCTGCTGTCACAGTCATAGACGATAGGAGATCGGGATCTCCATCTAGTCTGTCGGGTCATACTACTGGCCTGTCACTACCAGAAAGCATGACTATTTCACCATCCATTCGAGATATTAAAGCCACAAAAATTCTACAACCTCAACCAAAAAATTGACTTTACAACCTCAACCTCTTCTCATAGAGTGAGGGACTGCTATGTTATTCTCTTGGGAAATAGTTCACCCTTCATGCTGTTCTCTTGGGAGATAGCTAATGGAAGTCGGATAACCATAATGACACCTTGTGTTCTCAGCTGTGAGCTGGTTTCCTAATGAGCTCAAAGTAGCCTAGAGCCTGTGCTCCAGCTCACCTGCTGCATGTGTGTTGCATAATGATCGGGGAGGGGACAGAGCTGTACCCCAATGTTCACTGTGGCGCTATTCACAAAGGCTGGAAGGTGGAAACCACGGAACTGTCCATCAACAGATATGAATGGACAAACAAAATGGAGCATATACATACAAGGGAACATTACTCAGCCATAAGGAGAAATGAAGTCCTGCCACAACATGGATGAGCCTTGAAAACATTATGCTGAGTAAAATAAGTCAGTCACCAAGGACAAATATTGTATGTTTCCACTTCCGTGAAGTACCTAGAATAGGCAAAGGTATATGTCTTAGTCATCTAGTGCTGCTGTAACAGAAATACCACAAGTGGATGGCTTTAACAAAGACAAGTTTATTCTCTCACAGTCCAGTAGGCTAGAAGTCCAAATTCAGGGTGCTGGCTCCAGGGGAAGGCTTTCTCTCTCTGTCGGCTCTGGAGGAAGGTCCTTGTTATCAGTCGTCCCTTGATCTGGGAGCATCTCAGCACAGGGACCTCAGGTCCAAAGGACGCACTCTGCTCCAGGCACTACCTTCTTGGTGGTGTGATGTCACCATATCTCTCTGCTCACTTCTCTCTTTTATATTTCCAAAGAGGTTGGCATAAGACACTAGACCTCATCAGTATAATTGCCGCTAGTCAATCTTATTACATCATAGTGATAGGATTTACAACATATAGGAAAATCACATAAAATGGTGGACAATCACACGATACTGAGAATAACGGCCAAAGGAGTACTTTTACTCTTCTAGCTCTTAGAGGGGGAGTCGTTTTGAGAAATGTTGATGGCCGCAGTGTGACTGGGCTGGTGGTTGAGAGCTGGATTAAAGATCACTAAAGTTGGAGGAGATCGTGAGGCCACAAATGTGAATGTTGAAATCTCCCAGGATTGAATGGAAAAGTCAATGAAGCAAGTGCTGAAGTCACTACCAAAGATGAGGAATGTCATGATAATACATCTGAACAGAGAAAATGGTGTAAGTGGGTTTGGCCTCACAATAAGAGAGTCTATATGTTGGTGGTAACAGAAAATGACAGTAGAGATGAAAAAGTTTGCTTATACACATGACAACTGAGAACATTGATTGCATCCAGGAGGGAAACCTGGTTATTAGAAACACAGGTAGGAGAGAGACTTTTCCCTGGATGCCTGAATTTAGAATTTTAAATCATGAGAATGTGGTACTTCGAATTATTTTTAAGTATGATTTCTTCTCATAAAAAAGTGAGAAGTAGCCTCAAATTCATGAATTCGTCATTATTCTTTATTGTTGCATAGTATTCCATTGTGTGTATATACCACAGTTTTTTTAATCAATTCTTTTTTTTTTTTTTTAATTGATGGGGACTTAGGTTGTTTCCATTTTTTTGCTATTGTCCATAATGCTGCAATGAACATAGGCATGCATATATCTGTTCATGTCATGGCTCTTATTTCTTTAGGGTGTATACCTAGGTGCGAGATTGCTGGATCATATGGTATTTCTATTTCTAGCTTTTTAAGGACGCACCATAGTGTTTTCCATAGTGGCTGTACCATTTTACATTCCTACCAGCAGTGCATAAGAATTCCAATCTCTTCACATCCTCGCCAACATTTGTTATTTTCTGTTTTATTGATTAGTGCCCTTATTGTCAGGATGAAATGGTATCTCATTGTAGTTTTGATTTAAGTCTCTGTAATGGCTAATGATCACGAGCATTTCTTCATGTGTTTGTTAGCCACCTGAATGTCTTCTTTTAGTGAAGTGTCTGTTCATGTCCTTTGCCCATTTTTTAATTGGGTTGTTTGTCTTTTTGTTTTTTCAGATATTGAAGTTTTCTATACATTTTTAGAGATTAGACCGTTGTCAGGCATGTCATAGACAAAATTTTTTCCAATCTGTGGGTTCTCTTTTTACTCTTTTGAAAAGTCTTTTGTTGAGCATGTATGTTTAATTTTTAATAGGTCCATTTATCTAGTTCATCTTCTACTGTTTGTGCATTTTTGGTTATGTTTGGTATTCTTCTTAGGCCATATATTAGAGCCCCTAGTGTTGTGCCTGTTTTTTCTTCCGTGATCTTTATAGATTCAGTTTTATAGTTAGGTCTTTGATACATTTTGAGTTAGTTTTTTGTGTATGGTCATAGATATGGGTTCTGTTCCATTTTTCTACAAATCGACAACTAGTTTTGCCAGCACCATTTGTTAAAGTGGCTGTCTCTTCCCCGTTTAATGAACTTTGGCCCTTTGTCAAAGATCACCTGACCATAAGTGGATGAATTTATATCTGAGCTCTCAATTCTTTTCTATCGGTCTGTGCATCTGTTGTACCAGTACCAGGCTGTTTTGACTACCATGGCTGTAGAGTAGGTTCTGAGATCAGGTAGTGTAAGGCCTCTTGCTTTGTTCTTATTCAGAGTCTCTTCTGACATCCATTTTGTTTTTTTCTTTCTTTCCTGTCTTTTTATATCTGTAAAAAGTTGAATTGGCAGAAATCATGTGATAGATATATTTACAAAAAAAGAATAGCTGCTGAGGCTACTTATGTACAACCAAACACCTCATGGGGTTTGGTTCCTAGGTTTGGTGCTTTACGGTCATAGTTTCACAGGACATCCCAGTTAATTGGCCTAATGACGTGTTTAGTGCTTCTGTTCTACCTCCTAGTTCCTTGCATAGTGCCTAGGGTCTTCAAAGCTTGCAAGCAGCCATCCAAGACACAGCAATTGGTCTCTGTTTGCCTGGAGCAAAAAAGGAAGAAGGAGTGTCAGGAACAGGAGGAGAATATGGAAAGCATTGGTGATTGCCTCTATGAACAACTGCCTACTTTGCCGTGAGATCAGAACTGGACAGTGCCTAGCTACCATTACTGAACATTTTGCTTAAAGATTCCATAGAAGATTCCTGATCAAATGGAGGAAAATACAGAACAGAATTTCAAATTCTCATGGACTCTAGACTTTTTGGAGCTGTGGAGCGTAGATGAACCCCTGAAACTATTACCTGATATAATATTTAAACCTTAAACCAAAAATGTCCCCTGAAGTCATCTTAAAACTGAATAATAGTTTAGCTTAACTAGTAAAAAATGTCTTCCTTGAGCATTATGCTCTTTTAATAACCATCTATATGGGATCAAATTGACAACAGCAACTTGGAAGATTAGACAGGAACCTTAGGGGGCAGTGAGTTTATGTTAATGAGGGAGGAACAACTCAAAAAAGGAGGGTGACAATTGTTGCATAACTCAAAGTGTGTAATCAATGTCACTAAATTTTACACGTAGAAACTGTTGAGGTGGTGTATGTTTTGCTGTGTATATTCTCAACAACAAAATAAATAAATTTTAGGAAAAAAAAAAAAAAAGGTGATCTATGGACCAGAACCGGAGCATGAACTGTTTGTTACCAGCGAGATGAGTACAGAGATTGAGAGTAAGCATTTAGAAACTTTTATAAAATTCAAAATAGTAATTTTATGTATGTTCAATCTAATAATTAAAAATAAGGCTTATGTTCTATGAAAAAAGAAAGAGGAAGGAAGGGAGGGAGGAAGGGAGGGGAACTACAGGAGAAGGAGTAAGTTTAGAGTGGTTACCTTCCAACTTCCCTGCATTTAATCTGCCCTGATATGAGAGATATGCTTGCCACAGTATTGATAAGCAGCTAAAATTGAACCAAGAAAGTGACGGAGAACACAATGACTTCAAAATCCAAAAACCCAATGTTGTCGAGTCGAAGGAATACAAAATTAGAACAAGTACTTCTATTTATCTGTTGCTTAAAAAAAAAAAAAATAGTAGAGAGTAATTTCTAAAAGTCTTAAACACTCCCTGGTATTATGTAGTTCTCATTAACTTTTAAGGAAGAGAAACATAAATTCTTGCTAGTGTGTTTGGTTCTCTAATCAGCAATAGAATAAATAGTGGTCATCATATTTCCCCATTAAAAAAAAAAATCTTCTGGAAAAACCCAGATCTTAAAAGGGTTCTAATGAAGGAATCCCTGGATGGCACAGATGGTAAAGCACTTGACTTTTGGTTGAAAGATTGGCAGTTCAAACCCACCCAGAGGCTCCTCGAAAGACAGGCCTGGTGATCTGCTTCCAAAAGGTCACTGCCTTGAAAACCCTATGGAGCAGTTCTACTCTGCTCAGATAGGGTCACCATGAGTTGGAATCAACTAACAAGAACAATAATCTAATCAGACTTTTTTTTTTACTATGTGTACATATAATTGTTTACCATTGTTACTATAAGACAGTGATAAGCGGTGTTATGATACTAGGGTGTGGTTAGGGACTATTCATTGCCTGTTCCTTAAGGAAGACTTCGAGTTTCAGGCGAGAGAAGAGCAAAGGGCAAAGGTCAGAGGCAAAGAATGAAAATAAAAAATAACTGTAAGAAGGCTAAAGCCCTGGTGGTACAGTGATTAAGAGCTCAGCCACTAACCAAAAGTTCAGCAGTTTGAATCTACCGGCCACTCCTTTGAAGCCCTATGGGGCAGTTCTACTCTGTCCTATACGGTCACTATGAGTTGGAATGAACTCGAAGGCAAGGGGGTTTTGCTTTGGTATAAGAAGGCTAGTGTACCTGAAACATAGAGATTGGTAGTAGAGAGAGGGAGTATGAGGATACAGAAGTGGCCTAAGACAAAACTACAAGTAGTAAGAGCCCAGGTCTCCCAGAATGCTGTGTACCATATATACATTCAAAATATGTACTCACAAAATTTAAGGATTTTGTACTACTCAGCCAGGAAGAGAAATGAAGTCTTAATACATGCTAAAATATGGATGGAGCTTGAAGACTTTATGCTGAGTGAAATAAGTCAGTCACAAAAGGACAAATATTGTATTACCTCCCTTATATAAAAACACAAGAACAGGCAAAAGTATAGAGACCAAAGTTTATTAGTGGTTACCAGGGGCGTGAGGGAGAGAAAGGGGAAGTTAATGCTTTTAGAGTACTGACTTTCAGTTTATGGTGTTGAGAAAATCACATTAAGGGTAGGGTTGCACAGTCAATCAGTGTAATTGCTGTCAATAAGTTGTACACCTGTGAAAAGTTGAACTCACAAAAGTTGTGTGATACATATATTTACAATGACAAAAAATAAAAAAAAAAAATAGCTGCTGAGGCTACTTATATAGAACCAAATACCTCATGAGATTTTGTTCCTTGGTTTGGAGGTTTAGGTTCATGGTTTCATGGGACATCCCAGGTAACTGGCCTAATAACATGTTTAGTTCTTCTGTTCCTAGTTCACTGTGTAGTGCTTGAGGTCTTAAAAGCTTTCAAGTGGCCATCCAAGGCACAACAATTGAACAGAGGAAGAAGGGGAGTCAGGAAGAGGAGGAGGAAATGGAATGTGAGCCTCACTGCCTCCACAAACAACTGCCTCCTTTGCCATGAGACCAGAAGAACTGGATGGTACCCAGCTGCCGTTACTGAACATTTTGATCAAAGATTCTGTAAATCAATCCTGATCAAAAGGGGGAAAATAGAGAGCAGAATTTCAAATTCTCATTGACTCCAGATGTTCTAGAGCCATGGAGAGTGGATGAACCCTGGAAACTATCGCCCTGAGATAATCTTTAAACCTTAAATAAAAAATATCCCCTGAAGTCATATTAAAACCAAACAATAGTTCAGCTTAACTGGTAAAGGATGTCTGCCTTGACCGTTATGTTCTTTTAAGAACTATCTATATTTTTTTTTTTTAGTATATGGAGTGAAAGTGACAACAACAACTTGAAAGATTAGACAGGAAACTTTGGGGGCAGTAAGTTTATGTTAATAAGGAAGGAAAACTCAGAAAAGGAGGATGAGAATGGTTACACAACTCAAAGAATGTAATCAAAGTCACTGAATTGTACATGTACAAACTGTTGAATTAGTGTATGTCCTGCTGTATATATTGTCAACAATAAAAATAAAATAAATGACAGAGCCAATATGGTGCTATAGACAGAAGCACCACGCCATTCCTCCATAGCAAAGACCTGAAAAACTAAGTAAAACAGAGACAAATGTCAGTCCTGGAACCCTAATGGTCAAATGAAGAGATAAACGACTCAAACAAGCACCAAATGGAATAAGAAACTCACAGATAACAGAGAGCGAGGAGAGATATAAGCCAAGGTCCCCTATCAGCTAACACAGAACAGACTGGCCATCTTTGACTCCTGTAGGAGACTGGCAGAAAGGGAGTGTGGGAAAGCAGCTTCACAGAGCTCCCAGCAGGAGACAGAGCACCTGGTAACCAGTGATACACGCTTTCCCACCCCCCACCCTTGTTCCCCCTGCTGGGCCTCCACCACTTCCCAGCTCAGCCGGGAGGTTCCAGCTCTGTGCTGCGAGGATTTGCCCAGCCCCCACCAGCCAGCTCTTTCAGTGCCATTTTGTTGTTACTCATGTTGCTTTTTTTGGCTTCTTTTGGTTTCTTCCCTACCACTCACCTCCTCCCCCACCTTTCTCTCAAACACCAGTCTCCATGTGCCATCTTTGCTTCTTCTTGAAAGGCTGTGAAGCACCACTCAGCTGGGGAAATGCTTCCCTGGTCCACACTGCCATGCTGGTGGTATTTCTGGGGCCTTTTTTTGTTTTGTTTTGTTTGCTTGTTTTCTTTTATTTTTTCATGGCTTGGGAGCCCCTTCTAGCCAGGCTGTACTTCAAGGCTTGGGAGCCACTTCCCCAGTGTCTGCACAGTCACATTGGTGGGATCTCTGAGGACATTTCTTTCTTTCTTTTTTTTGTTATTTTCTTCTTTTGCTTTTTTTCATTTCTCAGTTTCTCGTTTCTCTGTACCTTCTTTTCCTATCTCCTGAATAACTGGCACAGTGTGCCATCTCTCCCCCTTTTATCCAGGCTATACTGTGTGGCTTCAGAGCCACTCCCTCAGTCTGTGCAGCCATGCCAGTGGAATCCCTGAGGGCCTTTCTTTTTTTATTTATTAGTTTCTTCTTTTCTCTTTCCCTTTCTTCCTTTTTGTTTTTCTTCATTTCTCAGTTTCTCATCTCTCTCTGCTTTCCTTCTTTTCCTGTCTTCCAAATACCTGGCGCTGTGTGTGATCTCTACCCCTTCTAGATGGGCTGTACTCCACAGTCTGGGAGCCACTTCCCCAGTAGCCGGTGGGATCCCTGGGGGCATTTCCTTTTCTTCTTTTTTCCTTTTTGCTTTTCTCCACTTCTCAGTTTCTCATCTCTCCACTTCACCAGCAAGCTTCCTCAGCACTTTTGTTTGTTTCTTTTTCTGGCTCCTGTTTCTCTCTCCCATCTCTTTCTTTCCCATTCCCATCTTAGCTCTACACATCACAACCTCCTGCCTCCTTCCTGCCTACCTGCACTGTGCTCTTAACATCACACCTCCAAGCAGCACAGGCAAAGCCTACCGGAACCTGCCCTGCACTGATCCCCGGCCTGCCCTGTTGCCCCAGCATGTGCCACAAACAACCCATCCCAGCCCCTCCCCTTGAGCTGTATTTGCCCTGCTGTGCCATAGCTGAGCAACTGACCCTGCCCATTGGACAAGGAGGTGAAAAATATCCTGACTGTAGAAGAGCAAACAACAAAGAATGCATAGCCTGCTTGCTCAGACATAACTAAATAAAACAAAAAAGCAGGACAAAACAAACAAATCTACAGTCTAAATGAAGAAAATAACTACTGAATGTCCTGAACACAGCAGACGATATCAAAATATATTTAAAAAAAAAAGAACAGGATGGTTCCAGTAGGCATCCAAAATAAAACACCAGATGACTTCCCAGTAGAAGAAAAGGCAGTACAACTACCTATTGGGAATTCAAATCTTTAATTCGAAGCAAAAAAGCAGACAAAAATGAGGAAAAAATAAACAAATTCATGGAAAAAGCAGACAAATTCATGGAAAATATAGACCAAAAAAATGGAGGAATTCAGGAAAATAATACAGGAACAAAATGTCAAAATAAATTCACAAGTAAAAATTATACAAAAACAACAATTAGAAATCTGAAAGATAAACAACAAGATTTCAGAAATGGGCAATGTCATAGAAGGTCTGAGCAGTACTCAGAGGTCAATTTAAAGCAATAGATGCACACATCAAAAACGAAGAAAAGGACAAAATCAAAACATTAGCTAGACAGCTTGAATAAGTAGAAAGAGGACAGCAAAAGAAGCCCACAGCCACCAGAAGAAAAGAAATAATAAAGATCAGAGCAGAAATAAATGAAATAAAGAACAGAAAAACAAGAGAAGGAATCAACAAAACCAGAAGTTGATTCTTTGAAAGGGTCAACAAAATCAACAAACCACTGGCCAAACAGACAAAAGAAAAACAGAAGAGGATGCAAATAACTCAAATAAGAAATGAAATTGGGGACATTACAACAGACCCAGCTGAAATAAAAAGGATCATAACAGAGTATTATGAAAAACTATAATCCAAAAAATTTGAAAACTTAGAGAAAATGGACAAATTTCTAGAAACACACTACCTACCCAAACTAACACAAAATGATGTTGAAAATCTGAACACATCCATAACAAGAGAAGAGATTGAAAAGGTAATTAAAAAAAAAAAAAAACTCCTAACAAAAAAGAAGCCCTGGCCCAGATGGCTTCACTGGAGAATTCTACCAAACATTCAGAGAAGAGCTTACACCAGTACTACTCAAACTATTTCAGAACATAGAAAAGGAAGTGATACTTCCAAATTCATTCTATGAAGCCAGCATAACCCTGATACCAAAACCAGGCAAAGACACCACAAAAAAGAAAATTACAGACCAATATCTCTCAAGAATACTGATGCAAAAATTCTCAACAAAATTCTGGCCAATAGAATTCGGCATTAAAAAAAAAAAAATACGCCACAACCAAGTAGGATTCATAGCAGGTATGCAAGGATGGTTCAACATTAGAAAATCAATCAACATAATCCACCACATAAATAAAAGGAAAGAAAAGAATCACGTGATCATCTCAATCAATGCAGAAAAGGCATTTGACAAAGTCTAACACCCATTCCTGATAAAAACTGTCAATAAAATTGGCATAGAAGGGAAATTCCTCAAGATAATAAAGGTCATCTATACAAAACCAACAGCCAACATCATTCTTTAATGGAGAGAGGCTGAAAACATTGCTCTTGAGAACAGGAACAAGACAAGGATGCCCTTTATCACCATTTCTATGGGTTTTGTGGGATTTAACATTGTGCTGGAAGTCCTAGCTAGAGCAATAAAACAAGAAAAAGAAATAAAGGGCAGAATTTTTTTTTTTAATTGGTAATGAGGAAGTTAAACTGTCCCTATTTGCAGATGATATGATACTGTACTTAGAAAACCCAAAAGACTCCACAAGAAAACTAGTGGAACTAATAGAAAGATTCAGCAGAGGAGCAAGATACAAGATAAACATACAAAAATCAGGTGGGTTCCCATACACCAATAAAGAGAACGATGAAGAGGAAATCAGGAAAGCAATATCATTTATAATAGCCCCTAAAAAAATAAAAATACTTAGGAATAAATCTAACCAGAAATGTAAAAGACGTATATAAAGAAAACTACAAAACACTACTGCAGGAAACCAAAACAGACAGGAAACCAAAACAGACCTACATAAATGGAAAAACATACCATACTCGTGCATAGGTAGACTCAACACTGTGAAAATGACAATTCTACCCAAAGCAATTTACAAATACAATGTAATCTCCACCCAAATACTAACAATATTCATTAACTTTATGTGGAAAGGGAAGAAGCCCTGCATAAGTAAAGCACTATTGAAGAAGTAGAAGAAAGTAGGAGGACTCGCACTCCCTGACCTCAGAACCTACTATACTGCTACAGTAGTCAAAACAGCCTGATACTAGTACAATGACAGGTAACGTTGATCAATGGAACAGAATTGAGAACCCAGATGTAAATCCATCCACCTGTGGTCACCTAGTCTTTGACAAGGGCCCAAAGTCCATCAAATGGGGAAAAGACGGTCTTTTTAACAAAAGGTGCTGGCAAAACTGGATGTCCATCTGCAAAAAAAAGAAACCTCCCACCATACACAAAAACTAATTTAAATGGATCAAAGACCAAAATATAAGGCCAAAAGCTATAAAGATCATAGAAGAAAAAATAGAATCAATGCTAGAGGTCCTAATACACGACACTAGAAGGATACAAACCATAACTAACAATGTACAAACTCCAGAAGATAAGCTAGATAACTGGGATCTTCTAAAAATTAAACAATTATGCTCATCAAAAGACTTCCCAAAAAAAGTAAAAAGAGAACCTATGACTGGTAAAAAAAAAAAAAAAAATTGGCTATTACAAATCCGACAAAGGTCTAATTTCTAAAATCTGCAGGAGAATCTAACACCTCTACAACAAAAAGACAAATAATCCAGTTAAAAATGGCAAAGGAAATAAACAGACACTTCACCAGAGGAGACATTTAAGCAGCTAACAGACCCATGAGGAAATGCTCAGAACCACTAGCCATTAGAGAAATGCAAATCAAAACCACAATAAGATACTATCTCGCCCCAGCATTGCTGGTACGAATCAAAAAAAAAACAAAAAAACAAAATAAATATAGAGGCTGCAGGGAGATTGGAACTCTTATGCACTGCTGGTGAGAAGGCAAAATGATACAACCATTTTGGAAAACGATACAGTGCTTCGTTAGAAAGCTAGGAATAGAAATACCATATGATCCAGCAATCCCACTCCTAGGAATATACCCTAGAGAAATAAGAGCCATCACACAAATAGACATATGCACACCCATGCTCACTGTGGCATTGTTCATAATAGCAAAAAGATGGGAACAACCTAGATGCCCATTGTTGTGGATTGAATTATGTCCCACAAAAAATGTGTGTACGATTTGGCTGGGCCATGATTCCCAGTACTGTGTGGTTGTCCTCCATTCTGTGGTTGTAATTTTATGTTAAAGAGGATTAGGATGGGATTGTAACACCATTACTAAGGTCACATCCATGATCCAATGTACAGGGAGCTTCCGTGGGGTATGGTCTGCACCACCTTCTATCTCACAAGAGGTAAAAGGAAAGGTAAACAAACAGAGACTTGGGGACCTCATACCACCAAGAAAGCAGTGCCAGGAGCAGAGCATGTCCTTTGGACCCAGGGTCCCTGGGTGGAGAAGCTCCTAGTCCCGGGGAAGATTGATGAGAAGGCTGACAGAGAAAGAAAGCCTTCCCCTGGAGCTGATACCCTAAATTTGGACTTTTAGCCTTCTTTATTATGAAGAAATAAATTTCTCTTTGTTAAAGCCATTCACTTGTGGTATTCCTGTTATAGCAGCACTAGATGACTAAGACACCCATCAACAGATGAATGGATAAACAAACTGTGGTATATACACACAATGGAGTACTACACAATGATAAAGAACAATGATGAATCTGCAAAGTATCTCACAACATGGTGAATCTGGAGGGCATTATGCTGAGTGAAATAAGTCAATCACAAAAGGACAAATGTTGTATGAGACCACTGCTATAAAAATTCATGAAAAGGTTTACACACACGAAGAAACAATCTTTTTGATGATTAAGAAGGAGGGGAGGGGTGGGGATGGAAAAATACTAAATAGACAACAGATAAGTGGTAACTTTGGTGAAAGGTAAGACTGTACACAATACAGGGGAAGCCAGCACAACGTGTACACGGCAAGGTCATAGAAGCTCCTTAGACACATCCAGACTCCCTGAGGGACCGAATTGGTGGGCTGAGGGCTGTGGGGACCTTGGCCTCCGGGAATATCTAGCTCAACTGGTATAACACAGTTTATAAAGAAAATGTTCTACATTCTACTTTGGTGAGTAGTGTCTGAGTCTTAAAAGCCTCCGAGCAGCCATGTAAGATACTCCACTGATCTCATCCCTTCAGGAACAAGGGAGAATGAAGAAATCTAAAAACACAAAGGAAAGATTAGTCCAAAGGACCAATGGACCACAACTACCATGGCCTCCAGCAGACTGAGTCCAGTACAATTAGATGGTGCCCGGCTACGACCACTGATTACTCTGACAAAGATCACAATAGAATGTCCTGGACAGAGCTGGAGAAAAATGTAGAACAAAATTCTATCACACAAAAAAAGACCAGACTTACTGGCCTAACAGAGACTAGAGAAACCCCCAGAGTATGGCCCCCATAAACCCTTTTAGCTCAATAATGAAGTCACTCCTGAGGTTCACCCTTCAGCCAAAGGTTAGACAGGCCCATAAAACAAAATAAGACTAAAGGGGCACACCAGCCGTGGGGCAAGGAGTAGAAGGCAGGAGGAGACAGGAAAGCTGGTCATAGGGAACCCAAAGTCGAGAAGAGAGAGTGTTGACATGTAGTGGTATTGGCAACCAGTGTCATAAAACAATCTCTACTGTTTAAGGAGAACTTAGTTCTGTCAATCTTCATCTAAAGTACAATTTAAAAGAAAAGTTTGTAATAAATAAATAATTTTTTTTTAATTTAAGGATTTTGGAAGTTTTGCAAAAAGCTGCGAGAGACTATTAAATGCTTTCATTGAAGGTAATTTAACCTCTTCAGATGATCTTAAAAAGTAAAATAAAACTAATAAATTCATCTTGATCTCAATGTGCTGAATTATAGAAACATTAATGTTAAATGATTTATTGACCAAATAAAGTACATTTCACTTACCTAAAAGCTGTCAAATATTATTGGTTAATGGCAGTTAGAATGGTTAATACAAGCTTGTGTAATCAGAATTGTTATTACATTTAAAGACACTGAAATAGGAAATACTTAAAATTTTCTCAACAAGATACCACAATGTATTTGTGGCATTTGAATTTTTAGCTTTAGGCTTAGAGAATGACAATCAACATTTTCGGATGTAATTTGCCAAGTGAAAAATGAAAATCTCAAAGATTGGTTTATTTCTGCAGCGAAATCTTTACTCATATAAAGATTTATTAAGGATTTATATTTGTCCTAGCTGCTTACGCTAAGGATATCCTAGTGCCAGATGCCTAGCCAGTTCTGAGGACCTGAATACTATCTAGAACATTCTTTCATATTGCGGGATCTGCTTCATGACTTCTGCAAATTCATACCCTAATAGATAAAGCCACAGGTGGTCATCGGACCCAGGAGAACCCCTGCTGATCCTCCCACCTTTGCTCTGGTCAACTGACCCTCCCAAACAATTCTTTCTCTCCTAGCCAGAAGCTTTACACTTATTCCTAGACATGCCTGCCAAAAGAAATGTGCACTTTAATTAATAATAATGAATATACTTGTGATCTCTCTGGAGTAGAGTTCATTTTGGGGAGAAACGGAAGACAAAGTTTGAATAGCTTCACGGATTTCTAGACTGTTAGAACTAGGTATATTCTAAGTTTAGGTTATTACAACTACTCCTTCCAAAAATTGGACATGTGTGTCTACACAGTTTCAGGGGGTTCAGGAACTCCCTGAGTACCACCCAAGGACCATGTTCTGTGGCCTCCAGTCCTGTTACCATTATTGACTTTCAGCTGCTATTGATCAGGAAGTATATACAATACGTTTGTGAATGATATTGTTACATGCAATCAACAAACAATAAAGTTTTATTGGACACACTATCTACCAGGCAACATGCTAGCTGGTTGGATACAAAGATAAATCAGGTACAATCCCCACTTTCACCTTTTGTTAGAACATGAACAGAGAGGTGTGTACCACCTAGCAGGTACCAACCCATGTCACAGTCCAGGTCCACACAAAATGCTGAGACGTCCGGGAAGGTTCTACAGTAGAGGAAACATTTGAGTTGGTTCTTAAGAATGGGTAGGTGTTGGGCAGCTACTCATATGACCATATGTATACTAAAAATCAGCAGATTAGAATCTAATCAAAATATTTCTTTTAAGAGCTACTTGAAAACCTCAAGAAAGTCTCTTGAGGGTGGAGAAAGGAAATTTCAAATTTTCATTCTATGTCTTGTCAAAACGATGTCTGTCTATTTTGAGGTTTAAAAAATATATTCCCTGATCCTATGGTCTCAGATATGTTTCTCCGTCTTAGATAAGACTGGGACCTGCGTCTTTTACATCGCTTGATTAGCTTTCTTCTGGCTTCACAGTGATGGCGTAACAACAGCCCACCAACACCAGGGGGCAGTGCAGTCTCACAGAGGAATCGGGACTCGTAAGTCTCAGAACGTTCACAGCAGCCCGGTGCGAAGGTGAAATCCCGAATAAAGAGAGTTCCACTAAGGAAAAAAAAAAGTCTTAAAAAGTTTTTTTTGACAGCTTCTGAATTGCCATCAAAATCGCCATTCAGCATTTGTACACAGCTGGATTTTTGCAATATAATTTCCTTTTCATTTTTTCTTAATACAGCTGCCTGATCTTTCCTTCCTCCGCCTCGGAAATGGTTCTTCTAACCAACGACCCAGCCAGCCCGTGTAACATTGTTAGGGCTTCCCGTTGCATTCTTTGCGCAGCCGCCGCGCTCTCTTCCCTCCGGTGGCCATTCATTGCATCCAGCTGCCTTTGCTGCGGGGCTGCGGCTCCCTTTAAGGGTAATTCCAGTCCGGGCCTGTGTTTTGTTTCCAGCTTGGCAGGGCCAGGTGTCTGCCCTCCCTCAACCCCCAAGGATGAGAGATCAAAGGTGTGCCTACATCTGCCTCCTGCCCAGCCTTTAATCTGTTACACATTCAAAAGGGACAAGCACAGTATTGTACACTTAGGGAGGGAGCGCAAACCATAGAAGTGGAAATGGCAAAGACCCAGAGTATCTGAACTTACTAAAATGATGTGGAATATACCTGCCTGCTCTTTTAATAAAAAAAGCAAGACTGTTACGGACAAATAGAGGTCGTTTCTCCAAGTGGAGCCCTAATAAACCCTTTTAATGAAATACTGTATACAGACCCACTTGGAGACTACTGTTAAGGGAAATACAAAGAGGTGAAAGAAAATATTCTTTAAATTACAAAATGGAAATTATAAGGCACATTTAAAGGCCTGGACTTACTTCAATAACAGCAAAAATGAGACTTGTCTTTTAAGAAAATGACTTCCAATGGATCAACTATTTTCTGTATCCACAGGACTAAGTAAGTGGATCGTTGGTGCCCTCGAGTCGGTTCCAACTTGTAGTGACCCTATAAGATGGAACAGAACTGCCCCATAGGGTTTCCAAGGAGCGGCTGTTAGATTTGAACTGCCGACCTTTTTGGTTAGTAGCTGAGCTCTTAACCACTGTGCCACCAGAGCTCCAAGTCAGTAGGTAGATGTATTTTTTAAAACAGAAGACATGCAAATTAGGTGTGAAGACAGTAACTCTGGGAGAATGGTATGAAAGGGTCCGAGATCTTTATCTAGATGTCAGGACTCATGCCTGCAGCAGACACTGTTCTTTCTTACACAGTTTTAGGTGAAGGGGTAGGTAGGAAAGAGCTCACATCTAATAAGAAATTATTTCCAAACTTAAATTTAGCAATAATTTAAACAATTTCATCATTCACACTTTTTCTAGACTCACAGGACGGTTTCCTGATTTTCATCAAAGACATTAATTCGAACACACACTGGTTTTTTATTTTGTGTACAGACACACAAATGCCAAGAAGCTTCCTTATGCTTCCTCTTTCCCACTACATAGAAGCGACCAAAAGGAACCTCAACAAGTGCTTAGCTACCTTCCCAGACAATAGCAAAGCAGGGCTAATGGCCTAACATGAAGTCACAGAGTCTTTCCCCCGTTCTTCTGGCTTTGATTCTAAATTTCCACAGTGTGTGAGAGAGAATAGTGGCTATGGTGAAAAGGGGAGTCCTTATCAACTGCATCAAATGTTTCATTCATCTACTTAACAAATACTCAACATTTACTGTGTCCACACACTGTGCTAGACTCAAGGAAGACCGCGATCAAAAACAGTCTTGGCCTCTAGTCTCATGGAGCTTATAGTCTAGAGTGGAGATGGACATTAATCAAATAATTACAGAGACAAATACTCTGAAAGAAAAAAATGGAGTTCTTGTGGGAGAATCTGCTGTAACAAGGAACTAATCTAGAGGTTCAGGGAGAACTTCCATGAGAAAATCCTCGTAAGCTAAGAACTGAAGGATCCAAAAAAGGCAAAGGATGGGACATATTAATAGTCAAAGAACTGAAAGGATAGTATGGCAGGAATACAGAGAATGAAGGGAAGAGATACAACATGAGACTGGAAAATTTAGGCACAGGTGACTCTTTCAGTTCTCTGTTGCTGCATAACAAAACCAAAACCAAACCCACTGCTGTCGAGTCTATTCTGACTCATAGCAACCCTACAGAGTTTCTGAGCCTATAAATCCCTACAGAAGCAGACTGCCACATCTTTCTTGTTACATAACAAACTACCCCCAGAATACAACAGTTTAAAAACAACCATTTGATTATGCCATACAATTTTATGAGTCAGGAATTTAGCCAGGGCTCAGCTGGGTGATTCTTCTGTTCCACACTCAGCTGGAGCTTGGGCTTGTTGACAGGGTCCTAGATGGCATTATTCATCTGCCTGGCACCTTGGAGTGAATGGATGGAAGCCAGGTCTCAGCTGGGACTCTGGCCCAGAGCACCTATAAGGTGGTATCTCCAACACTACAATTTCAAAACTTCTTACGTAGCAGCTTAGCGCCACCAGACAGTGTTTTCCAAGAGACAGGAAGTCTTAAGGTCTGGGCCCAGACACTGGCAGAGTGTCACTTTCACAATATTGTGTTGGTCAAAGTGGTCAGAGACACCTAAGGGGAATAACACAGACCTCTCAGTGGGAAGAATTTCAACCATTTGTGGCCATATTTAGTCAGCCACAGTTCATTCTCTGGACACAAATTATTCACATTTCTCCCCAAGGCAAAATATATTCACCCCCCTCTCAAGCCCTCCAAAAATCTCATCTCAAGCTGAAGTTTACAGTCTAGGTTCTTACCATCTCAATAAACTTCAGGTGCTGATGAGGCTCCTTTGATGTAGTTCTCTAGTACAGTTTCTGTCAATATGAAGACCTGTAAACTAAAAAAAAAAATGCATCTCCCCCCACACACCCAACATAAAATGAAAGACAGGGATAAGAGAGCCACGATGAACACTCTCATTCAAAGAGTGGAAGAACAGTAGGCATATAGCAATCACTGGTCCATTGCGATTTTGAAATCCACACATTGCCAGTTCCTTGATTGAGAAGCCCGGTCTTGCTCCCTGGACTCTTGGTTACACCTTCTGAGTTATCCATTTCCATAATAAATGGCATTTACAGGGGAACGATCTTCTCAACCTATTTCCTGCCCATAGAAGTTTTGGGGCCTTAGGCACTCTTTTCATTCTGAACTGCCTCTGTCCATTTTTGTCCAAGCTGATGATGCCCATCAGTATAATTCTCTGGAAATCTTTGTGGGCTTCCTATGCATCTTATTAGGTTTTACTCCATTATACAAAGCACATATCCACAAGTCTCTTTAAGATAGGCCCTTCTTTGGCTTGGGCTTAGAGTCAGGGAGCTGTGAAACCACACCATTAGGATTCTTAGAAGCCCTTGTCGTATTTTAGAAGCTCTACAAGGCACGTACTTAAATATGTCGGAAGTCAGAGAAAAAGGGGAAAAAGGATCTTACAGCCACACCCTTGAGATGACCTTCATCCTGAGTCCATTTCTTACTTTGAGAGTCATTTTCCTTTAAAGAGGCTAGAAATAGGTAACCATTTTATTTTTTTAAGCCAACAAGTTCTGGCTCTTTCTACTTCCTTTAAATTTTGCTTGAAAATTGAACGGTTCTTTTTTAGCTTATCTTTATCTTATCATATGTAGGTATTTTTAAATGTCAATTGGTATTTAAGCATTTTGCCTGGAAATCTCTTTACTAAAACCCATGAGTTCATTAGGTATATTATCATTTCCATGTTATTACAGGGAATGACATAAAAGAAGTTGCCTTTTCTCCAGCCTCCAATGACAGTTTTCTCCCTGTCCTCCCAGCCTTCACCAACAGTCTCCTCAAAACTTTCTAGCTTTTAATCTCTGCCCAGTCTCAAAGCAAATGCCACGGTTTCAGGTTTTATTACGGCTGTACCTGACTTCCAAGGAAACCTGGTGGGGTAATGGTGAAGTGCTATGTCAGCTAACCAAAAGGTCAGCAGTTCAAATCCACCAGGTGCTCCTTGGAAACTCTATGGGGCAGTTCTACTCTGTCCTATAGAGTCGCTATGAGTCGGAATCAACTCGACAGCAGTGGATTGGGGTACCTGACTTCCAGGAACCAAATTATTCTTTGGTTTTCTCTTCCTGTGTAAAAAATCTGCCCCAAAACTTCGAGTCTTAAAACCACAACCATGCTACTATGTCTCGCAAGTTTGTGAATCAGGAATTCAGGCAGGGTCCAAGTGAATGTTTTTTGTCTTTCTTGGAATCAACGAAGGTTACTTCGTGGTATTCAACTGGCACATGGGCTGTTCTGGAAAATCCAGGATAGCTTCATTCGTATGTCTGGCATTTTGACAGGGATGGCTTGATGTCTAGGTTCAGCTGAGATTTTTTTATCAGAGTGTCTATATGTGGGCTCTTCATCAACAGTCTCAGGACTTCTAGCATGATGGCTTGGGGTTCCTCAGAGGGAGGGTTCCAGGAGACAGGAAGAGGAAGCTGCCTGTTTCATCAGATCTGGGCACAGACACAGGCAAAGCACCACTTCCGCCATGTTCTACTACTAATCAAAACGGTCACAGAGCTTGCCCTGATTCAAGGAGAGGGGACATGGTCCCCACTCCTTAGTGGGAAGAATGTGTGGCCATTTTTATTCTGCCATAGGTGACATCATGCAGGGCTTTGCAGACCATGTTAAAGCCTTGAATCTTTATCTTAAGAATAATGAAAAACCATTTAATTTTAAAGGGGAGGGGAAAGTACCACATAATTGGATTTGCCTATTGAAAAGAGCACTCTAGCTAGCTGTCCTTTGGGAAGAAATTAGAAGAAGGATATTGAAAACTGGTTAGTTCTTTTTAACTCATCTTTCTCTGTTAGCACTTTATCCTACAGATTCATGTAAACCTTGCTGTGATATCTGGCCTAGGGTAATGGCAGTGGAGATAAGAGAACTGCAGATTCTAGAGATATTTGGAAATAAAACTTATTAGCCAATATTCCTTAAAGTCCTTTTAGGGCATAATTTTGCCTCCAAGTACTAGATAAAACTGCTTCTTGAGGATACTTTCAACATTATATCATTATAGCTATAGAAGATCTTGCGGGTTAAAGGAAATGCATTCAAGCCAGAGGAAGCAACAAGTACATAAGCCCTGGGGCAGAAAGGAACTAACATTTGCAAACCACAGAGAGAAAGGTGGTTGAAGCATCTTGAACGAAGAAGATAGTCATGTGAGATGAAGCAGAATAAGTAGGCAGCAATAAATCATATAGGGCTTTGAAAGCCAAGGTTAAAATTTTATTTTTATTTCAAAAACATTGAGATGTCATTGGGGGTTTTAGTGAGCCTTGGTTATTCACACTTTAGCATGAATTATTTTTAATCTGACCCTTCTTCCTTTGAATTACTGCAGATCAGCTGAAAGTAATCCTTAGGTGGAAATGGTAGGGAAGAGGGTGGGATAATTTCGGAATTGGAGAACTGCTGCAGATAGCATACCTGGTTAGGGATTGGCTCTGAGTTGCAGGACGATAATGGAGATTGCCTACACATATTACCCACACATTAGGAATTTTGCTACACTAAAGATACTGAGTTGACAGAAGAACCCCTGATTTTCTTTTTCTTCTTTCCTATTTTATTTTCAAATACTTCTGCAGACTAAGAAGAGTTAAAAGAGGGGAGTGCTGGGATCCACTGTGTGTATATATGTATATGTATGTGCTATGGCTTGCCTTGAATTCCAAGCAATGTCAACCATTCACCAGACAATGTCTGCTGTGTGTCCCAGAGGTCAGCAATACTATGTGTAGCTTTTTAACATCAACATCAATCACTTCTTAAATCTTCAAATTTTAAGATAAATCATAACTTTCCCCCTCCTACAGTTTTTTGTATGTTAACATTAGCTATGTAGCTAGATCTAAGTAATTCTAGACTCTCAGTGTGATGTAGTTATTTTGCAATAAAAAGGCCTACCCTAAAAAACCCTACTATAGAGAAAAGCTTAAGTTGGGTTTTAAAAAAAAAAGTTTATATGGAGCTAATAAATTAATACAGTTTTATTAAAATGATGAATGATGTTTCTAATTAGAGTTCTAAAGCCAGCCTTTTCTTCATTGTTTAACCTTCCTTTCTTCCTCAAGAGCTGCATTGTTGGGTTCTACCCCACCCCACCCCACCCCCACCCCACCCCACCCTCACCCCACCCTGCCCCCACCCCACCCCTACCCCCACCCCACCCTCACCCCACCCTGCCCCCACCCCACCCCTACCCCTACCCCCACCCCACCCCACCCCTACCCCTACCCCACCCCACCCCTACCCCTACCCCACCCCACCCCTACCCCTACCCCACCCCACCCCTACCCCTACCCCACCCCCACCCCCAAGAATTTGTTTACATTTTAATGGTTGTCCTTTCATTTCAGTGACATTTGCTCGCACAATTTATTTACAAAAATAAATACAGATAAAAAAATAATATTCTGACTTGGCTTCCTATATGAAGTTTCTACAGTTTGAAAAAATGGGATCACTGCTTAATAAGCTGACTACTTTTATGTGACTTTGCCTCTTGGTTTAGTTACCTGATCAAAAGAATGCCAAATCTACTTAGGCTGTGTTCCTAGTTGATCATCAATGACTGCTTTTTTCCAAGGTGCGCTGTTTATAGTGTATTTTCAAGATTACTGGCAAAATAATAGTAAATGCTAGGCTTACTAACATATGGCCTGTTCAATTAAGTTTTAAACCCTTTTGTGAATATCCCAGAAAACATTCTGAAGTTCGATATTTTCTTCTCTGGGCCTAAGTGGAAAGAAACATTAACTATGACAGTAATGGCTACAGTCAGTTCATCCCAGCTTGCAAGAGCCAACTGTTAACATTTTCAGGAATTTGGGAGCCAATTGTTAAACACAACCATTACTGTAAATTAAACTATATAAAAAACTTCCAATTAAATAAATTATATTAGAGACAAAGGTAATAACTATTTAAAGCTCATCACTTTCTAATTATTTGACAGCATTTTACTGTTATCCATACTTTGGAGGTTATTTACATCCCCAGTACATGGATAGTGGAAATATTGCCTAATGGTGTGCCACTTCACCTCTCTTCCCAACTCCACATTCAGTGACATCGAGCTGACAGCTTGAAATACAGGCCATGGCGGGGGGGCGGGTATTCACACAATGTTGAAGCTGAAAGAGGGTTTAATTTAATGAATAGAATTTATATGAAGATGAGAAATCCTTTAACCATCGATCACATATCAGATTTAATAACAGTAAATTTACTGGAAAAAGAGTTGATTGGGATGCAACTCAGTGCGTGATTTTGTCAAGTCACGGTTGAATTGCAACCATAAGTTGGCACCAGATACAAGAGTTTGGCCAAAATCAACAAAACCATCCTGCGAGAATCAGTTGGCTATATAGAATTTGCAGTAAAAGAGTGCCGTGTGTTTTACTGTTCTTTGTGAATTGTGTGCTAGACATCTTTTTATCAGTAAGATTTATATTAAGTATATGCATACTTTTATGTGTACAGTGATTATATGCATACTCTGTTCATACACATTTCCCAGACACCACTGGTTCTGCAGGAAAGATGAAATTCAACAGGTAACTTAAAAAAGCATCTGTTTCAGAAGGATAATGGAGAGTGAGTTTGTTTTTTTGTGAACATAATCTGTTGAAATCAGTGTGTATTCATGCTGATGCCAATTTTGTTTACCAGCATTGAACGGGTTTTGTTTCCCTTCTAGATTTGAAACTTCTCCAGTTCGATAGAGAACCAGAATTTGAACCAAATGAAACTCTGGATTTTTTGCTCAGCCTAAAGTATCAAGGCTGTCACAGAGTTTGGGAATATTATTTTTTTATAACTATGATTTAGTTATAAAAAGCACTGTGTAAATCAAATTATTAAATCAGGGCTAATCTGTGTTAGTTTAGTATTTTCACCTTTAAATTCACCAAAGGCAGACGAATCTTTCAGTCAACGTGAAGAACAACTTGATATCACCTTTTTACCTTCTGACCTGCAGGCAGCAGGAAAGCTGAATACATCAGACTAAGAAAATTACCTCAGACCAAAACCACCCTGAGGAGAGAGCCACCAGATCACACCATGGTTTTTTGGCCACCCATTAGGTTTTTCACCACCAATCACTGGCCACCAGTTACAATGGCCAACAAGTCAATTCCCCCTCATGGCGATCTCTTGTGTGTCAGAGTAGAACTGTGGATGGCAGATTTTTCACAAGTAGGTCCTCAGACCTTTGGTAGTACAAACAGTTAACACGCTTGGCTGCTAACTAAAAGGTTAGAGGTTCGAGTTCACCCAGAGGCACCTTGGAAGAAAGGCATAGCAATCTACTTTTGAAAAATCAGCCACTGAAAACCGTATGGCGCACAGTTCTACCCTGGCACACATGGGGTTATCATGAGTCAGAATCAATGGCAACTGGAAGTATATTTCAACAGAAACACTGGCCAAACATCCATCAAATTGATCTCTATAAACACAGTACTAAATAGGAGCTACTGAATGCTGGTGTCTCATTGTGTGAATTTATTGATCCACTATCTAGCATAATTTATATCCAGAAAAAGTTACTCAGACCGACTTGGCCTGGTCTCATCCAAAAACATGTCAGACCCCCTTTTTAGTAAAAAAATTCCCCCAAATGGTTTTTGTGGTGAAATGAAGTCATCCAAGAGATCTAATCAAGGGCTAAAAATTACTTAGTTTTTGAAACTGACGTTTAGTTAAATTCTCAGAACAACAGCAAAAAATCCAGATCTGAAGCATGTGTGTTATGAGAAGACTGCAAAGGGTGATTTGGGTCCATTCTATAACCGCCACTTTTTGTTTTTATTCAAGGTGTCATAAAACTGAGTTCTGCAGTCGAAGGTACGTTTTTATAACCACAAAATCAGTAATGTTTTGCTTCAGGGTTGCACAGTGTGGCTTTGTAGCTAGAAAGCTTATGTGGCGGTGGTGTTTGATGGCCATGTTCTATTTGCCAGCTATGCCTTTCCATCTTGTGTTTCTCCTCGTTCTGGTCTTTTTTGCCACAAGTCCTTCACCTCTCCACAAGTGGCATTGACACCAACCCAAGAGGTGAATCTGTCTGTTTCTATTTTCTGATGTGATCGTCACAGCCCCAGTGCTCTTCAGCAAGCCCTGTGCACGCAAGCTTTGTTTGGAACTGGACACAGTCTTGTCAGTAGCCCTTGCCCTTGGTTCTTTCAGCAGAACTTTCTCTAGAAGGCTTTAGCCCTGTAGCCTTGCCCAGCCAACAGGCTTGCCCAGAAGTAAATGGGCATGAAGAGTCCCTTAAGGTTTCCTGGTGAGAAAATTCAGTGGTTAAGGCGTTTGCCAAGCTCAGTATGGGCTCTTCCTGGATGGTGTGATGCACCACCCGGGAGGGATTGTGAGGACCACCTTACCATAGTATTGATGAGTGGTCATCCCTTTAGTTATGCATTCAAGAAGCTAAGAAGAAAAGAAAGAGGGCTTCAAAGAAAAGGGAGAACCTGTAGGAGAAAGCAGACCTAGCAGAGTGTTTTGCTGAATAACCCCAGAGAATGTTAAAAAAAATACGTCATTGTCTGAAATGATTAATTGGTTATAAAATTGATCTCCTTACACCCTTAGGAGCATACAATCCAGTAGTAGAGAGAATGTGTAATTTTCTCTTTTTTGTGAGATTCGGTTTTTGTTTGGGGGTGTGTGTGGCTACGTTTATGTGTTTGTTTATTGGGAGTTTGTCAGTCATGCTTCCAGGGTCCCTTCATCCCCATTCAATCAGGGGAACCTGCTTGGAAGAGGTGGTGGGCTTTAAGGTGAGTTTTCAAATTTTAAAGGGAAATGTGGCTTGATAAATGGGTAATGCACGGGGGTGGGGAGCAGAAAATCCAGGGGTCAGAATGGCGAGGCCATTTGTTTGACTCACAAAAAGGGGTGCAGTTGGCTTGGAGTTTGAAGAAGGAGCTCAGGATTGTAGCTAGGGGGGTATGGGGCAAATCCAAAGCAGGGCTCCATCCCTTTTGCCGAGTCAGTACAATCACACAGCACCCAACATGGTTGAAAAGGCGTGATTTCTGACGTCTGTATGCTACTCCATACAGAGAGAGAACAAGGAAGAGGCACAGGCTGTGGGGTATCAGGGTCCAAAGAAAGCAGGGTGTGAGGGACACAGTGCATGCTCAGGCCTTCTGCTAGACCAAGTAGGAATTCAGGTCCCTCTGTCCATTAAAATGGACTTCTGTTGAAAAGCTCTTCAAGTCCCTCCCTGCCTAACAAAATATCGGACACAGAAACAGGCAAGCAGGACCGTGAGAGTGACCTTGCCTGCAGACTCCCCCAGGGACAACAAGAGTCTCAGTTAATTATCTGCAGAATTACAGATAACACCAGGTCCACTCTAGGCTGTTCTGATGTTTTATCCAGGAATGGCTTTGCAGTCATAGCTTTACATTACCTGCTCGGCTTAAGCACGGTTTCCACCTGCAATGAAAAGAGGTAAAAATGAGACAAAATAAACAGCCAGAAAATCAAGAGAGCATTAGATCATTTGAAAACTGTCATCCTGCTAGAGGTTACCACTGGATAGCATGGCTGTCTGAACCCCCCAAAAAGATTTCTCTTCTCCAGAGAGAGATTAGAGTTTGAGGAGAAATGAGGGCAGAAAGCAGAAAGCCTGTCTGCCTGCCTGGGGCTTTTTGCACCCTCTGGCTCCCTCCCTCGTCTCTCGGCCGCTCAGAGTCCCTGGAGGTCACCGGAGGGGCCGGAGTCCCCGAGGT
The DNA here is from genome assembly GCF_030014295.1 of Loxodonta africana. Taxonomy (NCBI): domain Eukaryota; kingdom Metazoa; phylum Chordata; class Mammalia; order Proboscidea; family Elephantidae; genus Loxodonta; species Loxodonta africana. The sequence goes on from NC_087352.1 coordinate 94,845,993, forward strand.
CAGGCTCATTTCCAGGTCTGCTTGCGTATCTTTTGGCTGAGTGCCGCGGAAGCTGGATGGCTTGGCGCTTGCTCTCTGTTAGCTGGGGTGGAATCGTAGGGGCGGCTCCGGGTGCAGGGGTTCGGGCGGGGTCGTGTGTGTGGTCAGTGCATGACTCCTCAGTGCATCTGGAATGTGGGGCTCTTTGGAGCATGCTCTGTCGAATGTGTGTGGGACACTGTTTTAATTAGACTCGAGCCTCCTGTGGAAGTCTTTGTGAATGGGTAGCTAATTACCGTACTTGCTGTTCTCCATCTGTGGAATGAATTCAAGGCGGCTTCCTACAGCTTAACATGTCAAGGAATATACACATCCGGGGAGGGAATCCCATTTCCTTTTCTTTAAAAATGGCTCTGTTCTGGATTACCCTAGGACTCTGAAAGTAACATTAATATGTTAGATGGATTATCTTTTTCTGTTCTTTTCTTTCCTTATGTTAAGAAAAAACAAGCATCAAAGTTCTAAGAGAAAATCACCAAAGATTCCATGTGCTACTTCCTGAGGAGGACTTTTGTCAGGCAGTTTGTACCTTCTCTGTTTCTGAAGCCAGGGTCCACTGGTCAGCACTATGGAGCCTCGTGTAAGCTTTAAAATCAGCAGAAAGGAAATACTATTTGATATCTTATTAACAGTGAGGTTAAAAGTGAAATGTCCTTTGGAAGACAGAAACACACGAGAATGCTTTATTTTGCGACGAAGAAGAAATGTTGAACAGGAAAAAATTAAGTCCGAAAGATATAATTGCAATGTTTTATCCATAACACTGATGACTTCTGGCTTCTAATTTTAGGTTGACAATCCCACACCCTGAAAAAATTGGGGTAAAGGACAAACATCAGACACATCTCGGGGGAAGGGGAGATGTTTGGGGCAATGGGAAGGAGAGAAAGACCTGACATGCCAAGAATCCCACAGCAGAGCCTTCCAAATATTCCTTTTAAGAGGTATTTTCCCTCTTGAAATTGGAGCAGGGAAAAGGTGTTCGGGGAGGGCACGTAGTTCCACAGGTAAGCTCAGCACACCTGCCTTCATGGAGGAGAAATGAGAGCAAAGGGCATGCGAGGGCTGAGTCATGCTGCCTTGGAGTGGCTCTGACATCTGTAGGCAGATGGCTCTTTTCAGACGAGGGAGGGCCCTGCCCCAGCCTGCAGCTGGCTGTGCACAGGCACGCGGGACAGGTGAGCTCAGATGGGTGTGTCCAGGCAGGAGGCGGCAGGCCTGCAGTGAGGAGAGAAAGACCTGCCATGCAAGGCTGAAAGCAAGCCTTTGGAACTGGTAACCAGGGTGTGTTCTGTGGTAAGATTTGCCTAAAAGACAATGTTTTATACCTCATAGGTACCAAAATCAAACCTGTTGCCATTGAGCTGATTCTGACTTGAAGTGACCCCATAAGACAGAGTAGAAATGCTCCCTAGGGTTTCCAAGGCTTTAATCTTTACAGAAGCAGACTGCCACATCTTTCTCCCTTGGAGCAGCTGGTGGGTTTGAATTGGTTAGCAGCCAAGCACTTAACCACTGCACCACCAGGGCTCCTTAACTTATAGTTGAGAACTCAAAATACCAAAATGATGTCAGATCCTTTTGAATGCCTATACTGAGGAAACGGGGAGTTTGGATTTTCTGGCAAAGTTTAATGTCTTTGAACATTGGGACAGATGGGCTTCTATGAAGAGGTCGATAGCCAAGATGATTTCCAGAGCTTACCCCACTTTTGGTCACCCCTCTGGTGTGGGTGCTGAGTCGGTGTCTGTTAGGCAGTAGGGGGTAAACTAGTAAGAGTTAAGAGTAAACCTCACAGCCTTCACGAGCAGCTTCAGCCTCATAAGCAAAAGCTGCCCTTGGCATGTGGGTTTTTTCTTTTCTTTTTTTCTTCTTGTCATTTCATTTGCCTGGAAACATTAACGGTATCTTACTTCTCCACCATAATGGCTCGTTGACCACAGTGCTCATCAGAGCAGGGGATTTAGAACTGTGGCCAGATCCAAGGTGGTGTGTTCTACAGCCCCGTAGTCGGTGTTAGTTAATGTCTTTCGTGTAAACTCATAAAAATAAAAGCTGCTCTTCTACTCTGATGACCTTATCTGACCTCACCTGTGTGCTGAGGGCTCAGACACTCATGTGCTTTGAAAAGCCTCTTTTCAATAATAAAATGTGAAATGTATCCAAAAATATCCAAAATACATTTGACATTTTCAAATTACTATATTCCAAATTTATTGTTGCCATTCCCGTTCTAGAAGAATTTTGTTCTTACTGTGTTTTTCTATTTTTTGAGCAAAACCATATGTTCAGTGTGTCAGGTTAGTCTGTGATAAACCCATTAACAAAGATACGGTGTAGGGGCTGACTTCTAATGATAAATTTATGGTGAATTTTTGACATTTTTACACCAAAAATCAAAACGTCTTTACAGGGGAACATCTAGCTAAATTGGCATAACATAGCTTATGAAGAAAATGTTCTACATTCTTCTTTGGTGGGTAGCATCTGGGGTCTTAAAAGCCTGTGAATGGCCATCTAAGATACTCCACTGGTCTCACCCTTTCTTGAGCAAGGGAGGATGAAGAAAATGAAAAACACAAGGGAAAGATTAGTCCAAAGGACCAATGGACCACAAATACCACAGCCTCCACCAGCCTGAGTCTGTCACCTAGATGGTGCCTGGCTACCTCCACTGACTGCTCTGACAGGAATCACAATAGCAGGTCCCAGACAGAGCTGGAGGAAAATGTAGTACAAAATCCTAACTGAAAAAGAAAGACCAGACTTGCTGCCGTGACAGAGTCTGGAGAAACCCTGAGAGTATGGCCCCTGGACACCTTATCAGCTCAGTAATGAAGTCACTCCTGAGGTTCACCCTTCAGCCAAAGACTGGACAGGCCCATAAAACAAAACGAGACTGAAGGGGTACACCAGCCCGGGAGCAAGGACCAGAAGGCAGGAGGGGACAGGAATGCTGGCAATAGGGAACCCAACATTGAGAAGGGAGAGCACTGACATGTCATGGGGTTGTTAACCAGTGTCATAAAACAATATGGGTACTAACTGTTTAATGAGAAGCTAGTTTGTTCTGTAAACCTTCATCTAAAGTACAATAAAAATAAATAAATAATAATAAATAAAATCTTTACAGACTGTTAAGCCAGATAGCTGGCAGAGATAGGGAAGGGCCATCTCCCTGGAAGGAAGTGTGTCAGCAATCTGGAAACAGAATATTGTGGGAACTGAAAACAAGACCAAGAAACTTGTTCCTGCACAGAAACTCAGACCTCCTGCTCACAAGGCTAACCTGGAAGCGGGAGCATCCTACTGAAGAAATAGGTGTTCTCTTCTCAAGAGTATTTTGTAGAGACTTGGCAAAAATTTCCTATGATACAGCAGTGTCCCTGGGAAGAATGGGCATTAAACTGAGAAATTATGAAATAGCTTCCTTAGACTAGGATCCTCATGGTGAAGATGCAGCCAGACGAAGAAATTGGAAAAAGATGGGTCAAAGGAACAATTTCAAAGTTTACCTACTTGGGGTCTTTCTCGGGATGACCCTTTCCCCAGGTATAGTTAGCCTCAAATAGCCACCAGTAGCATCTCGAAGGACTCCCACATCAGCTTTTTTGTTCCTTCTCTTTGTCCCTCTTCTTCCCTTCCTTCTCCCTCTTCCTCTATTGCAACCCCACATCCCTGTTTCTGTGTAGTGCAGTGGAATGAGCATGGGGCTTGGGCAGTGGAAAGTCAGCCTCTAACTGGGTGGGCTTGGCAAGTAACTACTATTTGCCCAAGTGTCCTCATCAGTAAAATGGGGTTATCTATATCTCAGATTGGCTGTAAAGACTAAGGAAGACGATATAGGAGTAAGAATTTAACACGGTATATTTATAGAATACACTAGTTACTCTATAAGGTTTTTTTCCTTCTTCCACCTTTCCTCTTTCCTTGCTGACTTCCAAACCTGCCTGCAGGCCTCCCTCGTCCCAGCATCCAAAGATCTAGCAAATATGATCAGTTCCACCATGATTTTGTTGTCCCATAAGTCCCTGCGTGGTGCAAACAGTTAACATGCTTGGTTGCTAGCCAGAAGGTTGGAGGTTTGAGTCCACCCAAAGGTCCCTCAGAAGAAAGGCCTGGCCATCAACTTCTGAAAAATCAGCACAGCTCTACTCTGACATACATGGGGTCTCCACGAGTCAGAATCAAGTTCACTCCATGGCAGCTAGTTTGGTTATGTTGTCGCAAGCTGCTGAAAGTCAGTTTTGGAAGACATAAAGCAGAGGTAACATAAACCCTTGCTTCTCCTCTTTGAGAGGGGAAACGCTCCCCACCCGGGCATAGAGCTCCCTGACCCCCTCTGGACTCTGTGAAGGCTGCAGGCCAAGGGAGGAGGGCTGTAACGTGCCAGGAGACAGTCTTGTCCTGAGGGGCTTCAATCCAATGGGATTGTCCCACTAACCTGCTCACCACTACTGCGGGGTGGTGAGGAGAACCAAACAGACTACTAGTTAACAACTGATGTTATCAGTATCAACATTTTACTATTAAGTAGCTTATAAGTTCACAAGGTCCCTGAGCATGGCGTTGGCCACCACTGATCAAGAATATGGAAATTTTAGGCAAAGAGATCTGAAGTGAACGCAGTCTCATCTATCCAGACAGCAGCCTTCCTCTCTAAATCTTTGACCTTCTGAAACCAAAACTTGTCAAAGTCTGTGCTGAATAAACTGCCTTGAGCGCCAGCAGGAAATTAACACAACCAGAAGACAGTTTCCATTCAAAGCACTCTAAACTACCCTTCACTACCCTCCCTAGGGCGGAAAATAAAGATTTATAAATCAAAGGCAAGCTACGAAAGATAATCTGCCAGTTTGGGTCACTGATTTATTTTCTTTCTTTTTGTTTTTTAAGAGTATAAATTTCAATGTCTGGTTTTTTTTCATTGTTTTAGCAGCCTACAGTACGATGTAGCCATGTTTACAATGTAAGCAAAGTTCTTATTTTACTTTAAAAGAATAGCCAATTCTACTAAGTTGCATAATAAGGCAAGTTTTAAGGACAGTGGTCTAATTAGCAGTCTTTGAAGTCAATTCAGTAATGATATCAAAGCCCCTGCTAGTATTTCAATCTAAAAAATTAGAAAATGACCTTTATATTTTCAAACTAAAATCATAGGCTGACCTTACTGTTAATTTTGGAGCGTATTACAACCGCTGAAATCACTTAAGCTGTGGTTTGGTGTATGAACAAGGAAATCACACCCTCTTCAATCATCTAGCACACCCATTAAAATGAACGGTCAGAGCAGCTTTGTGTTGATTCTATGTGCATTTGATATTCAACTAAGAGGCATATGTATCTAAATATTGACACAGCTGTATATACAAGAGTTTTCTTGAAGCCATTGATGCTTTGAGTTGAAAGAACATACATTATTATTTTTGTTTGGTCTCACTGCAAACAAAGCCAAAGCATTTTTACGGTAATATATCAATGAAGTGCAAAGCCGACGCCTGTCCAAAAGGTTTATGGTTGTGAAATGTTTTAGGGATATGGATTTCCAGGCATTTTCTAATTTTAACCAACATGTATACACTGACAAGGACGGTGTGATTGTTAAGGTTGTGTGTCAAGCTGGCTGGGCCATGACTCTCAGTGTTTTGGCAGTTATGATTAGTTTGGCAGTCATATAATGGTGTAATCTCTTTTATGATGAGATCTGATAAAATGTAATCACCTCCATGATGAGATCTGCTATGAGCAGCCAATCCATTGAAAGGGAGTTTCCTTGGGCGTGTGGCCAGCATCCAATATATGTGGACATTCTGGCAAGGCTTGTAAGCTTTTGCTCTGCTCTGGATCCTGCATTCAGCTCGTCCGCATCTGACCTGCAGTTCTTGGGACTTGAGGCAGCAGCCTGCCCTCTTACCTGTGTATCTCGGGTTTGTCAACCCCTACAGCTACATGAGTCAGGAGAAGCCTCCAGCCTGATGCCTGACCCATGGACTTGGGACTTGCCAGCCTCTACAACCACGTGAGCTATTTCCTTGAGATGTATATGTGTGTATATATATATATATGTATACATATATACGCTTCACTGGTTTTGCTTCTCTAGAGAACCCAGCCTAAGACAGACGGAGAGCCACGAGGCACATCTCTGAGGACCACAGTGCCCCTGGGCCATTCCTGTGAAGAGATAACCAGAGGAAACAAGTTTAATTTCCTTTTAATCCCTCTGTATCCCATCGCTTTATAGATGACCTCTCATATATGTTGTTGTTATTGTGGTTAGTTGCCATCAAGTCCACCCTAACTCATGGCAATCCCATGTACAACAGAACAAAACGCTGCCCAGTGCTGCCCCACCCTCACGATCTCCAGCTTGCTGAGTCCTTTGTTGCCTTCCAACCCAGGGGGCTCATCTTCCAGCACTATATCAGACAGTGTTTTGTTATGGTATCCATAGGGTTTTCACTGGCTAATTTTCAGAAGTGGATTGCCAGCCCTTTCTTCCTAGTCTGTCTTAGTCTGGAAGCTCCTCTGAGATCTGTCCACCATGGGTGACGCTGCTGGATACCATCCCTCAGTAACCACGGGTGATTGGTTCCAGGACCCCCTACAGGTACCAAAATCCGGAGATGCTTAAGTCCCTAATATAAAATGGCGTAGTAGTTGCATATAACCTAGGCACATCCTTCCGTGTACTTTAAATCATCTCTAGATAACTCGTAGTACCTAATACGGTGTAAACGCTGTGTCATTGTTTCAGCACAATTGAAGACTTGCTCTAGAAGGTAGCCTTTCCCTTCTGTGAACGTCTTGAGCTCTTTTGGGAACGCTGTAGTTCTTGAGGCTGTAGTGTGTTCTGTAGCTAGGCAGCCATCCTTAAAAAAAAAAAAAAATACCAATTACCCTTGAGTTCATTCCGACTCACAGCGACCCCATAGGACAGAGTGGAACTGCCGACCTTTTGGTTAGCAGGCGAGCTCTTAACCACTGCGCCACCAGGCTCCAGCCATCTCTTCTTAACCTTAAACTCCTTTCCCTCACTATCCTCAACCCCTTCACACTTAGCATTTGAGGGACTGCTTTGGCCACTTCATTGCTTTCTAGGAACCATTTTTTCACAGAAACAAAGAATGCACACAACACAAGCAGGGAACTAAGGAGAGACCAGGGGAACAATACTCAAACCAGGAGTGCTGGCAAGAGACTGAGGATCTGTGAAATGGCAGGAAGCTACAGCAGGAGGTGCCTACACATCACGGCATTCCTGTGCATTCAGCGTAGTGCACGGTGTGCGGCAAACTCAAGTTTTGCTTTCTGGAAACTTTTTTCCCCCCAAGTATTTTCAGTCTGTAGTTGGTTGATCTGCGGATGTGAAACCCGCAGGTAACAAGAGTGGACTGCATTTGAAATACCAATGAGATAGCTTCCAGCATCACAGCGATATGAAAGCCACTGCAGTATGACAGACGGGTGGTGGTCCTCAAATGTAAGCTTCTAACATTGTGTTTGGAGCACATTATATTGGGAGAAATATAGAACAGTGGAAAGGAGGACAATCGTAGCTTCAGACTTTCCAGCCACAACTTCCCTGGCTGTGTTGGAACCTGAAATGGGGTTACTCTCTGTACCACACTTTCCTCATCTCTAACGTGGGATAAGCTACTTAGCACTCAGGAAAATCAGAAGGCTTGAATCAAATGACATACAGTTGCGATACCTAGGAAAGCGTTTGGCATGTAGATGCTTAATGAATTTGTCATGTTTGTATTGTTGTTGGAGCCCTGGTGGTATAGTGGCTAAGACCTCTCTGCTAACCGAAGGCTGGCAGCTCAACTCCACCAGCCACTCCTTGGAAATCCAATGGGGCAGTTCTACTCTGTCCTGTAGGGTCACCATGAGTGGGAATCGACTCGATGGCAACAGCTTTTTTGGGTTTATATTGTTTTTGTTAATGTTTTCATTTTTATTACATTGGCTTAAAAACTGAATTCTAAAAAATTCCACACACTGCTACTTTTGCTTGATGTTGTTTCATAACAGAGTTTTAAGATTAACGATCATTACCTCAGTGACTATAAATTTCATTTTCATTACATTGAATATAGTTTTATTACATATAGTCAAATGGAAGTCTAAGTAATGGGGTTTATACAATCAAATCACATGTTATTTAAGAAAAAGTATCAGAATGTCTCTAAGTATCCTTCATTCAATGAATTCCTTTTCTTTTTCTGATTATTGTTTTAGCTTATGTTTGGAATATTTTTATTTGTTTTCTTTTCCTTTCTCTTTTTTTTTTAATGCTGCTTTGGAGTAGCAATATTCTAGCAAGTGTTCATATGATTAGACATGAAATATCACCATAGAACGATTTAGAGCATGCTAGCCTCTTTAAATATCCAAGTACGTGTGAAATATTGTATTTGTAACACACACTGAGGTAAAGGGTTCAGGTTGTTCTAGGCCCATGGCAGCAGACATTATCGTTGTCATTGTTTTTGTTGTTATCTGCCATCCAGTCAGCCACTAACTCGTGACCACCCCATGCATAACCGAAAGACATGCTGCCAATTCCCGTACCATCCCTATGATGAGTTACGTATCAGAGCGTCATGGGTTTCACTGGCTGATTTTTAGAAGTCGAGCACCAGGCTTTTCTTCCTAGTCCTGCTTAGTCTGGAGGCTCCACTGAAACCTGTTCAACAACATAGCAACACACACTTCTACTGACAAAAGGGTGGTAGCTGCTCTTGAGGTGTGTTGGTGGGGAATTGAATCTGAGACTCCTGCATGAATTCTACAGCTGAACCACCATTGCCCCCAAGGGCAGCAGATTGTTAAAACAAAAATCATATAGAGCCAATAATACAAGTTTATTGAATATACAATTTACCAATTGGGGTAACATTTTGATGGGAGAGTCAAAAATGTTTCTGAGATGAAAGAACTTGAAAAAATTCTTATACCCTATCTTATTGTCGTTGCCATCGAAAAGAGCTGGAACAGTGTTTAAGTAACAGTTTACCCTAAAACACAGCTGTTCCTCAAACTGAGTGCACAAAGACAGTTCTTCAAAAGAGCATAATACCTCAGGCAAATGGTCTTCACTAATCTGTTTACTAGGCTATTGTTTGACTTAAAAGTAATTTTAGGAAACCAGTTTTCTCAAGGCTCAAGGTTCAAAAGGACCAGGCAGTGGCCTAGGTGAGTTACTTCAACCTCACGGACCCCAGAAATCTGGATTCCAAGAGAATTAAAACTGTTTCTCAAGGTATAAAGGGACTTTATTCACAAATACAACATATTATACTTTAATATTTCATTATTATTTATTTGTGGAAAGATTCGTGGGTGAAGTTATTAGATGCCTAGTCTGTGCCATGCCCTGGGCTAGGCCATGGAGACAGAAGGAAGAACTGGCCATAATTCTGTTGACTAGGTAAAGCAGCATACATGTAAACAGATGATTATAATATTATATGATAAATGCAATAGTGGAAGTATATAAAAAGAGTTATGCAAACATAAAAGTGAGTTGAGGAACTCTGCCTGGGTGGATCAAGAAAGACGTCCCATAGAAGACGCCTACGTCTTGAAAGACATAGAAGGCAAAGAGGAAGGGGAAGGAGGTAACTCTGCATACAAACAGGAATGAGAAAGTACCTGGTTCCTCAAGAAGTTACACATCTGTGGCTGAGGCACTGAGCCCACGGAGGAGAATAGACAAGCATGGAGTTGGGAATGCAGGTTGCAAATACATTTTCGAGGTTACTGTAGACAATAAAAGGGTCTCTGGGTGGTATACATACTGAAATATTGG